>NC_083691.1:16057424-16360454 GCF_033118175.1 Dama dama | reverse complement strand
GACACCAGTCAAATGAGTTTTCATAGATACCATATCCACCGGGTGATCTTCTAGATGAAGTGACTGAAAGTCTAGAGATAAAAGTCTGCCTGACCTCATTCATTCATAAAGACTGGACACACCCCAGGGGCACTGCCTCAAGAAGCCTCTTTCTGGGTGGACTCTGTGAGTGACCACCAGATGTGAGAACAAGGATTCTCAAATTCAGGTGTTTAGTCTCCCTGGAATGTGCAAATGTAAACTCAAGAAATAGTGCTTTGTATGGGAGTCAAAATAGGCTGCTTTTCATCTTAATGGCAACCTTAACAAAAGTTTTGCCAGTTGTAAAGATAAAAGTGTACTCTGTGGTAACAATTTTTAATGGAAAGATGTTTTCCTGTAATGAAACTGATTTCATATGAGCATATTAAAAAAAAATAGGCCTGTGGACTCTTGGGACCCATGAATGCCTTTCTGAGGAGTCCAAGGGGATTTTTTTTTTCTCTTTAGAAGGATTATTTCCTTTATCCAAATTTTAGAAACACCATGACACATCTGGGACAGTTTATTTCAGAATTTAGAAATAACAAACATATCTTGAGTTTCTACTATGATTATTATTTTAATTTTCCAGTGCAGTCCAAGTCTCTCTTCCCCAGAGTATAGATTGTAACTCTCTCCTGTGAAAACTCAGAACCCCTCTTTAATGGAGGTGGTCATTTCTTTGTAGACTATAAAGTGTTAGTTGCTCAGTCATGTCTGACTCTTTGCGACCCCATGAACTGTAGCCTATCTGGCTCCTCTGTCCATGGAATTTTCTTTGCAAGAATACTGGAGTGGGTAGCCATTCCCATCTCCAGGGGACCTTCCCCTACCGAGGGATTGAACCTGGGTCTCCTGCATTGCAGGCAGATTCTTTACCATTGAGCCCAGGGAAGCTGGGCTCCACAAGTATTTGCTACAGGTGTAGAAAATCAGTTATTGCAGTTATGGTCCCCCATCACAAGTCTAAAATCTTAACTGCAGAGAAAGAAAGTCTTGATTGATTTAGTAGTTTGTGCAAGAAATGTGAGTGAAGATAGTCTCTTTAAACCCGATCCAGTCAGACTCCAGGCTTCCAAAGGGTGATGATGGGAATATAAAATGGAGTCATTATTGGGCCCCAATATATAAGTGGGCTTCCACACTGCACAGGTCTTAGGTCTACACAATGCAGATCATTTTGGAAGGCTCTCCTGGGCCTCACCCACCATGTAACACTGAGAAGTTCTTGGTCCAACAGGCCCTGACTGTTGAGCCTGGAAGCTCTGACAGGTCCATGACACTTATAGCCCTGGACTCTTCATTGTGACCTTGAGCTCCTGGCCTGGGTTTAAGTTGTCTGACATCAACTTAAGCGATTGCTAAGCAATACTAAGTGAGTAGTATTTTCTTTGGAAGTCTGAGTTTCTGTTCAGCAAAGAGAGAGAGAGCTGACCAACATGACATGCAGTTCTCATCTTCTCAGCAAAGGGTGAGGGAGCTGGGTCCTTCCTACCACTGCAGGGCTCACAGATGTGAGTTCATCTGAGGCAGGACTGTGGCTCTGGGCTGACCCTGTGCTTTTCATCTTCAAAGACCCTCTTCCTCCGCCCCCTTCCTCACTCCCTTTCCAAGATACTGTGTATACTGTCTATAAAAAGTTTTAAGTGTGGTGAGACCAAATCTTTGACACTTAGAGGGTTCAGTTTAGTATGTTTTATTTGATTCAGTTCATTCAAACTCTGAGCCCTAATCCTGCTAGGTTGAATTTTAGGGGCAATTGGAATTCTTTTACTTTATTGGCATTGCATAAGAAGATGACACCCATCCATTGTTGGAAGGGTTCTTAAGTCTGTGGTCCATTGTGGTTAATATTAACATCTTGACTGTCCCAAGCGTTCTGGTTTTTCACGATTAGGCAGCTCAGCTCTGTGGTTCCTATGCTCTACTTAGGTCCTGGGAATCCAGACCCAACTATCTTCATGACACCACTGTCCACTCCATCATCCCATCACTGCTTTGGGTTTTGAAGGAAAAGATAGACCACAGGGCTCTATAACTTACAAGATCCCATGTCTGTACCGCTCCCAAGATCTAGGAATCTTTGCCTCTTTCTCTTGTTCTTTTCAGTAGATTTCAACTCTCTTCCTTTTTAAAAAATATTTGTTTGTTTATTTGGCACAGTTGGGTCTTAGTTGCAAAAGTAAAGTGAAAGTGTTAGTTGCTCAGTTGTGTCCGAATCTTTGTGACCCCATGGAACGTAGCCCTACCCCACCCTTCCACCCCCCTGCACAGGCTCCTCTGTCCATGGGATTTCTCAGGCAAGAATACTGGAGTGGATTGTCATTTCCTTTTCCAAGGGATCTTCTCCACTCAGGGATCAAACCCAGGTCTCCTACATTGCAAATAGTTTCCTTACTACTGAGCCAGAGAAACCCATGTCACTAACGGTAAAGAACCCACCTGTCAACGCAGGAGACATAGGAGATGTGGGCTCAATTCCTCCACTGGGAAGATCTCCTGGAGGAGGAAACGGCAACCCACTCCAGTATTCTTGCCTGGAGAATCCCATGGACAAAGGAGCCTGGTGTGCTATGGTCCATAGTGTTGTGAAGAGTCGGACAAGTCTGAAGCAACTTAACATGAGCATGCATAATATGGGTCTTAGTTGCAGCTGCGGGATCTTTTGTTGTCATGAGGGCTCAGTAATTGTGGCACATGGAGTCAGTTGCCCCAAGGTATGTGGAATCTTACTTGACCAGGATTGAACCACTGTTCTCTGCATTGCAAGGCAGATTCTTAACCCCTGGGCCACCAGGGAGGTCCTCAACTCTTTTCCTTTTAACCAGTAAAGTTTGAGACAATCTACTTGGAAAGGAGTTTTTAAAAAGTAAAAACAAATAGCAATTGATATTCAGGGAAATTCTCCTGCTAGAAAATCCTAAGTAAAATGCTAGAGAGCTCCAAGGTTTGTTTTCATGCCAAGAATGTGAGTGTGAGGTTGAAAATAGATTACAACAAATACAAATGGGTAGTCCAATACATTATCCTGCACTCATTCATTTAATCATTAAACAAATGTGTCCTGGGTGCCTGCTCTGTGTCAGCTGTGTGCTGCGTGCTTAGTCGCTCAGTTGTGTCTGACTCTTTGCAAAACCCCATGGACCGCAGCCCGCCAGGCTCCCCTGTCCTGGGGGATTCTCCAGGCAAGAATACTGGAGTGGGTTGCCATGTCCTCCTCCAGGGGGTCTTCTCAACCCAGCGACTGAACCCAGGTCTTCTGCATTGCAGGCAGACTCTTTACCATCTGGTCCACCAGGGAAGTCTGCTCTGGCCAGAGACTTGGGTAAAAATAGTGAGGAGCATAGTGTAATGAGGAGACAGATAAGAGGTCATTAGGTTATCCTAAGCTATATGGTGTACCTGATGGGAAGAACATGAAGTTTGGATTAGGTTGTTCTGGGTTAGCACCCTGACTCGGCTGCTTTCCAGGTGTGTGGACTTTGGGAAGCTCCTCCCCTGATTGATCCTGTCAAGCTGACTGCTCTACATGCCAGGTTCATAGGGGTTTCCATCCATGTGACTCTCATCTGTCACTGAAGGGACTGAAACTTTGTCTACTTTTGTGACGCCTTTTTTTCTTCCTAGAAATGTATGGGAGACAATCTTTATACTCAGAGTTTTATTATCGTTATCTCATCAACCTTGTTTAATTTGTATTTTCAAATGCTCTTTTTAAAAAAACAAAGCAAAACACCTTTTTCTTATTTTTCTGTGTAGCCAATTAACAATACTGAGATAGTTTCAGGAGGACAACAAAGGGACTCAGTCAGACATATGCATGTATCTATTCTCCCCCAAATACCTCTCCCATCCAAGCTGCCACGTAACATTGAGCAGAGTTCCCTGTACTATACCTGGTTGCTTATCCATTTTACATATAACAGTGTGGACATGTCCATCCCAGATTCTCTAACCATCTCTTCCCCCAATTCTTCCCCCTTGGCAACTATGTTCTCTATGTCTATGAGTCTATATCTGTTTTGTAAATAAGTTCGTATCATTTCTTTCTAGATTCCACATATAAGGTACGTCATATATTTCTCCTCTGTCTGTTAACTTCACTCAGTATGACAATCTCTTGGTCCATCCAGGGTGCTGCAAATGGCATTATTTCATTCTTTTTAATGGCTGAGTGATATTCCATTGTATATATGTATGACAAATCTTCTTTCTTGAAAGTTGTTTGCAGATGTCATTAAAGCTCATGGGTTTCTTCTTAGAAAAGAGAAAGAAGATCCAATTTCTGGGTTAACTTTCTCTCCTCAGTTGTGGTTCTCATAGATATCACCTATGAGCAGGCATAGATATCAAGTTTCCCTTTTTCAGACACCACCATCCACTGAGGGAGTAGGGAGCATGGACACAGCATGGTCCCCTCAAGTCAGCAGATGGGGGCCAGGTAGTGAGCAGGACTCGAGTCTTCCCTGAACTCCTGTCTATTCCCCATTTGCACAATATCCCTTGATACATCTGGTCTGTACTGTCCAGGCTAGAAACCTGGTCAGATCAGGAAGACCCAAATTTTTGACAATAGCTGCCTCTCCTTGTGGTTCATGCATGCAAATGTGTGTGTGTATGGATGGGGGGCTTGGTTTTGCTTTTCTCAGCACCATACCCTATGTGGACTGCTCGTTTTTCTATAGAAAAGTCTATCTTGCCATGGCAATTCCATAACATATTTGGAGGTAATTGGAGATGCCCTAAGATAATGTTCCTTTAGGTAGAAAATAATCATGATTATGGTGACAATAGTGACAATGAATAGAGCAAGTATTACATGCTGCTGAATTCTGGATACTTTACAAATGCCTTTTCTAATGTCCCCTTCAATCCTACAAGGGGCCAACTTTATCATCTCTCTTTGGCAGGTGAAATGACTGAGGCTTATGGAGGTAATTTGTCCAAGACCTCTTCAGCAAAATTTATTCTGGATTTGTCTGACTTTTAACTTCTCCATTATTTACAGTTTTCCATTTGCTGTTCTCTAAGAATTGGAAATAGAGGACATCTCAATTTTTTAAAAACTTATTTTGGATTGGGGGATGGCCAGTTAACAAACAGTGTTGTGACAGTTTCGGGTGAACAGTGAAGTGACTCAGCCGTATTTATACTTGAATCCAATCTCCCCTAAACCTCCCGCCCATCTAGGCTGTCACATAATATTCAGAAGAGTTCCATGTGCTATACAGTAGGAAGGACATCTCAATTTTTAAAAAACTAAAACGTCTTGGAGTGTAGTTGATTAACCATGTTGTGTTAGTTTCAGGTGGACAGCAAAGGGATATGGTTATATATATACTTGTATCTACTCTTTTTCAAATTCTTTCTCATCTAGGTTGTTACATAGCATTGAGCAGAGTTCCCTTTGCTATACAGTAGGAACCTTGCTGCTTAACCATTTTAAATATAGCAATGTGTACATGTCAACCCCAAACCCACCAACAGAAGACATCTAAAAACTGAAACACATATATAGTTATTGTCTTCAGTGCTTAGAAGAGGAGAGATACTTGAAAGGTTTTGGGGGAACCAGTGAAATGACTCATTGCCTTGTGTCAAGCTCATGATCATATATAAACAGTGTTAGAAAGGCAGTTCTCAGGGCAGAGGTGTGTGAGGGCAGAGGGCAAAGCTCAGGAGAGTGTGCACCGTCTGTCTTCCTGTAGCATCCTATCCTCATTACCTTGGCATTATAAGTCAGTCCTTTAAAAGTTGCATATATTCTCCACTCAACTGTGAGCTTTTATTTAAATGAAGGATTTTGTCTTATTCCTGTTTGTAGCCTCAACATATAATACAACATCTCCTGGAACATTATAGATATTAAAGGATGTTTGCTGACATTAGAAAAAAACATGGACTATCACAAAATCTGTATTTTCTAATCAAAACAGTTCAGTATTGAGCATAACATTCGAACATATCTGTTATCACTTAGTCTTGCTCCTTTAGCCAAATCTATTAAATCTGTTCTGTTTTCCTACTGATTCAGAGGTTGGGTAATTTTCTGCTTCATCTATTTCATAGAAACCCTTTTGAGCAACTTCTGACAAAGCATTCACTGTGAAAAATGTCTTAAAATATATTTGGGTTGCAAGGAGGAATTCCAGTTGCTGCTGCAATGTTATTTCAGTTCTTTGCCAGCAGGGAGCTCTTCTTCAAACACATTTTTTGGCATCCTTGGAAGACAGCTGAGGCCACGTCTTCAACCTGGGCTTCTTAGTACCGTCCTGATGGCCTCACTGCTGACGCAGTAGGGGGCAGATTTCCCTGAGGACTCTCATGACCCAGAAGCATCCCTCCTCACAACCCTCTGTCTCACTCTTCCCCAACAGGCATCCTGGGTTCTAGCCATCCTGGACCAAGAGCGTCTTACTCTCAATTTCTTTTTGATCTTCATGTAGTCAAAGTCTGATCATTCCTCAAGGTCCTGAGCACTGATTCCCAAGCTGTACTTTCATAGAGGCTTCTCTGTTCTTTCAGCTAAACGTTCTCTCGCTGTTCTTTGAATGTCCCACATCAGTTGCCACCTCCGTTGTCATGCGTTTAGGTAAAATTGTGTATACCGCCTTCCTTAATTAGAATACAGAGTATGTTTGAAAGGGAGAACTTTTCTGATTCATTCTGGGTCTTCTCCTTTTCATTGCATTCCAACCTTTTGCACAATAAAAGATGATGACTGATAAATGGCTTTGTGAGAATTAAAGAGGGTGAGCACCTTGGTAGTGTGGGGTATGATTGAAAGAACATGTACTGGGTCCAGATCTCAGGAATTAAGACTTAAGCTCCATCCTTTTTAAGGAATTTTGGGCACATACACTTTAAAACTTCTTTTCTTTTTCTTGGATAAGGGAATTAAAACATGAATGCAGGGAAATTAAGTGTTTTTAGCTATTGAATTGCTGCGTTCAAGACGGGGGAGAATGAATACATGTATATGAATGGCTGAGTCCCTTCACTGTTCACCTGTGATATTGTTCACCTGTAACAATATTACAACATTGTTAATCAGCTGTACCCCAATACAAGATAAGAAAGTCTTTAAGAAAGACTCAGGCTCAAGGAAATTCTCTTTGGTCTCTATGTTTCTTCTCTCCTCTTTCCTTCCCCAATAGCAACAATGGCAATCTTGACTTCCATTCCCTGTCACCTTAATGTCTTTTTTTCTTCTAATCATAGTGTCTTTCTGCTCTTCTTGCAGCACTGGTACCCAGTAGGGAAAAAAAAGTATATATATATATATATATATATATATATATATATATATACATATATATATGTAAAAAGATTGGTCTAATGGATGGACAGAAACTCTGATATTCTGTTAGTTTTTGCCAGTGCTGTATGCTGCTCGGCCACTCATGTCTAGTGAGAAATGCTAGAAGCTCTTTTTCTATATTATTTTCCTTCCCCGGCAAAATGGAGCTCACAGATCTCCTCTCTTCTTTAGATATCATATCCCTAATCAATATTTCCCCAAAGTGTTTCCTAAGAAGAATGCGTTTTATCACAGGAGCTAGTTAGAAGAAGAGAAGGTGGAAGAGGGGAGAAGGAGAGGGAGCAAGGAAGAGAAGGACTGGAGGGAGAAGAAGATGCAAAGTCAAATGTCATCTGACCAATAAACCTCTTTTTGCTTTGAGTAATGTCTATTGATGAGACTTTCCAGGTGGCTCAGTGGTAGAGAATCCACCCGCCACTGCAGGAGACCTGGGTTTGATCTCTGGGTTGGGAAGAGCCCCTCGAGAAGGTAATGGCAACCCACTCCAGTACCTCTGCCTGGAAAACCCCACGGACAGAGGGGCCAGGTGGGGAGTCTGTGGGCTCGCAGAGTCAGGCATGATTTAGTGACTAAACAACAACGGTATCTATTGGTATCAAAGTTAGTTTAGAAGGCACTCTTCTATGTTTCAATCATTTTTAGCTACATAGAACCTCTTCTCATTTGAATACTTGCCTGAAAAATTCCCTAAAGTGTAGCATTTTTCAATATGAAAATTCCAGGTATGGGGGAAATCCTTCATATCTTTCTTTTCTGATGGCTGGCAACTCCTTGTGCAATGACAGATGAAGTCGGTGACTGGGTCTTGTAATCCCTCCAGTTCCACTGCTTGTACCATGTCTTTCTAGCACCTCTTTAGGATTGCATAGGTGAGGGTTTGAAGCCTTGTAATGGAACTAATGGTTTTTTTAAAGATATTCTTAGAGATATATTCAAATCCTGCCTGAAATAATAAATGGGGGCATAATGAGGGGCATTTATTTCTCAGTGCTTACCTGCAGTGTTGCCTCTCTACACTCACAATTTATGACGAGTAAGGATTTTTTTGCGAGTGGAATGCATTACGTTAGGAAAAAAAATTAATGGCCATCTGTAAAAGTGAGGATGGCTGGCAAGTCAGTTATGCATGTTGTAATAAAAATGGTTTATTGGGCTATCGTGGTCAGACACAGGAGCCAATTCGCTGCAGACTCAGCTGGAGAACATGATTGGACTTAATGCTATTTTGACTTACGCTGGAGTCTCTCTGAAGCACTGTTCTTCTGACCCATTCTGAAGAGGTTTTCTACAATGGATTCCTTTTGGACTGCTGGCCTTGGCCCAAAGATTTCTGGTTTGGAGCCCCAGGTTCCCACCTGCAAATGAAAGTTTGCATCAGACAAACTCTAAGGTTCCAGGCACACACCGCTCATAGGATTTGAATTCCCTTCTTGGGGATAAAGTCTCAAAAGTCTAGTTAGCCTGCATTCAACTCCACTTCAGTACTTGTAAGAACAATAGAGATGATGTATCTGCCATCTTTCAGAAACTCTTTGTTTCATAAAATAAGGAAGTACTTGGAGAGCAGGGACACATGAAAATGCCCAGTTGTCAGCCAGAAGAGGAGGCCACTGACCAAACTGGAGACTGTCTGAGCATCAAAAACCCAGCAGACCATGACAGCACAGCTTGTATATACACTGGATCAAGCGAGAATCTATAAGTCCACACCAACATGTCAGTCAGCCCGGAGCAGAGTGTGTACTGTCCTCATCTTGGTGATATTCACTTTGACTCTTGGTTGAGGAAGTGTCAGCGAGGTTTCCCACAACAAAGCTCCTATTTCTTTCCTTTGTAAAATACTACTGTATTGTGAAGAGGTACTTTGAGGTTTTCTTTCCCACCATTTTCCTCAACATTTTTTGCTTATAACTTTCTGGAAAACTCACCTCAGGCTCCTTATACTGGACTGATTCATGTTACTCTGCATTCTGCTTTTCTAGAAAGGTAACAGTTTATGCCTAATGTCTGATTAATATTCTAGAGCCCCTTTCACTCACAAAAAATGCCTCTATTTTGGTGAAGTATCTATTATTTGTCTGATCCATCCAGAAGGGCAAAGTTTGGATTCAACCATATACTATTGAGTATTGTGGTTTCCATACAAACTTCAGACTAACTAACTAGGAAGACTGAGATTTCAGGACATACCCAGGGTTACTGTGTGTGTGTGTGTGTGTGTGTGTGTGTGTGTGTGTGTGTGTGGTGGGTTTAAGGGGGACATCTATCCCCAATGTGTTTCCATGGTTCCTCCTGAAAACAAATTAATTAGGTGAAGTGGGAATGAAGGAGAAACTGTAAAGAAAGGTATCCATAGACAGATCTCTCTACCGTTGAACTTCCCAAGTGGCGCTAGTGGTAAAGAGATGTGGGGTTGATCCCTGAGTTGGAAAGATCCTTCAGAGAAGGAAACAGCAACCCAGTTTAGTATTCTCGCCTGGAGAACCCCATGGACAGATGAGCCTGAAGGGCTACAGTCCATGGGATCACAGTCGAACACGACTGAAGTGACTGAGCACACACATGATGGTTGATTTTTGAAAACAAAACAAAACAAAACAAAAATATGTTGAGGGATTGTGGGGAGAAGCGTGTATCTGCATAAACCTTTGCATAGCTCTGCCCTTGATCATGGCACTGTGCAGACCACAGACCTTACATGTGACTGTGATTGGGGGAGACGGTGGGGGGGCTTTAAGGCACACGTGGAGAATTCTAATTGAACACAGATGGGATCCGGGAGGGGTCTAGGAGGAATTCTGCAAGCCCAGCCTGTGGGAGCACAGAGGGAGGGGCCCTTGGAGGAATTCTGAGGGCTGACAGCTCACAGTTCTCGAGACGGGCAGCCTCTTAGGAGTGGGGAGGACACAGAAGATGGTTTGGAGTGGCCACCGAGAGCCAGAGCCAGGAGCGGGCAGGGCCTTGAGAGTGAAGCCAGTACTGGGGCCCTGCGGGCACCGGGATGTACTGACAGCGCTGTTTGTCACCAGAAGACTGGGACGCGACGACAAAAGGATAGACGTGTCCTCTCAGACTTCTCAGTGCCATCTCCTTGTTTACCATTGAGGTGCTCATTCTCACTTATGGGTTGAAGTGAAGTGAAGTGAAGTGAAGTGGCTCAGTCGTGTCCGAGTCTTTGCGAGCCCGTGGACTGTAGCCCACCAGGCTCCTCCGCCCATGGGATTTTCCAAGCAACAGTACTGGAGTGGGTTGCCATTTCCTTCTTCAGGGGATCTTCCCAACCCAGGTATTAAACCGAGATCTCCCGCATTGTAGGCAGACACTTTACTGTCTGAGCCACTAGGGAAGTGGCTGCTTACAGGTTGGGCTTCCATCATGGACAGGTGGACCTGGACCCGTGTGGGTGCAGCTGGGCTGAATTAGCCAGTAGAACTCCCCCAACCCCGTCCCTCGACCCCTGCTCTGGGATGGGTGGAGCTGCAACAGGGAAAGTTTGGGATTGGATGTTTCTTCATTTCAGGATGACAGAAAGCCATCGTCCAAGGTTACCCCGGGCTGGAAAGCCCAACCTCCTCCAGGCATGGAGCCCTGACCTCTCCCTAGTCCCTTCCCTCCACTCCTAACTCACCAGGCGTGGAGCCCTGGGGCGGGCATCAGCTTCAGATTCTGATCTCGAGTCAATGACTCAATCAGCAACCCTGGAGAGTCATTTATATACCAGCACGTCCTAGGTGTCAGCCAGGCTTTCACACCCGACCTGCATCCACATGTGTGTCTTAATCACTACCAGGTACCAGGGCTGAGCTGGGTGTAGAGTATGCAGATGTCAGCATCTCAAAAAGGGGACGGGGCTTCCCTGGTGACTCAGTGGTAAAGAATCCTCCTGGAGGCATACAATCCCAGGTCTGAGAAGATCCCACATACCTCGGGGCAACTAAGCCTGTGCACCACAACTAGTGAACCTCTGCTCTAGAGCCTGGGAATCACAGCTACTGCGCCCATGTGCTCCAAACACTGAAGACTGGGCGCCCGGATCCAGTGCTGCACCTCTGCACCACAATTAGAGGGTAGCCCTCGCTCTCCACAACTACAGAAAAGCCTGTGCAGCATGAAGACCCAGCACAGCCAAAAGAAACAAACAAAATACAATCATCAAAAGAGAGACAGAAATGGGACCCTTAGTGCTCACTCAGTTCCCTGGGTTGATGGTATTTACCTCCATCAGCTGGTTGTGGGAACTGGTAAGGGTAACTATTTTGCCCAAAGTCACACAGGAATATAGTAGGCCAGAGATTTATGGACTGATCTCTGATTTAAAGTCTCAATTTCCTTTGCTTGCAAATTTATGATAGTTAGACTAGATTACTTCTAAAACCTTTGCCTCGCCAAAATTCTAGGATGCAGTTTTAATTCTATGTAACAGCTTTATTCAGTCGCTGACTCAGTTGATTATCCTTTCAACACACAGACTTTCAGAAGCTATTGTACATCGGTTGTCCTGTTCTCTTTCCAAGATAGGATGTTTCATTGGTGGGCTGAGGCATAGTGGCATAATCATTTCCATGTGATTAACCTTTTGAAGACGTCTTGAGGACAGATCTCAGTCTGTAAGACAGAAAAGTGGAGAGCTTTGTTCTTTAGCTTAGAGGCTGGTCTCTAGGGACTTGGTAAAGGAATTAGAAAGCAGAGAATCACAGCTTCTCCCAATTTGTAAATGAAACATAAGTCATTTTTGTCTCCAGTAAACCTTTGAAATGCTGCTGAGAATGACTGGAGAGAATCAAACTAGTTGATGAAAGGGTTTCAAGCACATTTTTGCAGATACAATATATGAACATGTCATTGTGGGGAGGTGGTGGCGTGCAATCATTTTGGGTCTCCTAGGGCTCACAAGCTAGATCTGCAAGGATCCAGACTGGACTTATTTGGCCCGAATAGATTTGAAACACACATGCTTAGAAGGAATGACATTCTCCTGCGTGTTATTTTCTCTCCTCCTTATGGCCGTGTATCCAGCTGCCTTGTCCCGGCCCTGATGCTGGGGGTTTGTTCATGTTGGAATCCCAGGGAAGCAGGTGAAGCAGTCCTGAGGTTGAGGACCAGAGGGAGAGCAGCAGAGCAGAAGAATACTGTGACCTTAGTCCCAGGTGCACTTTGACCCTCACTGGTTTATCTTCTTGGTCCATTTAGTCAATGCTCTGACCCTTGGTTGCCTTCTGATACTCTGAGCAATAATCTTGCAGGATATCTCTGAGATTTGAAAATAAGAAACAATGGGAAAGAACCCAACCTACCACGGGCACATACCTGCTGCTCCTTAAACAACAGCTGTCATTTCCATATTCACCTGTTCATTACGTTTGGTGACCACATTTCAAGTGCTGATGACCATGCTTCTTTCAGGGGCTGCAGTGAGACGGGTGTTATTTATTTTTCTGGAAAGAAGGGCGTTCATCCCCTCCCTCTGGTGGCTGAGAACAGACGGGGTTGCCTGGAGGATCCCTCTGATCCTTGCCCCTTTCTTGGTTCTGTGACCTCCCGGGGAGGTACCACTTCTCCCTGTAATGAAGAGACGTCTGGGTTCACACCCCATTTCTGGTCTGGACAGCTTATGCATAATCAGCTTATTTTCTTCTGAGGCTCGTTGTTGGGAGGGGTGGGGAGAGTTGCTAATCCAGTTGCTTATGTATAACTCTCGTCATGCAGTCAATTACAGGACTCTTTGAATGGCACTGCCGAACACGTGTTTGGCTTAATCAGCTCTGACAGCAGCCGGGCTGGGGCTGTGATTCAGCGTGCTGCACAAAGGCGCGTCATTAGTGGGCTGGTCTCAGGGTGCCGATGTGTCCCTCTGTGTTCTCGGGGTGACGGGACTGACAAATGTCACCTTATAAACTGCTCTGATCACCTCTAACAGCAAGTTAAAAATAATAGGCTTTTGGAGACTATGGAAGCCCAGGACACAAGTGCGTGCTAAGTCGCTTCAGTCGTGTCTGACTCTTTGTGACCCCTGTGGACTGTAGCCCTTCATGCTCCTCTGTCCATGGGATTCTCCAGGCAAGAGTACTGCAGTGGGTTGCCGTGCCCTCCTCCAGGGGACCTTCCTGACCCAGGGATTGAACCTGTGTCTCTTATGTCTCCTGCACTGGTATGTGTGTTCTTTACCACTTAACACTACCTGGGAAGCCACCAGCCCAGGGAACTTCCTCTAATTCATAACAATGCCAGGAACTGCCTCCAAAGAGCCCAGTGGAGAGGAGAGGACAAGAGCCAGGTTCTGAAGTCAGGTCACTTGTTCAAGCACCAGTTACCCCACCTTCTAGCCCTGTGACTTGAGCAAATGAATAACCCCTCTGTGCCTCAGTTTCCTCATCTGTAAAGTAGCATCAGTGAGAGAATGATGGAGCCCATCTCAGGACTGAGGGGGATACACATGAAGCATCTGGCCCAGCTCCTGGACCATCATAAGCCCTTAAAAAAGGTGAGGAGTTGTGTCCATCACCAAGGGCAGGACAGACCACTGCTCCCTGGACATCAGTGTCAACAAGAGACTCAGAATCACTGAGAGCTTGTTTCATGCCAGGATGTACTCCACACCCTTTACACGTAGTAACTCATGTGCTCCTAAGAAGGAAAGCTATGGCCAACCTAGATAGCGTAATCAAAAGCAGAGCGATCACTTTGCTGACAAATATCCATATAGTCAAAGCTATGGTTTTTCCAGTAGTCGTGTACAGATGTAAGAGATGGACCATAAAGAAGCCTGAGCACCCAAGAATTGATGCTTTTGAACTGTGGTGTTGGAGAAAACTCTTGAGAGACACTTGGACGGCAAGGAGATCAAACCAGTCCATCCTAAAGGAAATCAGTCCTGAATATTCATTGGAAGGACTGATGCTGAAGCTTAAGCTCCAATACTTTAGCCACCTGATTAGAAGAGCTGACTCATTGACAAAGACTCCGACGTTGTGAAAGATTGAAGGCAGGAGGAGAAGGGGGTGACAGAGAAGGAGACGGTTAGATAGCATTGCTGACTCAACGGACATGAGTTTGAGCAAACCCCAGGAGACAGTGAAGGATAGGGAAGCCTGGCATGCTGCAGTCCATAGGGACACAAAGATTCAGGCATGACTGAGTGACTGAGCAACAACTCATTTTGATCTTCAGCAAATTTGATGAATAAAAATATTTCTCTTTCAAAATGGAGGAATCTGAGTGTTAGCAGAGTCTCAATGAGAACACTCATTTATCTGACTGCAAAGTCTACACCTGAGATCAGGGTTTGGAGAATATAGTTTAGTTTTTAAACTACTGTCTTGTCATCATGCTCTGGACCAGTGACGCTATAAACCCAGAAATTTGGCTGTTCTGGAAACCAGAATGTTGGAGACATGGGGACAAAGGAGAAAACTTCTTTTTCAGTCTTTTACAACATAGAGACTGTTGACAGAAATAATCAATAAACAATCTCTAATGGAAATATAAAAGACTTATATTTGAGCCAAACTGAGAACTATAACCTGGGAGACACAGATTCAAGAAGCACTTGAATTGTGTTCCACTGGACTACAAATGCAGGAGACTGATCAAGTCTTCTCAGGTGGCACAGTAGTAAAGAACTTGCCTGCCAATGTAGGACACATGGGTTCGATTCCTGGGTCAGGAAGATTCCTTGGAGGAGGGCATGGCAACCCACTCCAGTATTCTTGCCTGGAGAATCCCATGGACAAAGGATCTGGCAGGCTACAGCCCATGAGATGCACAAAGAGTCAGACATGACTGAGCACACACACACACACAGATATCAAGGCAAAACCTACAAAATCATACAAGTTGTTTGTCAATAATTGTAATTGGAGCTACAAGAAGTAGGGGTGCTTGCTAAGAAGGACTGGGTTTGATACAGTTGCACAGTTACCAGGAGAGACCCTGAGACCCTCAAGTTGCAGCTGCCAGTAGACCTTGTTCTGAGAATGGCTGGGGGCCTCCTTGAGCCTGACACTGTTCAGAAAAGATTTCGGGGTTCTCAGGGATGCAGGAATGCATCTGAAATCACATCCACCATGGCCACCCAGCTCCAGTATGGATGCTTGAACCATAGTGACTCCATTTTGATTTTTAAATGTTTTCTTTTCTTTAATGATTAAAGCAGATGTACAACGCATGTTTGACGAGCCCTAAGACAGGCTGTTCTGGTTAGCATAAAGTTCACGTTAAATCATATATAAGCTGGAATGACTTCCCCATCCTTCAGTATGTGAAAATTTCTTTCATCAGGACTAAGGCAGAACTTTGTGTTTCTGTATAGTCCTCTGACACACATGTGAAACACCAGATGCATGTAAGCTGCTAGATGAACATGTGTGGTCCTGGACCTGCAGGCGTGACACATGTGGGCCTCTTCTTCTTTTTCTGCGCCTGATTTTTTTCAGACACGACTGTTTCTTCTTCTCTTTCCCCTTATTCTCATTGTTTTTCATCTTTTAAATCAACATCAATGTTTATCCATCCCTCTCTCAGTTTTGCTCTGGCCCTCTGCCCTGGAAGACAGAATGCTTGTTAAGATAGCAGAATGTTCCAGATCATCCCTGCTCAAAGTGTACTGCACAGACAATGACATCCCTCAGTTGCTTATTAGAAATATGGAACCTCAGGCTCCCCTTCCAGTCCTACAGAGTCAGAATCTGCCTCCTAAGAAGACTCACTGAAGTCAGAGAGCCTCTGGGCTAGAAGGAGCAGGAGCCTGGGCCCCTGGAGGAACTAGACCTGAATCGCACACTCCAATTGACCATCTGGGCTGCCCTGGAAAAATGCACAACCTCCTGAAATTGTTTTCTAATTATAAAATGAACTTAATGATATCTTGTAAGAGTGTTGCAAGAACTGGTGATAATTAAAGTAGCTATGTTGATTACTCTGTACTCGGTATTATATGAAATGTGGGATGCCTGTATTCTCATTTCATTTTCACAACAAGGCTGTGAAGTAGGAGCTAGGTATATCTTAGCAATGAAAAAACTAAATTTGAGAGAGGGAAGTACCATGCTTTCAGCTTCTCTGTCTCTCTCACTTGAGCCAGGCCTTGGTCTTAACAGATAGGGACATAACTTCTGTAAACACCACGAAGCTCCAAGCCCACGTGCCTCTGTGGAGACCACACACACACCTTATCTTTTGACTTACTTTGTTGGGGACTAAAGGACAAATAAAATTGCTTGTATAAGAAGTACACGGCATGATAATTTGATATATGTTGTAGAACGATTATCAAGATCAAAATAATTCAAATCCCATCATCTGATGTTATTAACACAGAGTCTTTTTTATTACTATTATTATTATTTTTTGGCCATGCTGCATGGCATATGGGATCTTAGTTCCCTGAAAATTAAAGTGTTAGTTGCTTAGTTGTGTCTGACTGTTTGGGGGCACCATGGACTATAGATGGCCAGCCTCCACTGTCCATGGAGTTCTCCAGGCAAGAGTACTGGAGTGGGTTGCCATTCTCTTCTCCAGGGTATTTTCCTGACCCAGGAAATGAAACTGGGTCTCCTGCTTTGCAAGCATATTTTTTTTTTTACTGTCTGAACTACCAGGGAAGAGGGATCAAACTCTCGCCCCTTGCTGTGGAAGTGCAGTCTTAACTATTGGACTACCACGGAGGTCCTCCACAGTCTTTAGAGCTACCCTCTATTACACGTATATACACACTAATATCCTCTATTAGCTCACTAGGGCTGCAGTGGCAAAATCTCACAGACTGGGGACTTACACAGCATGAATGTGTTTCCTCATAGTTCTGGAGGTCAGAGTTGGAGGTCAAGTGTCAGCAGAGTTGGTTCCTTTGGGGGCTGTGAGGAAGAATCTCTTCCAGCCCCCTCTCCTGGCTTCTGGTGCTTTACTGGTGATCTCTGGTGGTCCTTGTGTCCATGGCTTATAGACCCATCACGCAGAAGTCTCCTTAATGTGTGTGTGTGTGTGTGTGTCCAAATTTCTACTTTCATAAAGATCCCAGTCACATTGGATTAGGGCCCACCTTACTCCAGTATGACTTTATCAAACCAGTGATACCTTTAAGAGCCTATTTCCAAATAAGATCACCTTCTGAGTCACTTGGAACTTAAACACATGAATAGTGTTTCAACCTATGAATGCTTGCATGCATGCCCGCTCAGTCACTTCAGTCATGTCTGACTCTTTGCAACCCCATGGACTGTAGCCCGCCAGGCTCCTCTGTCCATGAGACTCTCCAGGCAAGAATCCTGGAGTGGGTTGCCATGCCCTCCACCAGGGGATCTTCCTGACCCAGGGATCAAATCAGCATTTCCTGGTGGAATCTTTACCCACTGAGCCACCTGGGAAGCCCCAATGAATGGTTAGGGAACAAAACTCAACCATAAGAAATTCTATGCAATAGACTTTGGCATATATACTTTAAAGATGAAGATGATGAAACCTTGAAAAGAGGAAAAATTTTCCAAGGTCATCTAGCTTGTAAATCTGACCTTAAAGCCTAAGCCCTTGTCATAAGTCTTGTCGCTTCTGAAGAGAGAGCAACTGTACCCCACCATCTTGATTTTCTGAGTCAGCCTGGAGAGTTTGGGGTGAATGTAGATTTTGAGGAGGCTGAGTCCTGGTGACCTGCCGCCTGCCCTTCTTCCTTCAGCCTTGTCTTTCATCTGTGTAGATATACTATTTGTTTATTAGCTGCCTCTGTTGCAATAAAGACAGAGTTAACATTTGCATCACAAATTGCTGATTCCAGGAGCTTTTAGTTTTCTGTAAAATTAAATTCTAGTGCAATCTTTCCTGCATTTTCTTAGCAGGGAGGTAAAAGGCCCACTTAGATGCTATTTGTGGGTTGCATTTTTAAATGAATGCAGCTGGGTATTTTGATTAACTGCATATTGAAATCCACTTATAACGAGTGAACCAAGACAATGAAAGGGCCTCAATGCTCCATTAAGATTATTTTCTGAAATTGTTCAAGTTAAACAATTCAGTAGGATGTCACCATGCTCTGGCTTCTCCTGGAAACAGGCACTGAGCCTGTGACAGCGACATTTGCCAGCTCCAGGAGATAGTGCTGTCCAGGGTGGGACATCCAGACCAGAGGCGCTGCCTCGTCCAGGTGAAAACGTCCGTGGGACCAGAATTCAGTGCAATCCTTGAGGTGTAGCAGCTGCTCAGCAAATTCAAAATAGAATCACCAATGTGGCTTCTCATAAGGCAAAGCAGTTCCATGGCTGGAATCAAAACTTTCCAATTGGTTCTGCAGCCTTTAGACCATGCTCCCACCTTCAAAGAACTGTTTATTTCCTGTGGGTTCTCAGAGTCACCCATGGAAACATTCCCTTGCCTTGAGATCTTGTCCCCTGGCCACTGGAGCAGGCAATTCCTGGGAGGCACCTACTGACACCACGCCCCTGAGGGCTCCCGGGCTGTGAGCTGATGTCAGGGCTTGGACAGGGAGGGAAGCAGTCCATACTCACTGTATTGACTCGCCTGTGTCTGTGCTGCTGTGAGCCAGAGGCCGGAGTCCCTGAGGTCACAGGACATACTGCAGTCTGCTGGGGTAGATAGTGAATGTAAGTCAGCGTGATCACTGCTCTGATAACAGTGGTCCAGGTGCTGGGAGAGTCCTGTAGTCAAGGGAGCCGTGCCTGGGGGAGCAGCCCCATACTTGAGTTTTGAAGAAAAGTGGCAGAGGAAAGGGAAGCTGGCGGGCTCCAGTCCATGGGGTCACGCACAACTGAGACACTCAACAGCAGAGAGGAAAGCAAGAGAAGGGTGTCCAGAGAGCTCCATAAGCAGAGAGAATAGAACAGGCGCTCACGGGTTTAGGAGGAGTAAGTCACGGTGGATGGAGATTCAGCTCTGGAAGATGGCAAGCTACAAGGTTTACAAACCTTTATCACCCCGGCAGAGGAAATACCATGGAGGGTCTTCAAGGCCAGCATCTTGTTACTTACTTACAAGCATCAATAAAAACACATCCTCTCCAGGGGATGACCTGAGGCTAGAGTGATTGTGTCATATGGCTTCCAGACAAACAGAGATCTGGGTCAAGATCATTCTTGGGTCTCCTCATTGTCCCCTCTGAGGCCCTTCTTTATAAAATCTGAAAATGCCAGATGCAGTGTAGGTACCAGGGAAGGTTTGAAGAAAGAGGCACTGTTCTTGAAGACTTAAAATATACAGACAATTTTAGTATTTAAAGTTACTTTGAGAGTCTTTCAGTCAAATAAGCGAACCAACACATTATTAACAAATGGTCATTTTTGTCTTTGCCTGAATAAAATCCAACCTAATGCTTTTACTATTGGTCAAGTACAAAGCATCCCAAGGCTGTGCATTCTATTGTTAACATCTTTAACTTAAAAATTATCCCTTTTTTTTTTTTTAACCTCTCTGGATATAACATCAAACAAGTTCCCAGACTTCCACAGGACATGACAATACTTTTGATGCTGTTTTGTCTTAATCTTTTCTCAGTCAGCCTGCTACAATAGAAAGAGTGTAGATCATGTAGTTAAGAAAACTGGATTAAAGGCATCATTTTCATAGTTAATATTTACCTTTGATACAGAAATTCATAAGTTGAATCTCTGGGCCTACTGCTGGTCCTTTCTAATTTAATTATTGGGCTTCCAGACTTCTCCAACCCTTGTAAATTAACTGTAATCCCTAATGCTCATTGACTTAAGTTTTCTTAAAACATTTTCAATATTTCTGTAAGAATTTGAATGGGGTAAGACCTTCTTAAAAATCATATATGCTTTATATATGGAATCTAGAAAGATGGTACGGATAACCCTATTTGCAAGGCAGCAGTGGAGATGCAGACGTAGAAAACAGACTTGTGGGTGCAATGGGGGAAGGAAAGGGTGGGACAGATTGGGAGAGTAGCATTGAAACATGTACTTTACTTTAAGATAGATAGTCAGTGGGGATTTGCTATATGATACAGAGAGCTCAAACCGGTGCTCTGTGACAATCTAGAGGGGTGGAATGGGGTAGAGGGTGGGAGGGAGGTTCATGAGGGAGGGGACCTATGGTTGATTCATGTCTATATATGGCAGAAACCAACAAAATATTGTAAAGCAATTATCCTCCAATTAAATAAATTTAAAAAATAATATCTGCTTCATGAGGATAGTAATAAATCTGGCTTTACACACTACCACCTGCAGGACCTGGAATAATGATAGTGCCCAGTACCTAGATAAATGAATGAATGAAATACTCATTATATGCCGAGTTTTCTTCTTTTTTATTTTATTTTTATTTTATTATTATTATTTAGCTGTGCTGGGTCTTGCTGTTGTGGGTTTTCTCTAGTTGCAGCACATGGGGACACTCTCTGGTTTTTGTGTGAGGGCTTCTCATTGTGATGGCATCTTTTGTTTTGGAGCAAAGGCTCTAGGAGCAAGAACAAGGGCTTCCCTGGTGGCTCAGATGGTAAAGAATCAGCTGGCAATGCAGAAGACCTGGGTTTGATCCCTGGGTTGGGAAAATCCCCTGGAGTAGGGAAAGTCTACCCACTCTAGTATCCTTGTCTGGGGAATTCCATGGACTCTATAGTCTGTGGGGTTGCAAAGAGTCGGACACAACTGAGTGACTTTCATTTCACTTCACTTCATGGGCTCTAGGGCATGCAGGTTTTAGTAGTTGTAGCTCGAAGGCTCCAGAGTGGTGCATGGGCTTAGTTGCCCAGCTGCAAGTGGGATCTTCCTGGACTAGGGATTGAACCAGTGTCCCTTTCACTGTGAGATGGATTCTTAACCACTGGACAGCCAGGGAAGCCCTGAGATTTCTTCTTGAAATGTCTAGTATCTTGCCTGTTTGAAATCAATAGCAGCTTTTTTTTTTTTTTTTTTTTTTTAATGCAAATATATATGCTAGGTGCTGGGCAAGATACGTCACACTCCTTATTTTGTTTAATCTGTATGATTTCTCCAGGCATGTAGCTAAATGGTTAAGGGCATAAGCCCTGGAGTCATGCTGTCTGCCTGAATCCCTGCTCAGGCTTAAGTAGCTGTGTGTTCCTGGATGAGTTATTCAGGCTCTCTGTTTTCAGTTTCTCCCTGTGTGAATGGGGGACATGGATAGTAGCTTCTACGTGGGGGGGATCCCATTCTGTGATGAGAAGCATGGTGGTCTCCTAACCAGCCCTTTATCTGGGGGCTCTTCTTGCAGCAGACCTGCTGTTTCTCGGTCCAAATCCCCTGGATCACTTCTTCCCCACAATTCTGGGCTGCCCTGCTCTGTATGCTGTGCATTTGTTCTAATTGCCCTCGGCTGCAACTCTTGTTAAGACTCCCACCCCACTCTGCCTGCCTGGAGAACCAAAGGACCTGGGAGTTCAGGCCTTTAGGATGCCCTTAGACAGAGACCAGCAGATGCAGGGACCTGCTCGACCCCTGTGGAGGAGACGGCCCCCACAGGACCACACTCTGCCCCGAGGTTCCACCTTCACGTGGCTCCTTTTCTCCCATCTTGCTTCCTCCTCTGCCTTGCCAGTTTCTCCTGCGAACACTTCTTCTGGAAGTCATCTGCCAAGAGTCTGCAGCTGGGAAGCCAGAGGAAGTGTTTCTTCTGTTGAGAACAAATTGTGTCTTCAAATGCCATTGTTGTGTCCCATTAGGAGCACCAAAGCTAGTTCCTTTAGATGAGCCAGCAATGACTTGACAAGAACTTTTTGTCTTTCCCAAATCTTCTAAAGCTAAGATCTTTAAACTCTTCTTCTTATAATTTTGTGATATTTCTGCACCACCTATTGGAGGCTCCATTTTAGACTGTCTTGCTGGAGGATGGCTATTGGTTTCCTCTCTGTGTTGTCCTGCACCTGGAGACAAGCATCCTGTCTGAGATCTGCATGATGCTGAAGTTACAGGGGCCCAGGTCTGATCCTTGGCCTCAGTTCCTTATACGTTTGGACATATTGCTCATATCCTGACTCATTTCCTTGTCTGTAAAATGAGGAAAATCATATTCCTGTCTTGCTGACCTCAACCCTCTTTGTTATTTGTCAGTTCTCCCTCTCACTTGCTAATTCTGTCTTGCCCTTTCATTTTTTTGGTCTTTTATTAAATTAAATTAATTTATTTATTTTAATTGGAGACTACCTGGAATGTGAAGTCAGGTGGACCTTAGGAAGCATCACTATGAACTAGTGGAGTGATGGAATTCCAGTTGAGCTATTTCAAATTCTAAAATAAGATGCTGTGAAAGTGCTGCATTCAATATGTCAGCAAATTTGGAAAACTCAGTAGTGGCCACAGAACTGGAAAAGGTCAGTTTTCATTCCAATCCCAAGGAAAGGTAATGCCAAAGAATGCTCAAACTACCACACAATTGCACTCATCTCACATGCTAGTAAAGTAATGCTCAAAATTCTCCAAGCCAGGCTTCAGCAATATATGAACTGTGAATTTCCAGATGTTCAAACTGGTTTTAGAAAAGGCAGAGGAACCAGAGATCAAATTGTCAATATCTACTGGATCATCGAAAAAGCAAGAGAGTTCCAGAAAAATATCTACTTCTGCTTTATTGACTATGCCAAAGCCTTTGACTGTGTGGATCACAAAAAACTGGGGAAAACTCTGAAAGAGATGGGAATACCAGACCTGCCTCTTGAGAAACCTGCATACACGTCAGGAAGCAACAGTTAGAACTGGACATGAAACAACAAACTGGTTCCAAATAGGAGAAGGAGTACATCAAGGCTGTATATTGCCACCCTGCTTATTTAATTTATATGCAGAGTACATCATGAGAAATGCTGGGCTGGAGGAAGCACAAGCTGGAATCAAGATTGCCAGGAGAAATATCAATAACCTCAGATATGCAGATGACACCACCCTTATGGCAGAAAGTGAAGAGGAACTAAAAAGCCTCTTGATGAAAGTAAAAGAAGAGAGTGAAAAAATTGGCTTAAAGCTCAACATTCAGAAAATTAAGATCATGTCATCTGGTCCCATCACTTCATGGCAAATAGATGGGGAAACAGTGGAAACAGTGTCAGACTTTATTTTTGGGGGTCCAAAATCACTGTGGATGGTGATTGCAGTCATGAAATTAAAAGACGCTTGCCCCTTGGAAGGAATGTTATGACCAACCTAGACAGCATATTAAAAAGCAGAGACATTACTTTGCCAACAAAAGTCTGTCTAGTCAAGGGTATGGTTTTTCCAGTAGTCATGTATGGATGTGAGAGTTGGACTATAAAGAAAGCTGAGCATAGAAGAAATGATGCTTTTGAACTGTGGTGTTGAAGAAGGCTCTTGAGAGTCCCTTGGACTGCAAGGAGACCCAACCAGTCCATCCTAAAGGAGATCAGTCCTGGGTGTTCATTGGAGGGACTAATGTTGAAACTCCAATACTTTGGCCACCTGATGTGGAGAGCTGACTCATTGGAAAAGACCCTGATGCTGGGAGGGATTGGGGGCAGGAGGGGAAGGGTACGACAGAGGATGTGATGGTTGGATGGCATCACTGACACAATGGACATGGGTTTGGGTGGACTCTGGGAGTTGGTGATGGATAGGGAGGCCTGGCGTACTGCAGTTCATAGGGTCGCAAAGAGTCGGACATGACTGAGTGAATGAACTGAACTGAACTGAATTACTTAAAAATATTGTAGTGGTTTTTGATATGAATTGACATACATTGACATGAATCAGCCATGGGTGTACATGTGTCCCCCATCCTGAACCCCCCTCCCACCTCCCTCCTCATCCCATCCCTCAGGGTCATCCCAGGGCACCAGCCCTGAGTACCCTGTCTCATACATTGAACCTGGACTGGTGATCTACTTCACATATGATAATATACATGTTTCTCATTTTCAGCTCTGGTTTCTCTTCTGAGATTTTCCTAAATTTATAGGCTTAGTAGGTGCCCCTCTTGGTTCTCCCACCACATCTCATGCAGTTCTCTATCAAAGGCAACTACTAGCTTTAAAATAATCTACCTGTCTCTCTTGCCAACTTTACTACATCATGGACTCCTTGAAGATGGGCATTACCTCATTCTGCCCTGTGTTTTCTTTTTCTTGTTCAACTTTTGGTCTGTGATAAGTACTTAATATGTGCTTTTTGGAAGAATGTAAATATTGGGGTTTTCTTAGATTCATAAGAACTTTGCCTCCTGATGAAAATATCTCATATAACCTTGTGCTTTTTTTGAGAAATAAACTAACACAAGAAATTGTTTTATACATGGTTTATGATGTTCTTACCCAGTAGAAAGATTTGGGAGTTGTATAGTCTTTTTTTTTTTTATGACTGCAATTCTTAATGATCCTTGCATGAACTTATTAATAAAAGTATGATGGTCTTAAAATGTAAGGATTGTTATATGACTGATGTACTGGTCTAGCTCACATATCACTGTCATCATTGAGTGAAAATATTGCAGGTTGATTGAAGTATCATCAAAGTAGCTTGTTGAGATGCTACATTTGCTACCAATGAAACACTGCACCTTACCATCCAATCTTAGCACTTGGTTTGGCACAGTATGTGTTTCTTCATATTCTGGGTGGAAATTTACAACAAATTATGGTTCATGATTCCTAGGGAGTGTGGCAGAATTACCTCTTTGCAATGGCCTTTGTGGTAGGATGTTGTGGTTTAGTCCCTCAGTCGTGTCTGACTCTTTGTGACCCCATGGACTGTAGCCCACCAGGCTCCATGGGATTTCCCAGACAAGAATATTGGAGCAGGTTGTCATTTCCTCCTCCACGGGATCTTCCCCAACCAGGGACTGAACCTGCATCTCCTGCATTGGCAGGTGGATTCTTTACCCTGTGCAACCTAGAAAGTCCGTATACCAAAACTGGCAACATAGAACCAACATTATTCAATGAAAAGACTTTAAGAAACTTTGAGCTGGAGCAAGATACATTAGGCCAAGGTCAGCACTTTCCTGGAATCACTGGAAGCATTACCTGTTTATCGTTCCTCTGCTCTTTCAGCTCAGAGAACCAGTTCGCTCTCTTCTGTCTGGGACAGTGCTTAAGATCCACAAAGACAGCTCCTCTTTCCTCCCTCAGCCTTTCCCATCCATGCTAAACATCTCCAGATCTATAAGCTATCTTTCATGAGCTGGTCTCTTTACATGTCTTTTACCATCGGGAGGTCAGAAGGGAATTAGAATTCTAGGTGCATTTTGCATGGACAGGGGAAGAGAGGCCCCACTGCCTTACATTTAAAGTGAGGTGGACAGCTTGTTCCCCTTTTCTTTAGCCTGAATTATATTATTTAGTTATGGAAAATTTAGTTGCTTGCCAATCATTATCAGCCATGAAATCTGGACCTCTTTTTCTCATGACACATAAAAACCCTGATTTTTTTTTTTCCTTGAGAGCTCAATGGCCTGGGGTATTGTAGGCACAAGGACACTTTGAGGGAGAGGAAAGCAAGTGAATTTTGTGCTTTTCACTAAAGCTGTGCTTTTCTCTGATTTTATTAATGGAAGGTGATTATAGAATATTTTAATGTCAGGAAGGTTTGAAAACCATTGTGCTTCTCTGCAGATCTAAAGCTTTTCTGCCTAATGACTACTGTGGATGTGCATGGTCTGTCTCTGTCTGTCTCTCTCTCACACACTCCACATGCAACAGTAGAGAGTTAACCCTGTTCTCATTTGTCATGCCTTCCACAACTCCTGTATTGCTCTTAGGAGGTGCTCAGCATCTTACAATACTCAGAAACGCTGACACAAAATACAAAGATGATCCAATTACACTTTCTGCAACTGCATTTCATTCTGCTAATGCTTACAAATTAAGGGCGTCTGTCGCTGCTTGCATGAGGCCACACAGAGAGTGCATCTGACCTCATGAATTTTAGAGTGTGTGCTCAGAGTGTGTGCTTGGAGGAAAAGCAGAAACCAATCCAAAGGTAAGGAGCTGACACACACTGTCTAGCCGGTATGAAAATCTGCCTATGTGGGGAATGCAAAACCTAGTCACCCAGTCACCCGTAGAGTCCTGGGTCTTTGGGGGTGTTACTTTACCAGATCAGAGGCAGGGCTGCCCTGACTTGAAGTATTTAAAGAGGAATCACTTTTCTGGGTTGAAAAACATGCACGTTCTCAGCTCTTTTCAATCAGCACTATTTTGGCCATTGTCCTTTGCTTTTAAAACTTTCAGCATGTCTGTGGATGCCCTGGTATTCACTGGGATGCTGCAAGATCAAGATTGTCCCCAGCATACAAATTGGGCTGCAGAGGCTGAGGGGTGACCCAGCCTGTGGGATCCTCATCTGTTGGATGCTGACAGCATGGAGGAGGTACTGTGGTGGGTTATCAGCAAAGATGATCTAGTTGCCCTCATCCCTACCTGTGCATTCAAAGGTCAGGGCAGCTTTGAGCAAAGGAATGTGCTAGAAGGGGTGCCTAGCCAGTCACTGCTGAGGCCAGAGAGGCTAAAGGTTCCACTTCTGCTCTCTTGGAAACCCTGAACCCTGCCTGGGTTTTCATGAAACCACTGATCCCCACCCCTTTCTGTTAACCCCCCTCCCCACTCCATCCCCAGCTGAGCCCATTCAACCTACAGGGAAGTAAAATAATAGAGCACTGGCATTTTAGACACAGAGTCTAGGAGTGACTTCTGTCTCTGCCCCTTAGGATCTGTGATTTCAGTCAAATCTCTCAGATTTCCAAGTTCTCAGTGTTCACATCTCTACAATGGGATTAACAGTGTGTGTGTGTTAAGTCGCTTCAGTCCTGTCCTACTCTGTGTGACCCTATGGACTGTAGTCCACCAGGCTCCTCTGTCCATGGGATCCTCCAGGCAGGAATACTGGATTGGACTGCCATCTCCGTTTCCAGGGGATCTTCCTGACCCATGGATCGAAGCCAAGTCTCTTAAGTCTCCTGCACTGGCAGGCAGGTTCTTTACCACTAGCGCTATTTCTGTTGTTGTTCAGTCGCTCAGTCATGTCTGACTCTTTGAGACCTCGTGGACTGCAGCACGCCAGTCCTGCAGCCCTGTCCATCACCAACTCCCAGGAGCTTGCTCAAACTCATATCCATCGAGTCGGTGATGCCATCCAGCCATCTCACCTTCTGTCGCCCCCTTCTCCTCCTGCCCTCAATCTTCCCCAGCATCAGGGTCTTTCCCAGTGAGTCAGCTCTTCACATCAGGTGGCCCAAGTACTAGAGATTCAACCTCAGCATCAGTCCTTCGAATGAATATTCAGGGTGGATTTCCTTTAGGATTGTCAATATCCTTGCCTTGAAAACCCCATAAACTGTATGAAAAGACAAAAAGCACCACCTGGGAAGCCCCTTTTATGTGGACATATGTTTTCAACTCATTTGGGTAAATACCAAGGAGTTTGGCTGATGAGTCATGTGTTAGAAGTATGTCAAATTCTATAAAAAAGCTGCCAAACTGTCTTCACAAGTGCCTGTACCATTTTGCATTCCCACTAGAAATGAATAAGAGTTCCTGTTCCTCTGCATCCTAACCAGACTTGGTGTGTTAGAGTTTGGCCATTCACCAAGGTGTGTAGTGGTATCTCACTACAGTTTTAATTTGCATTTCCCTAGTAACAAAAGATACTAACATCTTTTCATACGCTTATTTGCTCTCAGTATATCTTCTTTGGTGAGGTGTCTGTTTAGGTTTTCTGCCCGTTTTCTAATTAGGTTGTTCATTATCCTATTATTTAATGAAGTCTCTGTACACTTTGGAAGACAGTTTTTTATGTCTTTCTTCAAATGTCGTATCCCAGTCTGTGGCTTGTCTTTTCATTCTCTTGATATTGTCTTTAACAGAACGGAAGATTTTAATTTTAGTTAAGTCAAGCTTATCAATAATTTCCCTCGTCAATTGTTGTGACTTTGGTGTTTCAGCTGAGGAAGCATCACTATACCCAAGGTCATCTATGTTTTCTCCTGTATTTTCTTCTAGGAATTTTAGTTTTGTGTTTTACATTTAGGTCCATTTTTAGTTAATTTTTGTGGCACATGTAAGGTCTTTGTCTAGATTCTTTTTTTTGACATGTGAATGTCCAGTTATTTCAACATTATTTGTTGAAAAGACTGACTTTGCTCCATTGAATCCCCATACCATATCCTTTGTCAAAGATCAGTCCACCATATTTACATAAGTCAGCTTCTGAGTTCTTTCTGCATTCCACTGGTCTATATGCCTCCTCTTTCATCTGACCACATCATTATGATTACTGTCACTTTATGATACTTCTTGAAGTTGGGTAGTGGTTGGTATTCTGGTTTTATTCCTCTTCCGTATTGTATCAGCTATTCTGTGTCTTTTGCATCTCCATATAAACTTTAGAGGGCTTCCCAGGTGGCACTAGTTATAAAGAACCCACTGCCAACACAGGTAGACCTAAGAGACAGGAGTTTGATCTCTGGGTCAGAAACATCTCCTAGAGGAGGTCATGGCAACCCACTCTAGCATTCTTTCTTGGAGAATCCCATTGACAGAGGAGCCTGGTAGGCTGCCATCCATGGGGTCATACAGAGTCAGACACGACTGAAACAATTTAGCATGCAAGCACATAAACTTTAGAATCAGTTTGTTGAGTGCCATAAAGTAACTAACTGATATTTTAAATAAGATTGCATTAAATCTATAGGTCAATTGGAGAAAAACTAACACCTTGAGAATATTTAGTCTTCTTATCCATCAGCATGGATCATCTCTCCACTTATTTGGTTCTCTGATTTATTTCATTAGTCTTATAGTTATCCTCATACAGATTTTTATGTATTTAATTAGATGTATATCTAAATATTCAATTTTTGGTTGCTAATATAAGTGATATTGCATTTTAATATCAAATTCCACTTACTTATTGCTCATATTTTAAAAAATGACTGACTTTTGTATATTGATTTTATATTCTACAAAGCTTACTAATATATAGTTTCAGGAGCCTTTTGTCTTTTCTTTCAGAATTCTACATAGACAATCATATCATATATGAAGAAAAGCAGGTTACTTTCTTGCTTCTTGACCTGTATACCCTTGTCTTATTGCATTAGGGAGGACTTCAGTCTGAAGTTGGGAAGGAATTGTAAGAGAGACATCCTTCCCTGGTTGCTGACTTTAGTGGGAAAACTTCTAACTTCTCACCATTAAGTTTGATGCTAGCTGTAGGTTCTTTGTAGTTGTTAGAATTGAGTTATTACCCCTTCTGTGGTTTCCTCTTTATCAATTTTCTCTCTCCCCAGAAATGCTTCTGTTTCTCCCATCTCAGATCTTTAAAAAAAAAAAAAAAAAAAAACTTTAGTTAAATTAATTAGTTTATTTTTGGCTATGCCAGCACATGTGGAATCTTAATTATTTGCCCAGGAATTGAACCTTGGCCTCCTGCATTGGAAGTGCAGAGCCTTAACCACTGGACTGCTAGGGAAGTCCCCCAAAACTTCCTTTATAGTAAAATCATCTTCGACTCCCTCTGAAGCTTTCCCTACATCAGTACAAAGAAACTCCAGCCTTCACCAAAATGAACTGTCCATCAGATAGACCTGGTCGACACAGCGGTCACTGGACTGATGAGCCCGGGGTCCATTCTGAGCCGCATTGTGAAGCAGGGGGTTGCATTCCTTCAAGCCCACTCACAGTGTACTTACCCATGATGTCCATTTTTACAAATGGAACTCCAATGTGGATAAATGGAACCTCTCTGCTTACCAGAATATTTAATTAATCCAATTACCCATTTCCAATCTATGGAAGATGAATGGAAGGTTTTCTTGTAGTTGAGTCAAGTGTTTTATTGATACAGCCATCTGTTCCAGTAAGAGCAAGGCCCGTGAAGCCTGCACAACTTTGACACTGCTGCTCGCTTTCTTCAGCTCTGGTTATTTGCTTTCAAAGTAGTGGAAGCAGAAGCCTGAGCTATAGGAGGAAAAAAAATCAATGGTGAAACCTGTGGTTGTCTCCCTCTGTAATTGTTTGTTGGTGTTGTGCGTGTGAGTTTTTATCACAGAAAGGAAAATGATTTTCAGATATTCATGGGTACCTAAAGAATTAGAGCACAATGAGAATTTGAAAATACTTTTGCTAGCGCTGTTCTAGTTGAGGCTAAGATGAACCAGCACGTGTAGCCTAGTAATTCATCAACTCGGCACTTTATTTTTAGCATGTTGGGGACAATCTGGGGGTCTGGAAAAGTCAGAACCAGAGTGACATCGCTCAAATCTCTGTTCTTGAGCTCTCCTCTTTTGACTTCACATTCTTAATAGTTTTTTTTTCTTACTTAAAAAGAAAAATAAAATAAATGGAGGGAGATGTTTTCTCTGAACAGTTCTTGCTACATTTTGTTTCCATTTTTCTTATTTTGACACTTCCAAGGGGGTTACTTTGGTGTTGCCTGGATTTGTAACATAATTGTCAGTAAGTCTTTTATTTGCAAATGTTACATCACAGTGCACTCCACTCCCCAGCCTCCCCCTCCCCCCAACCCCACACCCTCCCGCAAGCTACCCTCCACCCTCCCCCCCCACTCACAGAACAGGCCTGTGGCCAGTGCAAACTAGTCTCTCAATCCAGTGGGTACTTTTTCCTGATATGATTAATGAATTATACATGTTTTGTATTTCAGCCATTCCCAAATTCACTCAGCTCTGGGGGGCTCTGTGGACTCAAAATTGGTTTGGTTAATAGCCCGGCAATTTTCTTGAATAGCTCTATGAAAAACCCCATAAAGGTCAAAAAAAAATTTTTTTTTTTCCTATTAACACTTCAAAAAACCCAACTAATTGACTCAAAGTGCCTCAGGGAGGAGAATCTTTTCCCAATTATAACAAGCTCTGTTTTGAATAGGAATTGAAATCTTACTATTATTATTTTTTTCCTGTAGAAACTTGAAGGTGAGGTTGCTCTCCCAGATCCCATATTTCTTTCACAGGCTGAAAATATAAACAAATCCAATGAGATTCATATGCACAGCCTGGAGCATGGGGGGACTAGGTCAGAGACTTGGGAGAGACACAAGGAAAGAGAGAGGGAGGGAGAGAGAGAAGGGGTGCGCGGAAGGGGAGAGAGAGTCAGAGACCCGCCCACCATCTGTCCCCAGTCCTCTACCAGCGACTTTGCACTACACCCAGCTTAACTGTAAACCAGCAACTGTGACATAGAGACTGAAGACCCTTTAAGCCAGGGCCAATGAGCAGTAAAGAAGGGTCCCTTCTGCGTGTTATCCTAAATCTTTCTGCAGGAGGGACCAGGAAACTCCTCTGTGGTTTTATCTGCTTTCGCCCACACAGTAAAGCACGTACTACTTAAGGAAACAGAAAAAACGGGGATGAATCCCACCTAATAAGCCAGCTACTTTAGCGGGGCAGGGGAATAAAAGCCAGAATTTAGCATGTATTATTTCAAAAGGAGATTTTGCATTCTGCCTCATTTTTATGTTGAAAAGCAGGGGGAAAAAAAAACCACAGGGCACATGCCCCACCCCCATTCCTTGAATTCTGGGCTTTGTGTCTGAGGATTGCTGGGGGATGGCCTTGTCGGGGAGGGGAGCACAGCTGGTCTGGGTGGGGGAGCTGGGGGGCTGGCTGTTAACCCCACAATTGCCAGAGGGCTGAGAGTTCAAGCCAGAGATACAAATCTTGTCAATATCCTTAGAGTCAGCTTAAGGGGGAAGCACGGACACGGTCTATCCAGAATGATTTTTACATGTGAAATTAATTACATTTCTGTTTCTAAAATCAGTATTTGATTATTATGTAAGACTACAAAAAACCAGGAAAGGCAAGAGAAAAAAGGCCCATAATTCTACTATCCATTGGCAACTGTTGTTTATGATGGTTAATGTAATTATCATTGATTATATTTAATAATATAGATAATTTAGGGAACACTGTGCTGGTACCCCAGAGAGTTAACCTGTGCTTCCTACAACTGTTCTAGAATATTTTATTAGTTTCTTCATTTGAACAAGAAGGAAACCTTTCATATATTCCTTTCAAGTTACCCTTTTCTGTGGGTACTAAAGTGTACTTGGGTTATATTTGCGCAGTCTTCTTCTCCCACTTGACAATGTGAAAAACTCCATATTTCTACAAACCACATTTTTAAATTACGTAACTGTAGAACATCATGAGATACTTAGCCATTTCTCTATTTTTAGATAATTATATATTTGCAGAACTTTTTTTCTCGTAAATAAGATAGTACTATGGATATTTTTTGGCACAAAGCTAATTATTCCTTAGGCCAGATTGCCAGAAGTTTCCCAGTCATTGGGGGCTGTTGAGGCTTTTGATACATATGTCAATTAGTTATGGAGAACAATTATAGCAGGCCACCTCTGCAGGTGTCCAAGGAAACCATGGCCCATGAATAACCTTGCCAGCACTGAACACAGGCTCTTTGCTCAGGTGATCATGGCATTTCTAAGCCAGTTGCATGCATTTGACTTTCTCCAGTTCACCCAGGTTGCAGGAAACACCCTTAGCTAGTGCAAAAAATTCTGAGGTTTAACTGGTCATTATTTCCTAGAAAGTGCTCTCTGCAAGTTGGGTGACTTTTTTCTATAGTTTTATGCGTTTTAAGTATTGCATTTTTAAGCATTCTTATGCATTTCAATGTGAATAGTGAATGTGTTTTCTATTCCACAAAAGGGAAAGAGACATTGTAAAATGCTTCTTTGACTTACTCCCCCTCTCATCCTAAATGTGGGCATGAACATTTAGGAGTTTACGGCTTACCCACAAGTATCTGTATGATCATTATCTTATTTTCTGGAGGAAAGAAATTTCATTAGGGATCCATCTATGACAAGGAGAATAACATGAAATTTTACATTCACCTTCCTTGTTGAACATTCCTAGGTGGAATGTTGATATTCTGGCAGGTTTGTGGCCATCTAGGTATCAGTGGTGAGCCAAAGGTATGCTTGTGTGTGCCAGTGAAGATTCTTGGGAAGCCATGTGGGTTTGGGGATGCTATGGTGGATCTGGGGCTATAGTGGTAGGCTGGGGGAAACTAGTTAGGTTGGGGAGCTAAGATACATTTCTTTTTCTGTAAAGTAAAATTTCAAAGCTAAGTAGCTAATGATTTTGCAAATAAGTTCTTAGAAGGCAAATGAAGGAAGAGAAAGGGAAAACACTCTCTCTCAACATCAGCTTGAGTGTGTGTTCAGTCACTTCAGTTGTGTTCAGTTTTTTGTGACGTTATGGACCATAGCTCACCAGGATCCCCTTCCACAGGATTCTCCAGGCAAGAATACTGGAGTAGGTTGCCATACCCTCCTCCAGGGGATCTTCCCAACCCAGGAATCAAACCCTTGTCTCTTGTGTCTTTTGCATTGTAGGTGGATTCTTTACCCACTGAGCCACCTAGGAATCACCAACATCAGCTTGTTTGTTAGTTGTTGCTGTTCAGACACTCAGTTGTGTCCGACTCTTTGCCATCCCATGGAGCAAGCCAGGCTTCCCTGTCCTGCACTATCTCCCTGAGTTTGCTCAAACTCATGTCCATTGAGTCTGTGATGTCATCCAACCACCTCAACCATCCACGTCTCTTAAGTCTCCTACATTGGCAGGCAGGTTCTTTATCACTAGTGCTACTTTTGTTGTTCAGTCGCACAGTCATGTCCAACTCTTTGTGACCCCATGGATTGCTGCACTCCAGGCTTCCCTGTCTTTCACCATCTCCTGGGGTTTGCTCAAACTCATGTGCATTGAGTCCGTGATGTCATCCAACCATCTTATTATCTGTCGTCCCCTTCTCCTCCTGCCTTCAGTCTTCCCCAGCATCAGGGTCTTTTCCAATGAGTTGGCTCTTTGCATCAGGTGGCCAAAATACTGAAGCTTCAGCTTCAGCATCAGTCCTTCCAGTGAACATTCAGGGTTGATTTCCTTTAGCATCGACTAGTTTGTTAGTAAAGGTATCTTACTGCCAGTGCTTTGTTTTGTTTGGCTTGTTTCTCTCACAGAACAGCTGGAGCCTTTTCCCCTTTTCTGGGTCCTGTTTCAGTAATCCTGGAAGGTTCTTCAGCACTAGCCCTAAATAATCTATTTCTGTTAGAATCAATTTTCTTTAACCTGCTTTGAATATTCTGGATTGTCCTCCAAACTCCATTCTGATTATTTCCTTTATCTTGTGGTAAGTATAGTGGCAACAGCTTGCTTGAGAATCTGTGTCCCAGTCCCTATGTCAGCAATTCGGTTTTCCTTTGGGGCTTTGGTTTTCTAGATTTCCCCAAACTTGGCCAATTATGTGAGTTGGCTGTTAAAAATACAGTTATAAGACCATTTTCCAGGAAAAGCTGTTTAGTGATTCTGGACAGGATGCTTGAGCACATGAATTTGTCAGATGATTACCAAATTTCGGGAATTGCAGACCAAAGAGACGGTGGCATAGCTGTGGTGTGGGCTTCCCCTGGACTTATTAGAGACACAGAATATTGGGTCTCAACCCCAGACCCACTGAACCAGAAAATGCATTTTAACAGGATCCCAGGTGATTTATAGAACAGGGAATTTCGAGAGGCATGGGGCTAGATGAGCTCTAAATTCTCTTCCATCTCAAAAATGCAGTAATTCTGAGCTTTCCTTCCATATTCTGATTCTATTTCCAGCTCTTTTCGTATTCTTTTTTTTTCCCCCTGATATGCTGAAGAAAAATTTCTCTGTGTAAGGTAAATATTCTATTTGGTGAATTTCCAGTTTGTCTGCAAGAGGTTTTGTATGTCAAGAGGAATTGGGACTCAAGGAGTTAAACACGAAACACATTACCATAAGACAGCTGCCAAGGCATCACATTCTGAAATCTGATAAATGAAAAATGGGCATGGTATCAAATTTAATCACATTTGTATTCAGATGTTGTTGAGAGCAGACACTGATTTATGAACTAGCAACAGACACCAGATTTCCTGCCTATGTTATATACATATGAATGGGTGGACGGATGGATAGATAAACAGACAGTGAAATTATGTTGCAAATTACACAGCACCAGACGTGTTTATAACCTAGATCTCATCAAACTGATATTAAAAAATACTACAGATATAATTTTTTTCCTGGGCAGTGGCTGTTGGTTTGCTTTCACCCTGAAAAACAGATTGCTTTCAAAGCATAGTCTTGCTTCAGTGTGTGCAATGTTGAAAATGCTTCTGCTGTGCTCTGTGGCTGTATATTATTTGTTCATCGAGAAAATTCTTGATGAGATGGAAAGGGAGAGGGGGATGCTCAAACCATTGCTGCATTCTGTTGCACACACCGCTTCTCCCCCACGACTTCATGAAATGTCCCCAGTGCAAAGAACGGCCACTTATATCTGGGACTCCACTGCTAAGATCAAGGCTTTCCGAGGAGCTGTAAGGTGCTGAGCTGGAGGAGGAAATGGCAACTCACTCCAGTGTTCTTGTCTGGAAAAATCCCATGGACAAAGGACCCTGGTGGGCTACAGTCCATGCGGTTTGCAAACAGCCAAACATGACTGAGCACTTGTCAGCAGCAGCAGTGAGGTGTTGAGGTGCAAGGGGGAGAACATTCGACTTGGATTAATAATGAAGAAGTTAAACACCTTCTTAGTCAAGCAACATAGGAAGGGCTAGGTTCAGTGTTTCTGTAACACTGACAATTTCAAAAAAATAAATCATTTGGATCATAAGACTCTCTATTTTACAACAGGTCACTGTTTAGTCTCACCAAAGACATCTAGTCCTCTTTGAAGTGATTTCTTGACCATGCCCTCTGTCTATGCCTTTTCTTTTCAGAGATTTATCCTCAAATTTGACAAGTCTGGCCAAATTTTATTCATCATTCAGTGGTCACATAGATACATTAATTCATATTCAACACATGTTTACCAAGACCCTATCTTGTGCTGTGCACAGGAAAATAGAAGTAGATGACCCCTCAAATGACACTGAAAAAAAATCAGGTCAAATGAACTTTTTTCCAGGGCAGGAATAGAAACAGAGATGGAGAGAAAGGACATGTGGACACAGGGTGGGGGAAGAAGAGGGTGGGATGAACTGGGAGATTAGCATTGATACATATATCAATATCAGTTCAGTTCAGTCACTCAATCATGTCCAACTCTTTGTGACCCCATGGACTGCAGCACACCAGGCCTCCCTGTCCATCACCAGTTCCCGAAGCCCACCCAAACCCATGTCCATCAAGTCGGTGATGCCATCCAGCCATCTCATCCTCTGTTGTCCCCTTCTCCTCCTGCTCTCAATCTTTCCCAGCATCAGGGTTTTTTCAAATGCATCAGCTCTTCGCATCAGGTGGCCAAAGTATTGGAGTTTCAGCTTCAACATCTATCCTTCCAATGAACACCCAGGGCTGATCTCCTTCAGGATGGACTGGTTGGATCTCCTTGCAGTCCAAGGGACTCTCAAGAGTCTTCTCCAACACCACAGTTCAAAGGCATCAATTCTTCAGCCATTACACACACACACACACACATACACTACAATGTGTAAAATAGATATTTAGTGGGAACCTGCTATATAACACAGGAAGTTCAGCTGGGTTATAGTAGGTTCCCACTAACATACATACATACATATATATATATATATATATATATAGCAGGTTCCCATACATACATATATATATATGTAATGACCTAGAGGGATGGGATGGGGTTGGGATAGGGAGACCCAAAAGCAAGTAGATATACAGGTGTACACACACACACACACACACACACACACGTAACTGACTCACCTCATTGTACAGCAGAAATTAACACTGTGTTGTAAAGTGAACAGACACCAATTAAAAAAAAAAAAAACCAGCTCAGGAACTAGGGATAAGTCAGATAAATATAGACAATTTCAAAATAATTAAGAAGAGTAATTGAATTCAGCACAGAGAGCTAGATTAGCCTAGAGAAGTGACACCTAAATCAGATTAAGAAGGTGCCAGCCAAGGGTTCCTGGAAGAGGTGACCCTGAGTGGAGTCCCAAAGAATGAGCCATCTCCCACTGATCCTTGAAGAGACAGGAGGGTGGGGATTGCCGGTGGAGAAACATGAAGGACCAGGCATTCCCAGGGCTGGAAGCCACGGAGGTTGGGAGAGCATGGCAGTCAGGGGACAGCAAGCAATTGCGATACAACTCAAGTAACACTGCACTCTGGCTGCTACGAGACAGGGTGAAAAGATGGCAAAGGAACCATTACTACAACGTGACCTCCAGGTATCCAGATCCACTCTTTGGGGGGAAAATCACATCGTCACCACCTGAACAAATGGACAGGTGTGATGGGAAAGCTAAACAATGGGAAGAGTTCAGAGACCCAAGTGCAATGAAGACTTTAACTGACAAGGAGTGTTTTGAGAGAAGGACATGACTTTGAGTAGTTTCAGGTCTGGATATGGAAGATAGTCAGGACCAAATGGCTGATGAAGAAAAGAGGATTTTATAAAAGGGACTGCTCCATGGAATTCTATGTAGGTGATGATGTTCTTTACTGAGAGAACATCCAGAAGAAGGGGTTTGCTTGTTAATTTGATTTGCTCTGGATGGAAGTGGGGGGAACACAGGGTCCTCCTTTGCTGTGGGGTGGAAGTGACATTAATTGAAACCTTCCCTTCCCTAAAGAGCTTGCCCTAACATCTGAGCTAGAAAGCAACCTCCTTCTGTGCGCCTCTAGGAATCAGTGGATATTATCCATTGAGAACCCATTACTGTTCTGAACTTTTGGTTCTGTTTTCGTGTGCTATCTTATTTTCTTAATGAAATTATCTCCTCTAGGGGAAGGCCATGCCTTATTCCTGCTGGGTCATTCACAGAGCCTGAAGCATAGTGCTCCATGTAGAAAATATTGGTCAATGTTTGTTGATTGACGTGTTGGATTTTTTTTATTTTCACTGAGCACGTTCCCAAGAAGGAGCCAAACCCAGAGTTAGGGAGCTATCTGGCAAAGCCTGCTTGAGAGAACACTGCTTGCCTGTCACAGCTTAGTGGTGTTCTTAAAAGGGCTCACATTTATTGAGTATATGTGCTAGGCTTTGTGCTGAGCCCTTTATGTGTATATATATGAAGAGATGTGAGTTTGACCCCTGGGAAGGGAAGAACCCTTGGAATGGAAAATGACAACCTGCTCCAATATTCTTGCCTGGAAAAATCTCATAGAGAAAGGAGCCTGGCAGGTTAAAGTCCATGGGGTTGCAAAGAGTTGGACATGACTGAGCAAATGAACACACATGTACATGCACACACACACACACACACACACATATACATACACGTATGTATATATGTCATCTCATGTCATCTTCAAAATAATCTTGAGACATAAATGCTATGAATATTCTCCCTTTAAAACTAAGAAAAATGAGACCCAGGGAGATCAAGCCATTTTTTAGATCAGTGAGTTACAAACATGAGTCAATCTAGCTTCTCAGTCTACCAACTTCAATGTCCATGAAATCTGTTCCCAGATGGAAAACACCCAATGCACTCTCTGCCTGCTCTCTCCATCTCGTTCTCTACCATCTGAAAAACTGATGCACTAGGACTAGACCAGCAAGGCTTCTCCGTGGTTCCCTGTGCGGAGCTGGAACCGGGAGCAGAGATTAGATAGGGTGGCATTGTATTTGCTACTCTGTTATGCTGCTTTGAAGACAAAGCTATTGAACCAAACTTTTTTACTGGGCAATAGGGGCCACAGAAAGAAACTTAAAGTCTGCTATTTGGCTCCAGAAGCAGTACAAACTAGTTTGAGGTGCCTGACAGAATCTCTAAAGTTAAATTCTAGAGTAGAGCAGCCCTGGTAAGATCCTTACAGACAACACACTGTAAGAAGGACAGTTTGACACAGTGGGTATTGGTGCTTTAGAAAATATGGGAAGGTTGTGATTCTTTCTTCAGATGAGCAGAGCCTAACTCTCTCTGAATCCTCACGGAGCAGATTTTAGCCACATACCACCTATTAATATGTGGTTGTTAATAGATATTTTAGCAACTAATGTTGTCAGTAGTGGCTGGTGTGAGTGTGTGAATTAGTGCAAGTTTCACTGCTATTGTTATTCAAGCTGGGGCTGGATGACGAGATTGATAAAATACAAAAAAAGAATTGCTGTATCAGGAGGTGGACTGTGCGGAGGTTGGGCAGGGTGACCCCTTCAGCATTGTGATCTTGATTCTTTCTAGGTGTCTGACTGGTTGCTACAAAGCCTAACCACCTAATTCATAATTTTTCTCCAAGATGGTTCTTGCATGCATGAGCCAACTGCCTATGGTATATGGATTGGGGAAACATTTTTCTCCGTTTCAGTTGGCCCTAGATTTGAGCCTAACATGATTTTCAGGCCTTTGATATCATGGTCAGGACTACATGCCTATCTATTAAGGGAAGGTACAGAGTCACTCTAGAGATTAGAGCATAAAATTAGCAGCTTTGTACTCCAAGATGTCCCTTCTTCCCACTGGAGAAAGTAAGTTAGAATTAGAAAGTCACACACTCCCACATATCCTCAGACTTTAAGGTATACTGTGTACAATTCAGGTCCTTTTAGGATATTTTACTGTTCGTAAAGCCTGTGAGAAGACAAATCAGCCTTAAAACCCTCCTAATCATTATAGACAGTTCACAGTCTTTATTGGTGACTCAGTTTTGGGTCACTGAAAGTCAAGCTTGGGTAAAGCAAGAGTGAAAATTCATTCCTGCCATTCCTGGGACCAACCACAATTGCAGCAGTGAAGTCAAGACATTAAGATGTGTCTACAAGCTCTGTGGGCACAGAGGAGCTGGATTTCCTGTTGGATTCAGCTCTGAGTGTGGCGTGCATGGGCTGGGGTGACGAGGCAATGGGCAGAGACAACAGATGACCTTCTGAGGTCAAACTCGGAAGTCCAATCATTGGGTCTGAAATCCAAGTCTGCCCACTCACTCCTGTGAATTTGGGCAAGTCATTTTGTTTCAATTTGACTCCTACTGGAAGTAAAATGCTTAACTTGCTAAAATAATTCTAAAATATTTCTGAAATTTATTGTGAGAATTAAGTGAGCCAATACTTTCAAAGCTTTTAAGTCAGAAGTGAAGTCCAGTCGTGTCCGACGCTTTACGACCCCATGGACTATAGCCTATCAGGCTCCTCCATCCATGATATTTTCCAGGCAAGAATACTGGAGTGGGTTGCCATCTCCTTCTCCAGGAGATCTTCCCTATCCAGGGATTGAACCTGGGTCTCCTGCATTGTGGGCAGACACTTTATCCTCTAAGCCACCAGAGATTTTATTATAATAGCAATCACAATCATTATTCCTGGAAGTAGGAATAAGGGGAAAATCACTAAAACAGGAGGAAAGGAAAAAAAAAAAAAAGAACCATAAGAGGATTCAGAGAAATTTGAAGGAAGAAGTGAGGACGTTTGGGAGACATTAGTTTTACTCTAGATTGCTGTCTAAACCAGATTGTAGGTTCTTGAGATGATGCTGTTCATACTGGTCAGGATTCATCTGCTCTCAGCACGTGATAAAATGCAGAGGATGCAAGGCTGGTTGATGTGTAGAGCTCTAGCTGAAGCCAAGGTCATGGTGCTGACCCTTGAAGTTCCTAAAGTTGAACTTGATTCCTCATGTTCCATGCAGAGGCCCCTGAGTGTGGAGCCTTGGTCTTCTAAATGCAGTCCCTGTTTTGATGAGATTCCACCATCTGGCTGTGTTTGGCAGAGCTTCCAATTACAGCTACATCAGCCTACAGGCTCCCTTCGGCATGCTCACAGCAAACCCTGCTCTCTTGGAATTTAAGATCCCTCTTCTGAAATTTTAGAGGAGGGGAAGTCTAGGGGCCCCAGGAGGGTTGTTAGCAGATACAATGCCTCCATCTCAAACAAGACCTCTGCAAACTTCTTCCTCATTTCAGAATTGGACATTAAGATGGTATCTGAACTAGCATAAAACTGTTTATATAAGTTTCTTGTCATCATTTTCTTCAATATCCTACAGATACCCCAAACATGACATCTGAAGACTTCAACTGAACAATAATAGCCTATGGGAAGATACAGCATAGCTACTGTGGGGAGCAGGTGGCGACTCTTGCTGCCATAGCCTTGAGCACACATGTCCTTGCACAGAACTCCCCAACACGGTTTCTCAGATGAGATCACCCTGTCCTCCAATTCCAATCCTGTCTGTTCTCAGCCATGGACTGTACTTCATAGACTTGGCAGTGAGCATCATTCATCTCTGATTTCTCAGCCTCTGCTAGAGAACCTGACATGTAAGAGGCTCTGTAAAAAACACGAAAAGAAAAAAGAAAAAAAAATTAAAGCTGACTTAGGTTGCTTCCATATCTTGGCTATTGTAAATAGTGCTGCAATAAATAGTAGAGCACATATATCTTTTTGAATTATGGCTTTCTCAATATATATACCCAGTAGTGGGATTGTTGGGTCATATGGTAGTTCTACATTTAAAACGTTATACTGACGACACCAACTTATATTCTGACCAACAGTGTAGCAGGGTTCCCTTTTCTTCACACCCTCTCCAGAATTTATTGCTTGTAGATTTTTTTTAATGATAGTCATTCTGACCTGTGTAAGGTGATACCTGTTTGTACTTTTGATTTATATTTTCCTAGTAATTAGTGATTTTGAATATTTTTTCATGTGCCCCTTGGCCATTTGTATGTCTTCTTTGGAGACATGTCTATTTAAATCTTCTGCTCATTATTTGTTAGGATTTTTTTTCTCTCTGATATTGAGCTGTTGGTATATTTTGGGGTTTAATCCCTTGTTGGTTGCTTTCTTGGCAAATATTTTCTCTTAGTCTGTAGGTTGTCTTTGAATTTTGCCTATGGTTTCCTTTGTTGTGCAAAAGATTTTGCGTTTGATTAGGTCCCATTTGTTTATTTTTTGTTTTTATTTTCATTGCTCTAGGAGTTGTATCAAAAAAGATCTTTCTGAGACTTATGTCAGTGTTCTGCCTATGATTTTTAGTTCTTTAATCCATTTTGAGTTTATCTACAGCACTATTTACAATAGCCAGGACAAGGAAGCAACCCAGATGTCCATTGGTAGAGGATAAAGTTGTGGTACAAATATGCAATGGAATATTACTCAGCCATGAAAAGGAAATTTGCCATGACATGGATGAACCTAGAGATTGTAATACTGAGTGAAGTCAGACAAAGAGACAAACACTATCATATGATATTACTCGTATGTGGAATCTAAAAAAAATGGTACAATTAAACAAAGTTACAAAACACAATTAGAGTCACAGATTACCAAGGGAGAAAGAAGGGGAGGGATAAATTGGGAGATTGGGATTAGCAAATATATACATTACTATATGTACAATAGATAACTAATAAGACCTACAGTATAGCAAGGGAATGGGCTTCCCTGGTGGCTCAGATGGTGAAGTGTCTGTCTGCAACGCTGGAGACCTGGGTTTGATCCCTGGGTTGGGAAGATCCCCTGGAGAAGGAAATGGCAATCCACTCCAGTACTCTTGCTTGGAAAATCCCATGGACAGAGGAGTCTGGTAGGCTACAGTCCCTGGGGTCTCAAAGAGTTGGACACGACTGAGCAACTTTACTTATAGCAAGGAACTCCAATCAATACTCAGAAATGACCTATGTGGGAATAGAATCTAAAAGAGTGGACATATGTTTAAATATATAACTGATTAACTTTGTCATAAAGCAGAAAGTAACACAAATTGTAAATCAGCTCTACTCCAATAAAAATTAATTTAAAAAGTAAGTAAATACAATAGTCAAACTAACTCAAACAAACAAACAAACAAACAAAAAAAAAAAAAAAACAGCTTTAGAGGAAGAGGGCTCAGGCAGACTACAGATTTTAAGACCTCCATCTCAAGAGGACCAGCAGTCATGTTGATACTTTTATGCTCTCTTGAATATAAAAGTCACAGTTTACTTTTCTGTTAGTGACCGTGTACAAAGGCTCATTTATAATTAATGTGCCAAGTCCTTAATAAAGCAAACCAAATGTCATGTTTCCCCTTTTCTACATTACCAAGTCATTCATTACTTTTTCTGGATGAAAGCACGTTTGATCCATGAAAGCGAAATAGTGAGATCAGTTGGGTGGATTCAGTGCATAGAAATATTCTTTCCTGTTACAGATGCTCAGTTGTCCTCATCACTCTTAGGATGGTCTCAACCAACCATGCTTGAGTGAGCAGGATTCTGATGAAAGCCGCTGTGAAGATCTGGTTTGTTGGAGTGATCCATGGTGAAAATGAAACTCTTTATATGTCAACAGAGTTTCTAAGTGAAGCTTTTATATATCATCCACCCATCTATGGACCCGGGAAGAGAGAATGATACTCTGCTCACCTCTGTATTTCTATTTTAAAAATTATTATTATTTTTTGGACATGCCACATAGCATGTGAGATCTTAGTTCTCAGTTCAGTTCAGTTCAGTCGCTCAGTCATGTCTGACTCTTTGCGACCGCATGAACTGTAGCACGCCAGGCCTCCTTGTCCATCACCAACTTCTGGAGTTTACTCAAACTCATGTCCATCGAGTTGGTGATGCCATCCAACCATCTCATCCTCTTTCGTCCCCTTCTCCTCCTGCCCCCAATCCCTCCCAGCATCAGGGTCTTTTCCAATGAGTCAACTCTTTGCATGAGGTGGCCAAAGTGTTGGAGTTTCAGCTTCAGCATCAGTCCTTCCAATGAACACCCAGGACTGATCTCCTTTAGGATGGACTGGTTGGATCTCCTTGCAGTCCAAGGGACTCTCAAGAGTCTTCTCCAACACCACAGTTCAAAAACATCAATTCTTCAGCGCTCAGCTTTCTTCACAGTCCAACTGTCATATTCATACATGACCACTGGAAAAATAATAGCCTTGACTAGATGGACCTTTGTTGGCAAAGTAATGTCTCTGCTTTTTAATATGCTGTCCAGGTTGGTCATAGCTTTCCTTCCAAGGAGCAAACATCTTTAAATTTCATGGCTGCAATCACCATCTGCAGTGATTGTGGAGCCCCAAAAAATAAAGTCACCCACTGTTTCCACAGTTTCCCCATCTATTTGCCATGAAGTGATGGGACCAGATGCCATGATCTTAGTTTTCTTAACGTTAAGCTTTAAGCCAACTTTTTCACTCTCCTCTTTCACTTTCATCAAGAGGCTTTTTAGTTCCTCTTCACTTTCTGCCATAAGGGTGCTGTCATCTGCATATCTGAGATTATTGATACTTCTCCCGGCAATCTTTGATTCCAGCTTGTGCTTCTTCCAGCCCAGCGTTTCTCATGATGTACCCTGCATATAAGTTAAATAAGCAGGGTGACAATATACAGCCTTGAGGTACTCCTTTTCCTATTTGGAACCAGTCTGCTGCTCCATGTCCAGTTCTAACTGTTGCTTCCTGACCTGCATATAGATTTCTCAAGAGGCAGGTTAGTTCCCCTACCAGGGGTCACATCTGCAGTCCCTGCCTCAAAGGTGAGAGTCTTAACCTCTGGGTCACCAGGGCAGTCCCATCTCTGTGTTTCTAGTGTCACACCAATTCTTGGACCTCATCTGGTGCTTAATGGGTATTTCTTGAATGTTGACAGCCACCAGTTGCATGAGCTTTTCCTCAAGGCACTGCTTTCTGGGATCCTTTGTTCCCATCTGCAGAGAAGGACGCTGTCACTAGATGGGGCTTAAGGCCTTTCAACTCTGTCCACGATGCTGCCTCTGCATGTGTGCAACGATGGACCTCTTATTCTTCTGGGCAATGCGCTGGACAGAGTTAATACTAGATACTATTTTGTACGCTGGTGAAATCTGACATTCACTAATATTTGAGTATGTCTCTGTATTTTCTTAAAGGAAGATGGAAATAAAAATTCATGAATTGAAGTTGAAAAGCTTATTAATGTCCCTTGGAATATTTTGACATGCAAAAATGTCTCTGTAAATTCTAAGGAAGCAAAAAGTTCAATTTTCATAAGGTTTTGTGTTAAAAAAAAAACAAAAGTTTTTCTTCCTTTGAACTTACACTAGAGACAACATAGGCCCAAACAGTGTTTTGTAGATGAACAGATGCCTCAAGCTTAACGGATCTTTGAATATAACTTTTAATCTTTTATGTGGTTATGACTTTTTGAAATTAATGAACGTAGAAACCTCTTTCTACTACACACCTCATAGCTTTTTATTCTATGTTAGTATCTTCCAGAACCTCATGAATTAATGATATTTAGTGGGAAGAAGAGTCAAAATCCTGCTTCTAGCCACTGCCTGCACTGCCACCACAGAAAAAGAACTTTCCCGCTATGTTTTGGCTTTTTCGTTAAGAAGTAAAGTCATCGCCTAAGATGATTTCTTTGCCATTTCTGGCTAAAATTTTCTACTTTTCTATTATTTAAACTACATATCCTGTGATGAAAGAATTTCTCTAAAGGGAAGGCAAGCAAGAAAGTATAGAGAGATCAGTGCCTCACTCTTTTGCCTACCTGAATTCTCTCTGTTTCACCCAGTTACATGGCAGTTGTATTATGGCTCAGTAATCAGAACGAAATGGGAGCTAGTAAGATCTTAACAAAGCTATTATGAAGATTTGGCTCATTGGAAACTTAGAGAAGTACCAACAGGAATCGAAATGACACATAATAGAAAATCACATGCTTAACTGGACATGTTTCTGAGAATTGGATACAATAAATTTTGAATCTTTTTTTGAAAGAAAAAGTGTCTAATTCTGTAAAATTCAGGGTGTACACTAGAAGGGTCATTTGTTTTATGTATCCTGTGAGCACTGGTGATGTTGGAGCTCAGCCAAAAATCAAAGTCCTTGGGCATCAGATAGGCTGCTACTCGCCAGTTTTGGAATCCAGATTGAAGCCTCTTATTTTAAAAAAGGATTTCTGTCCATTTGAAAAGAACACAATGTTGTAAATCAGCTATACTCCAATAAAAAATTTTTTTAAAAAAGCTTTTTCATGAGCAAAATGTATAAGTTTCAGCATTTTATTCAATTCATCTGGAGGCCCTCTGAGATGAAGCCAGTATGTTTCCTCCATGTGACCTTGGCTTGCTCTGAACAGCCCTCTGTGGTCCGTTGCCCTCCTTTAGGAAAACAACCCACTAAGTGAGGAAGAGCCTGTTCCTTCAAACAATGAACACTTACATTTCCCAGCTTTCTAGAAAAGTGTGGAATTTCCAGGGTAGAATTGTACTGCTCATCTTTGAGGGTACTTTTATTGGTTTTAGCAATCATTGTCTTGCTACTCTAAATTTTCAAAAAAAGAGGGGAGATGTATGCATTTTAGGGGGATATAAAATCATGTGTAGCTTTTATTTTTTGTATTATTTAGTGGAAAGACAGACAAATTCACTGGTGAATGCAAAGAAGTGGGAAATATCTATAACAACTATGTTTCTTTGGGTATTGTGTCAGCCCATAAAACATTTAAATCAGCCAATGGGTGGAGGAAAACTTTCTGAAAGAGGTGATATTTGCTTAGATTTGAAATAGGAGTAGGCATTTGCAAAAGGACATTCTTGTTGTGAGAAGAACCTTTGTAAAAGAAAAATAATAAGCAATAAATATTTAAGCAAGACAAGATGGAAATGATGCATACAGGCAACAAGACCAGTGTAGAGTCTATTTACAAAGCTGATTGCTCTGTGTAAGTGTAGAGATGCGATATGTAGAGTGAATGGGACGTAGATGAGAGAGGTCATTAGTGGATAGACTGTTCTAGAACAGTTTCTGGGATGTATCACGGGGACATTTAGAAGGAGTAGGCAAGACAGAAGAGTATTATTACCAATGTTCTGTGAGTAACATGACTAGAGCCTGGATTTAGTCATTAGCAGTGACACTGGTGCAATAGATCATGGAAACTGTTCTTAAGAGACTTGGAGAAGGTAGAATGGACAGGATATGGTGACCATAAACATGGGCTTGGTGGTGAAACACACGGTGAGAAAGGACCAGGCAGGCATTGCTCAGAAGTGATGGGTACTCAGGACAGTTCTATTGACTTGGCCTATTACAGACACGAAATAAGATGATGCCTAAGCATGGAGCTGAGACTTCTTACTTTTCATCCATTACCACATAAAGACTGAAGAGCATCCTTTATTTATGACCACAGGTCATTGTGAGAAAGCCCTCCATGTGGATCTTTGGCTAAGCCACCATAGATTAACTGAGGGTTAGTTTTGGTCTCTGGACAACTGGCTGGGTCAGTAGACATTGGATGTCTTGAACCTAATGGGTGATTATCTTATTCACCCCTTAAAAATCATGCCTGCCCAGTTCTAGATACAAAAGATCTATTCAATCAATGTTCGCTTCATGAATCCATTAAATATGCTCACTGTGGATCCTACTATTGTACTAGAATATAATTTTCTCCATAGAATTAGAGATGTCTATCAAGTTACATTTGAAAACTTGTCTTATCTCATCAGCCTAAGTCAAACCTTCTTAAAAATTAGAATTAATAATATTTGTTTTAAGTCCAGCACTTTCCCTGAGTTCATTTTATTTTTTCCCATATGCCACACTTTGCACCCTAATTGAAAACTCTGTAGTGATTGTTTTCCCTGCCTCAGTTCAATTCAGTTCAGTTGCTCAGTCATGTCTGACTCTTTGTGAACCCATGGACTGCAACATGCCAGGCTTCCCTGTCTATCACCAGCTCCGGGAACTTACTCAAGCTCATGTCCATCAATTAAGTCAGTGATGCCATCCAACCATCTCATCCTCTGTTGTTCTCCTCCCACCTTCAATCTTTCCAAGTATCAGGGTCTTTTCAAATGAGTCAGTTTTTCACGTCAGGTGGCCAAAGTATTGGAGTTTCCGCTTCAGCATCAGTCCTTCCAATGAATATTCAGGACTGATTTCCTTTAGGATGTACTGGTTGGATTTCCTTGCAGTCCAAGGGACTCTCAAGAGTCTACTCCAACACCACAGTTCAAAAGCATCAATTCTTCAGCACTCAGCTTTCCTTATAGTCCAACTGGAGTGGCGAGCATCTGAGAGGAGATACCCTATGTCTAAGGTCAGTAGCAGCAGCCATGAAGAGATACCCGATGTCCAAGGTAAGAGAAACTCCAGTAAGATGGTAGGCACTGAGAGGGGGCATCAGAGGGCAGACAGAGTGAAGCCACAATCACAGAAAAGCAACCAATCTAATCACATGGACCACAGCCTTGTCTAACTCAATGAACTAAGCCATGCTGCGCAGGGACACCCAAGATGGACGGGTCTTAGTGGAGAGTTCTGCCAAAATGTGGTCCACTGGAGAAGGAAATGGCAGACCACTTCAGTATTCTTGCCCTGAGAACCCCATGTACAGTAAGAAAAGGCAAAAAGATAGGACACCGAAAGATGAACTCCCCAGGTCGGTAGGTGCCCAATATGCTACTGGAGATCAGTGGAGAAATAACTCCAGAAAGAATGAAGAGATGGACCCAAAGCAAAAACAACAACCAGTAGTGGAAGTGACTGGTGATAGAAGCAAGGCCCAATGTTACAAAGAGTAATATTGCATAGGAACCTGGAACGTTAGGTCCATGAATCAAGGCAAATTGGAAGTGGTCAAACATCAGAGGGCAAGAGTGAATGTCGACATTTTAGGAATCAGCAAACTAAAATGGACTGGAATGGGTGAATTTAACTCAGATGACCATTATATATACTACTGTGGGCAAGAATCCCTTAGAAGAAGTGGAGTAGGCATCATAGTCAACAAAAGAGTCTGAAATGCAGTACTTGGATGCAATCTCAAAAATGGCAGAATGATCTCTGTTTCCAAGGAAACCATTCAATATCACAGTAATCTATGCCCTGAGTAGTAATGCTGAAGAAGCTGAAGTTGAACAGTTCGATGAAGACCTACAAGACCTTTTAGAACTAACACCCAAAAAATATGTCCTTTTCATTATAGGAGACTGGAATGCAAGAGTATGAGGTCAAGAAACACCTGGAGTAACAGGCAAATTTGGCCTTGGAGTACAGAATGAAGCAGGGCAAAGGCTAATAGAGTTCTGCCAAGAGAACGCACTGGTCATAGCAAACAGCCTCTTCCAACAACACAAGAGAAGACTCTACACATGGACATCACCATATGGTCAACACCAAAATCAGATTGATTATATTCTTTTCAGCCAAAGATGGAGAAACTCTATACAGTGCAAAAACAAGACCTGGAGCTGCTTGTGGCTCAGATCCTGAACTTTTTCTTGTCGAATTCAGAATTAAATTGAAGAAAATGGGGAAAACCACTAGACCATTTAGGTTCAAGTATGACCTAAATCAAACCCCTTACAATTATACAGTGGAAGTGAGAAATTGATTTAAGGGACTAGATCTGATAGACAGAATGCCTGATGAATTATGGATGGAGGTTCATGACATTGTGCAGGAGACAGGGATCAAGACCATCCACAAGCAAAAGAAATGCAAGAAAGCAAAATGGCTGTCTGAGGAGGCCTTATAAACAGCTGTAAAATGAAGAAAAGCAAAAAGTAAAGGAGAAAAGGAAAGATATACCCATTTGAATGCAGAGTTCCAAAGAATAGCAAGGAGGGATAAGAAAGCCTTCCTCAGTGATCGGTGCAAAGAAATAGAGGAAAACAATACAATGGGAAAGACTAGATATCTCTTCAAGAAAATTAGAGATACCAAGGGAACATGTCAAGAAAAGATGAGCTCAATAAAGGACAGAAATGGTATGGACCTAACAGAAGCAGAATGTATTAAGAAGAGGTGGCAAGAATACACAGAAGAACTATACAAAAAATGTCTTCATGGCCCAGATAATCATGATGGTGTGATCACTCACCTAGAGCCAGACATCCTGGAATGTGAAGTCAAGTGGGCCTTAGGAAGCATCACTACGAACAAGGCAAGGGGAGGTGATGAAATTCTAGTTGAGCTATTTCAAATCCTAAAAGATGATGCTGTGAAACTGCTGCACTCAATATATCAGCAAATTTGGAAAACTCAGCAGTGGCCACAGGACTTGAAAATGTCAGTTTTCATTCTAATCCCAAAGGAAGGCCATGCCAAAGAATGCTCAAACTACTGCACAATTGCACTCATCTTACATGTTACTAAAGTAATGCTCAAAATTCTCCAAGCCAGGCTTCAGCAATATGTGAACTGTGAGCATCCAGATGTTCAAGCTGGTTTTAGAAAAGGCTGAGGAACCAGAGATCAAATTGCCAACATCTGCTGGATCATCAAAAAGACAAGAGAGTGCCAGAAAAACATCTACTGCTTCATTGACTATGCCAAAGCTTTTGACTGTGTGGATCACAATAAATTGTGGAAAATTCTGAAGGAGATGGGAATACCAGACCACCTGACCTGCCTCTTGAGAAATCTGTATGCAGGTCAGGAAGCAACAGTTAGAACTGGACATGAATAACAGACTGGTTCCAAATAGGAAAAGGAGTATGTCAAGGATATATATTGTCACCCTGCTTTTTTAACTTATATGCAGAGTACATCATAAGAAATGCTGGGCTGGATGAAGCACAAGCTGGAATCAAGACTGGCGGGAGAAATATCAATAACCTCAGATACGCAGATGACACCAACCTTATGGCAGAAAGTGAAGAAGAATTGAAGAGCCTCTTGATGAAAGTAAAAGAGGAGTGTGAAAATTTGGCTTAAAGCTCAACATTCAGAAAACTAAGATCATGGTATCTGGTCCCATCATTTCATGGCAAATAGATGGGGAAACAGTGGAAACAGTGGCTGACTTTATTTTCTTGGGCTCCAAAAATCACTGCAGATGGTGATTGCAGTCATGAAATTAAAAGATGCTTGTTCCTTGGAAGGGAAGTTATGACCAACCTAGAGAGCATATTAAAAAGAAGAGACATTACTTTGACACCAAAGATCCATCTAGTCAAAGCGATGGTTTTTCCAGTGGTCATGTATGGATGTGAGAGTTGCACCACAGATAAAGGTGAGCACCGAAGAATTGATGGTTTTGAACTGTGGTGCTGGAGAAGACTCTTGAGAGTCCCTTGGACTGCAAGGAGATCCAACCAGTCCATCCTAAAGGAGATCAGTCCTGGGTGTTCATCGGAGGGACTGATGTTGAAGCTGAAACTCCAATACTTTGGCCACCTGCCGTGAAGAACTGACTTATTTGAAAAGAACCTGATGCTGGGAGATATTGAGGGCAGGAAGAGAAAGTGACAACAGAGGATGAGATGGTTGGATGGCATTACCGACTCAGTGAAGATGAGTTTGAGTAAACTCTGGTAATTGGTGATGGACAGGGAGATCTGGTGTGCTGTGCTCCACATGTTCGCAAAGAGTTGGACACAACTGAGCGACTGAATTGAAACTGAAACTTAGAAACCTCATCCATAGGTGACCACCGGAAAAACCATAGCTTTGACTACATGGATCTTTGTTGGCAAAGTAATGTCTCTGCTTTTTAATATGCTGTCCAGGTTGGTCATAACTTTCCTTCCAAGGAGCAAACGTCTTTTAATTTCATGGCTGCAATCACCATGTACAATGATTTTGGAGCCCAAGAAAATAAAGTCACCACTGTTTCTACTGTTTCCCCATCTATTTGTCATGAAGTGATGGGACCAAATGCCATGATCTTAGTTTTCTGAATGTTGAGCTTTAAGCCAACTTTTTCACTCTCCTCCTTCGCTTTCATCAAGAGGCTCTTTAGTTCTTCTTTACTTTCTGCCATAAGGGTGCTGTTATCTGCATATCTAAGGTTATTGATATTTCTCCCAGCAATCTTGATTCCAGCTTGTGCTTCCTCCAGCCCAGCGTTTCCCATGATGTACTCTGCATATAAGTTAAATAAGCGTGGTGACAATATATAGCCTTGACATACTCCTTTCCCAATTTGAAACCAGTCTGTTGTTCCATGTCCAGTTCTAACTGTTGCTTCCTGACCTGCATACAGATTTCTCAAGAAGCAGGTCAGGCAGTCTGGTATTCCCATCTCTTTCAGAATTTTCCACAGTTTGTTGTGATCCACACAGTCAAAGGCTTTGGCATAGTCAATAAAACAAAAGTAGATGTTTTTTCTGGAACTCTCTTGCTTTTTCAATGATCCAACGGATGTTGGCAGTTTGTTCTCTGGTTCCTCTGCCCTTTCTAAAACCAGCTTGAACATCTGGAAGTTCACGATTCACTTACTGTTGAAATCTGGCTTGCAGAAGCTTGAGCACTACTTTACTAGTGCGTGAGGTGAGTGCAGTTGTGCAGTAGTTTGAGCATTCTTTGGCATTGCTTTCTTTGGGATTGGAATGAAAACTGACCTTTTCCAGTCCTGTGGCCACTGCTGAGTTTTCCAAATTTGCTGGCATATTGAATGTAGCACTTTCATTGTATGTATCATATTTGAGGATTTGAAATAGCTCAAATGGAATTCCATCTCCTCCACTAGCTTTGTTCATAGTGATACTTCCTAAGACTCACTTGACTTCACATTCCAGGATCTGGTTCTACGTGAGTGATCATAACATCGTGATTATCTGGGTTGTGAAGATTTTTTTTGTATAGTTTTTCTGTGTATTCTTGCCATCTCTTCTTAATATCTTCTGCTTCTGTTAGGTCCATGTTCCCTGGGTCACTTCATCCCAAATCTTTCCTTCGTTCCTATATAGCCAGAGAATATCTTGGGAAAAAATTCACAAAGAAGTGAGAGAAGGAGAGCAAAGTGTAAATGGCAGAGCAATGTGATGGAGGATTCAGAAAAAACCCCCACTTTTTCCTTCCTGTGGTTTTGCAAAAACAAGGAACTGGACTTCCCAAGAGAAAGAACAGACTTTTTGAAGCCTCAGGGATGTGAAGGGTCTTTTTAATCCAAATTTCCGCTCAGTGACAAAATGGGTCCTCCTTGTCTTCTAAGGCATCATGTATTTTTCTTTTTTCTTTTCTTTTTCACTATTGATATATTGGCACCAACTCAACTTATTTAACTTTATGATGAATTGTGATATATGAATTTTGGATAAAAATGTAGTCTTTAATGATGTTATTTCTCAAAGACAGGAGTTCATCAATATCTTTTGCTGCTTAATCTGTGAACAAACGTTTTAATTGAGATTACCCACATTTCTGAAGGTCTAATGTTTTTGCAGAACCCAGCACCAGAACCTAAACTTGGTAGGGATCAGCCCTGGATTCATGGTTGGGACACCGAGATTCCAGTTGTCTTTCTATTTTAACTTGCACTGTGACCATGGGCAAATCACCTAAGCACTGCTGGATTTTTAAAAGTAGGCTAACAGACTAGATAGTATTAACACCTTTTCAACTTCAGAGTCTCTATGACTCCATCAAATTTGTGATTCCTTCTTTTTTGGAATGGCTACTAGAAAGGATGTGGGCTTCTGACTAAAGAAATAAGGTTTCATGAGAAGTTTTATAGAAGAATTTTGAAGGAAGCCAGAACTAGATAGAATTTAAATGGCAGTCTAAATAAAAGCATTTCTCACATTTCTGCTTATTTATTGGGGTTGCGGTGAGACTAAACAAAGAGAAGAAAAGCATTTTGATGTACAGAAAATGCAACTTTAAAAAAATATATAAATTATGTCACTATTAAAAGTTCTTTGAATTTTGGCATTCCTGTTTTATTCTTCAAGCATGTCTGAGATAATCTTTCTTCAATCAATAATAACCCCAAATTACCAAATTTTAGTGTGCCAGGTATATCTTTTTCTATGTTTTAGATTTGGTTTGGGGATTTGGTTACCCCTTACACAAATGGTACAAGTGATGAGTTGCAACCATTTTCATTATTTTGAGAAAAAAAAAAAAAAAAAGAAGCGATGGGTTTAGAAACAGAAGATAAGCTTTTTCTCTTGGAAACTAGAATCAGAGAAGAAAATTTGGCCAAATGGGTTGGGGAGAATCAAAGCCACAGGAAAGAAAACCAGAGTCTGGGAACTACTGTCAGTATTTGGAGACATGTGTCTATGGGAGTAATACAACATGGCCTGAGGTTATAGGATCACATGTCCCATGAATGGGTGGGAGTTTGGGGAATATCTGCTCATGCTCTCCAAACAGATTAAATAACAGATTTATAAAATATTTTTCACCTTCCATAGCTTCTATCTTAAGTTTTTGGGAATATGGTGATAACCAGGATGTTTTTAAGGTGGTGCTAGATCCCTGGGTTGGGAAGATCTCCTGGAGGAAGGCATGGCAACCCAATCCAGTATTCTTGCCTGGAGAATCCCATGGACAGAGAAGCCTGGTGGTCTATGGTTGTAAAGATTCAGATGTAACTGAAGTGACTTAGCACACAGCAGAGCTGGAGAACCAGTCACATAAAGACATCCGTAGCGATCTAAGTAGGCATGTCGTTTAAATCAATTAAAAACAAATGTACAAGGGTGACACTAAAATTCTGAAGAAAAATATGCTAAATGCTTTTTAACAAGCAAGGGACAGTAAATGGAAATTAATAGTAGAATACTCACTATTATTTAAAAAACAATATACTCCATTGTTAAAATCTTTATCAAATAGCATGTCTTTGTTGTTTCTATAAATATAATAGAATACATGAATTTGTGTAAGTTCCCTCACACATTCTCTACCACTATTTTACTAACTAGACCTGCAAATTCTGTTACTGTGTGAACTTTGGCCAGACTAATAAGGGACTGATTCTGTTCTGTGGCCCTAAAAATGGTATCACTTCCTGTGAAACCCGTAAATCTGCTGCCTGACAGATTGTTTCAAGTGCTGTTATGACTTCATTTATTTATTGTTTGTTTGTTTGATTTCACTTTTTATTTTACTCTATTTCATTTTACCAATGTCATTGGGGAAAATGAGATTAAAACTAAAGGCAATTTCTTTCTCCAAATACTTTACTCTGAAGATTTGTATATAAGTTCTACTGAATTATTTCTGTACTGAAAACTGAAGTCAAATATGATGAATGATTATTTATGAAAAGATAAAAAGAACTAAAGAACTCAGCAAATATTGTACTGGAGATTCGATAGGAAATGCAGAAGGAAATTTTTATAAATAGCCTTTGTAGAAAGAAGCAAGCGTGGGCCTTATAAACATCTATCAGAGAGAACCCAGACTCAAATATAAAAGTAAACACTTATATGGGCCTCCTGAATAATGGTCCCAAAGTTCCATTTTGACTTGGAAATTGGCCCACGAGGCTCTGAATTTACGAGCTATTATCCTGCCTCTAAAGCGTGTACTGTAAAAAGTATTGTAGCAGATTGAAATATGGTGCTACCCACGCTGGTGTCCTGTGCTAAAAGGCTCTGACATCCATTAAACTTTATGCAGAACGTCGTGAGGTTGTCATGATGACCTGCACTCAGCAGTTTTAGGCACTGTTTTCCTCCTATTAAAACAAGTATTTTAACAACCTTTTAATAAATCATTGCTCTCTCATTGACACATTTATTTATTTACTTTAAAATTTTTATTTGTTTTTGGCTGTGCCGGGTCTTTGTTGGTGCATGGGCTTTTCTGTATTTGCGGTGAGCAGGGGCTATTCTCTGGTTGCGGTGCCCAGGCTTCTCATTGTAGTGGCTTCTCTAGTCACAGAGTGCGGGTTCTAGGGTTTTAGCTGGAGTGGTGCCTGGTTCTAGAGCACAGGCTCAACAGTTGTGCATATGAACTTAGTTGCTCCCTGGCATGTGGGATCTTCCCAGATCAAACCCGTGTCTCCAGCACTGGTGGCGGATTCTTAACCACTGAGCCACGAGGGAAGCCCCCTCTCATTGATGTTTTTAAAATTGCAAAGTTTCCCTTTTCAATTCATGAAAGGATGAACTGTAGTGAGATCTTTCTCAAGCTGTCATTTTGAGTTAATCTCTTCATTCCTTCTGTTCCTAACAGAAAAATTGTGATGTCGAAGGCCAATCAGTTAAGGTTACTGGGAGTTTGTGAGGCACTGTGATGGATGTTACATAAAACACAAAAATGGATACATATCTGAAGGGCTTATCATCTACTGAGAAAACAGAACAAAGACAAGTCACCCAAAAGTGGGAAGTCAAGGTGACATGAACCTGTAGAATTTAATTAGGACAGCACTTTTTGTTGTTAGGGAATGAAAAGATTGGTAAGTCTCCCCTTGAAACAAATTTGAACTAAGGGAATATATGGAAAAAGAATCATTTGAAGGATCTGGGAATTTTCTAGAGAAAAGCAACAAAATAATAAACACTTATTCATGAAAAACTGATACAACTTTGTGTAAAATAAATGGGACTTTACATCCTTTTGGGCTAAGATTATTCCCATTCCTCCACCTCCAACCAAGTGGGTTGGTAGAGCTGGTAATATTTTTTTACTGGGGTCACAGGGAGGAAGAAGGAGGCTGGTCCCTCAATGTATTATTAAATTCATGGCCAGAGGCATCAAACTTGATTTAGAGCAGAGAGTGAGAATCTTTGCCCCAATAGCTGGCTCAGCGGTAAAGAATCTGCCTTCCAAAGCAGAGACGCAGGAGAGAAGGGATTGATCCCTGGGTCAGGAAGATCCCCTGGAGGAGGAAATGGCAACCAACTCCAGTATTCTTGCCTGGAGAATCCCATGGACAGAGGAGCCTGGTGGACTATAGTCCATGGGGTCACAAAGAGTCAGACACGACTGAGTGACTGAGCACAGTGATCACAGAGGGTAAAAATCTTTGTCCCATTAATGTCAGCAAAAGTGGCACAATCAGTAGGAAATGAATGGAAAACGTATAGCTCTGCTGGTATGAAGCTGAGTCTGGTTGGGGTGAGTGATGGGTCAGTTGGGAATATAATGGGAAGTTTCTGAAAACAAGAGCACTATGGAGGGCCACATGAGTTCTCTAAACCTTGTTAAAGTGAAAAATGAAGTCGCTCAGTCATGTCCGACTCTTTGTGACCCTATAGACTGTAGCCTACCAGGCTCCTCCATCCATGGGATTTTCCAGGCAAGAGTACTGGAGTGAGTTGCCATCTCCTTCTCCAGGAGATCTTCCTGACCCAGAGATTGAACCCGGGTCTCCTGCATTGTAGGCAGACACTTTACCATCTGAGCTACGAGGGAATTCTAAACCTTATTGGTTGAATCCAAAAGGAGGATGTACCCAGGAAAGATACAGAAAGTCAGACCCAGCAGAAAGAAGAGCCAAGCATGGATGGAAGACAGCCTGTTAGATGCTCTTCCCTTTGAAGCAGACAGATCCATTGACAGGGCGGATATCTCATGGACTCCAGATGTGTGCACAGCATCTTCCCAGCTGTTGCCCCAGTGGATTTAGTGGACTGTTAAGTCCACCTAGCAATTTAGACACAAGGATGGCCACTCGATATCAAGATAAACTAAGACAAGAATTAAATAATGGGGAGGGGGAATTCCCTGGCAGTCCAGTGATTATAAGACTCTGTCTTTCCAATGCAGGGGGTGTGGGTTCAATCCTTGGTCAGGGAACTAAGATCCAACATGCGCTGGTGGTTTAATCACTAAGCTGTGTCAGACTCTTGTGATCCCATGGACTGTTGATCACCAGGCTCCTCTGTCTATGGGATTTCCCAGGCAAGAATATTAGAGTGGGTTGCCATTTCCTTCTCCAGGGGATCTTCCTGACCCAGGGATTGAGCCAGTGTTTCCTGCATTGCAAGTAGTCTCTTGTATTGTAGGTAGATTCTTTACTGACTGAGTCAACAGGGAAGCCCCCTGGCAAAAAATAAAATAAAATTAAAAAAAACAACAACATTATTTTAAAAAAAAATAGTGTAAGAAAGGAATTAAAAAATAGGGGACACCAGGACCACAGACAGTAAAGGAGACACATGACCAAAAATATTCTCAGGATAGAAATCATTTAGTATGGAGGTGCTTCAACACTAGATTACCTAAAACGTCTAGTTTGCAAGAAAAAAATTACAGAAAAGAATTGCCATTATGACGGTCGTTGTGTCTTTACTTGCAGGTCCCCCTCACCCAGAACCTCTGCACTCTTAGTTCTGAGAAAAACTCACAGAGGAAATGAGACCTGAGCCTCCCTTTCCCATGCTCCTTCTCTGTTGTCCGCTGGACACCCTGCTCTTGCAGACAAAATTGATAGCCTCTCCCTGGAGCAGAGCAGGGAAGCAGCTGGCCTCACACATCCCTGTTCTGCAGGAGACGCCAAAAGCTGAGGCGAGGGTGACAGAAAAGCAACAGAGAACACACAGCGCTCTCTTCCTCCCACCCTGCCTCGGAACAAATATGAGACATGATTTTATGCAAGGCTTTAGGAAGGAGATGCTGCAAACACTCAGTTACCCTTAAGGAGGATCTGGGGCAAAAGCTGCTGAACTGGGAGCACAGTTGGCCTCCCCAGGCTGTGCCAGGATGCAGGATCTTCCTTCCCAACTTCCGACAATGAGAAATATTTGGTGCTGGTGTGGAGCTATGGATATGATAAATATCTTTAATTATACGATAATCAGAAATGAACTAATTAGATAGCACTTGATAACTAATCAGTTGCAACATTCATAAAACTGATTCTCATTTCCTCCTCACATCCTTTTAACAGATGGTGCCTGGTGTTCTCAGGGCAGAACTTGTAGGCAGAGCAGGATGTATGATTGCGGTCAGAGGATCAAATATTTGCTGCAAGCATCAGGGGGGCAGCAAGGCCGTGATGCTGAGAGGCATGTGATTTACTGTTGGATTTAATCTACTTGAAAAAAATCTCAGAGTCATATTAAGAAAACCAAAATGTCATCAACTTAACACCTGAAATTCCTCAGCACCATCTGTCTGTGACATTAAACAAAACCCAGGGGACTCTGGGAGACAGAACATGGCAAATTTAATGATGAACTTCACCTGAGTAACTTGATAAATGTTACCTTTGTGGCTAGTCATTAGCCAGAAAGTCCCTAAAACCACAGAGAAAGAAGCCTGCAAAATGCTTTAGTTGTGGAAGGGTTTGCTCTCGCAGCACATGAGACCTGGCATGTATTGCCTGTCAACTTTTGCCCTCTTGCAGAAAGCTAGCTGTGTTGAAAATAGGACAGCTCCTCTCTCCTTCTTCCCCTTGGACCAGATTTCCTTTCAGTAATTCAATCTTAGGAAACACTGAAATCTAGATGTGGACTTATATATCTGTCTATAGAACATCTCCATGAACATTTACCAACCTGCTACAATACACCAAGACTGCACTGGACACAGAGCATAAGTTGCATTCTGCTAAAAGGAAGACGTCATCATTTCTTTAGATGTATGATGATTTTGTGAATTAATAAGGCAAGTAAAGAAACAAGCCTGCCAAGGATAAATGGGAGTGGGCCTTAGGAAGCATCACTATGAACAAAGCTAGTGGAGGTGATGGAATTCCACTTGAGCTATTTCAGATCCTAAAAGTTGATGCTGTGAAAGTGCTGCACTCAGTATAGCAGCAAATTTGGAAAACTCAGCAGTTGCCACAGGACGGGATTCCAATCCCAAAGAAGAGCAATGCCAAAGAATGTTCAAACTACTGCACAATTGTACTTATCTCACACACTAGCAAAATAATGCTCAGAATTCTCCAAGTCAGGCTTCAACAGTGAACTTCCAGATGTTCAAGTTAGATTTAGAAAAGGCAGAGGAACCAGAGATCAAATTGTCAGCATCTGTTAGATCATAGAAAAAGCAAAATAATTCCAGAAAAACATCTACTTTGGCTTTACTGATTATGCCAAAGTCTTTGACTATGTAGATCACAACAAAATGTGGAAAATTCTTATAGAGATGGGAATACCAGACCACCTGACCTGCCTCCTGAGAAGTCTGTATGCAGGTCAAGAAGCAACAGTTAGAACTGGACATGGAACAACAGACTGGTTTCAAATTGGAAAGAGAGTATGTCAAGGCTGTATATTGTTACTCTGCTTATTTAACTAATATGCAGAGTACATCATGTGAAATACTGGGCTGGATGAAGCACAAGCTGGAATCAAGATTGCTGGGAGAAATATCAATAACCTCAGATATGCAGATGACACCACCCTCATGGCAGAAAGTGAAGAGGAACTAAAGAGCCTCTTGATGAAAGTGAAAGAGGAGAGTGAAAAAATTGGCTTAAAACTCAACATTCAGAAAACTAAGGTCATGGCATCTAATCCCATCACTTCATGGCAAATAGATGGGGAAACAATGGAAACATTGCCAGACTTTATTTTCTTGGGCTCCAAAATCACTGCAGATGGTGACTGCAGCCATGAAATTAAGACACTTGCTCCTTGGAAGAAAAGCTGTGACCAACCTAGACAGCATATTAAAAAGCAGAGACATTACTTGGTCCATGGCCAACAAAGGTCCATCTAGTCAAGGCTATGGTTTTTCCAGTAGTCATGTATGGATGAGAAAGTTGGACTATAAAGAAAGCTGAGCACCGAAGAATTGATGTTTTGGAACTGTGGTGTTGGAGAAGACACTTTAGAGTCCCTTGGACTGCAAAGGAGATCCAACCAGTCCATCCTAAAGGAAATTAGTCCTGAATATTAATTGGATGGATGATGCTGAAGCTGAAACTCCAGTACTTTGGCTACCTGGTGCTAAGAACTGACTCATTGGAAAAGACCCTGATGCTGGGAAAGATTAAGGGCAGGAGGAGAAGGAGATGACAGAGGATGAGATGGTTGGATGGCATTACCGACTTAATGGACATGAGTTTGGGTAAACTCTGGTAGTTGATGATGGACAGGGAGGCTTGGTGTGCTGCAGTTCATGGCATCGCAAAGAGTCAGACACAACTGAGTGACTGAACTGAACTGAACTGATGTTAACTATAAGATGCTGCCAGATTTCAGAGCAGTTAAAATGTGAAAAACGTGCTGTTAAGAGTCAAAGAACTTTTTGGGAAATTCTTACTATGTAGGTTTGTGTTAACTTTATTTGTTTTTGTATGGTCATCTCTCTCTCTCTTTTTTAACGTAAACCAAGTTTTCTAAAAAGAAAGAAAAGTGACATCACAGTGCATTTAAGACTCAGGGCTCACCACTGGCCTTTAAAAAAACAAAACTATTTGCAAAATAATTTTAGATTCACAGGAATATTGAGCACTAAACAGAGAGGTCTCCATATTCCCTTGATGAAACTTCATTTTCTGAAATAAAGTAACTTGAACTAGCTGGATAAAACCCAATATAATTATAGAAGAGAGACCACTTTAGTCACCTCTACTTATATTTCACTATGTGACTTTTTTTTCCAGACATATAGACTAATTCAGGAAAGAAAAAAGCAAACAAAAAAACATGTAATTTTCTTAAGCAGATGCTGTGAATATGTCCTCTGCTTTAAAGAAATTAAAGAAACAAAATTTCTTTAAAGCAGATGCATCACAAAGAAAGCTGAGCACTGAAGAACTGATGCTTTTGAACTGTGGTGTTGGAGAAGACTCTTGAGAGTCCCTTGGACTGCAAGGAGATCAAACCAGTCCATCCTAAAGGAGATCAGTCCTGAATGTTCACTGGAAGGACTGATGCTGAGGCTTAAGCTCCAATACTTTGGCCACCTGATGCGAAGAGCTGACTCATTTGAAAAGAGTCAGGATGCTGGGAAAGATTGAAGGCAGGAGAAAAAGGGGATGACAGATGATGAGATGGTTATATGGCATCACCGATTTGACGGACATGAGTTTGAGTAAGCTCCTTGAGATGGTGATGGACTGGGAAGCCTAGCGTGCTGCAGTCCACGGGGTCACAAAGAGTTGGACACAACCGAGTGATTTAACTGATGAATATGGAAAAATCCTTTCAGTCAATATCTCATAATCATATCTCTGAGCATGGAAGAATTGACTCATAAAAATTACTAAGCATCCATAATATTCCAGGAGTTTGGGTACTCTACAAATTGGAATAACTTCAAAAATTATATAACCACTGACACTTGGATTTATGAGTGGTATCTGAGTATCTTTTGTATCAAAAGAGTTGTGTTAATCAAGGTTATTCATAATAAAGATCACACTAAATTAAATAATTGGGAAAAACTCCCTAATAGCAAGAGATTCGCAACAATGCTTGACTAAGGTGAGATTTAGGGAGACTGTTGGATCTATGTGTCTCTAACTCTTCACTTAGAGCACAAAGACTTTTAATATAAACAATAACCAGTAAGGGTCCTTCATAGCATGATAATTTTATAATTCCAAGTCTACGTTGGATTTTGGGGAATAACAACAAAGAATGGCATTGTGTTTTTAGTGATTTTAAATCTTGTAATGTTTTAGGATAAATGGATTATCCATTATGAATCAATTTTTAAAAATCTCAAAAACAGGACCTCCTATTTGCTAGACATGAGACCAGGAATTGGAGCTGGCAAAAGGTGTGGACTACAAGGAGGGGAAGAGGTCAGCTCAGGAGGAGGCACTCTTCCCATTTAAACCGTATTTCCCCATCTGCGTGCATACATCTGGCATCCAAGACAAAGGAGATTTAGTTTTCCTGACTCTGTCTACTGCAAAAACCCTTGGCCTCACCACTCTCTTCTTAGCTTCTCCATTTTCTTATCTCATTTTATGTTCCCACATCTGTGCTCATTGCTTGGGCCAAATGAGAGTTTGCTTTAGCAATTTTGCAACTTTACCTGCTTTTTTTTTTTTAAAAATTCAATTTTTGGCTGCTCTGGGTTTTCAACTTTTGTGCGTGGCTTTCTCTGGTTGTGGGGAGTGGGGACTACGCTCCTGTCACAGTGCACAGGCTTCTCATTTCAGTGGCTTCTCTTGTTGAAGAGCTTGGGTTCTAGGCAGGCGGGCTTCAGTAGCTGTGTACAGGGGCTTAGTTACCCGGAGGCATGTGGGATCGTCCCAGACCAGGTTATCAAACCCATGTGCCCTGCACTGGTAGGCGGATTCTCAGCCACTGGACCACCAGGGAAACCCCTCAAGTTTACCTCTTGAATGCAGTGTTACTACTGTCCCTGGCTCCAATCACTCTTCAGACATACCGTTTCACTCAGAATTCAGCACCCCTGGTCCCCTTAGCCTATTTGGCCAGCACCTCCTCTGGACCTTAGACCACTGATGAGTCAAGAGCAGACAAGAGACTTTTTGGTGATGAGGAGGGACGTAAAGAGATAGCTCTCCTTCCATGGAGGATCACATTTCATTTGGAGACATTGCCATAAATGTATGACAGGTGGAAAATTAGAGAGCACGTGCCTGAAGTAGAGTTATGATCATCCTCTTATCTATAGGACCATATTGCATTCCATTTTTGACATTGAATTTTTGATTTTTGTTCGTTTGTTTGACATTGCAAGTCTCCCAGGAAAATTATGTGAAGTCAATCATGTTTGCTGATATAATTGTAACGCATATGCATTAAAGAAGCAAGCACACATATAGAAAGAAATTTACATTGCATTATTGGGTTACCTTTCAAAAATAGATGTTTTGATATAAGAAAATAATTTTGAACTTAGTAGAAGGAAATATAATCCTGGTTTTATATTCACTTCCCATGAAGCTGCAAATCACTCAGTAAACTTCTTTCTTTCTGAAAAATTAAATGAGTATAGATAGGTTTATTTTATTTTCTTGGGCTCAAAGATCACTGCGAGCAGTGACTGCAGCCATGAAATTAAGCCACTTGCTCCTTGGAAGAAAAGCTGTGATAAATGTAGACAGCTTATTAAAGAGCAGAAATATCACTTTGCTGACAAAGGTCTATATAGTCAAAGCTATGGTTCTTCCAGTAGTCATGTATGGATAGGAGAGCTGGACCATAAAAAAGGCTGAGCAGTGAAGAATTGATGCTTTTGAATTGTGGTGCTAGAGAAGACTTGAGAGTTCCTCGGACAGCAAGGAGATCAAAGCAGTCAATCTTAAAGGAAATCAGCCCTGAATATTCCTTAGAAGGATTGTTGCTAAAGTCGAAGCTCCATCACTTTGGCCACTTGATGCAAAGAGCTGACTCATTGGAAAAGACCCTGATACTGGGAAAGATTGAAGGCAGGAGGAGAAGAGGGTAGCAAAGAATGAGATGGTTAGATAGCATCACTGACTCAGTAAACATGGATTTGAGCAAACTCTGGAAGATAGTGGAGGACAGAAGAGTCTTACCTGCTCCATGGGGTCACAGAGTTGGACATGACTAAGGGACTGAGCAAAAACAAGGTTTATATTTAGAAATTCTTTCCAACTTAAAAATTCTATTATTTTAAGCCCTGTAAGCTCGAGTTTCCTAGGAGATAAGACGCAAGATTATATTTCATACCCAAAGATTATCTAGAAAGGATTAAGAGACATTTATACTAAAGGCATGTATTTCCTTTGGTCTACATGGACTTCAAGGAAAAAATCATCTAAAGAGTTAGTTTAACCCTTAGTCACACAAGTTGACTTGAAAATTGAGTCATCATATCACACGTGCTCAATCATGTAAAGACTTTTTATCTTTCTTTAGTAACTTTTCCTTCTTTATTCATCAGTCTCAGGAAAAGGCTGATCTCTGTTTATCTGGCATTCTGCTCTATGTTCTGCATTTCCTGGGTTATTTGGAAGTCTCTACAGATAATTTTGGTTGACAGAGTGACTGCAAGCCAGCTTCCCAGGCACTGTCAGAAAGTCCATTTTGAATCGTGACTACTCCAAGCCAGTCTTCTTTAGAAGGCAAGGTTTGAGATAAAGGTGAGATGCCTATTGGGCTAAACATCTCACTGATAATGATGAGAAACTTTGCACAAAAATTTAAAAACAAAATTATCTGAGGTCCTTGCAGTGCAACTCAAAAGAGTCAGACACTGACGAGGATGTGATGCTTTGAACTGTCCTGGGTAAGATCCACATTGGACCATCTTTTCCCCGGAGGACACACTCCAGGCCACATGGAATGCTTATAATTTTAGTTCTTTTCTGTATATAATTCATACATTTTCTTCCATGCATCTTGGATCCTGCTATTTCTCAGGAATTTTCTTTTCCATTCCTACCTATTCTGACTACTTTCACCCTTTCAAGCCCAAATATTTGTCTAGTTATTAGTGAAACCTTTCTTGACCTTGCATTACTTTCTCTTCTGCAATTTCCGGAAGACCTTGAAGTATGTGCCACTCATTTGCTTTTATCTATATGCAATTTCTTACTTGACTATACTTCAAAAAAAAAAAAAATCTCCGTTTCTAGAGTCAAAAGTCTGTACATGTTGTCTCCTGTCTTCCTGCTTCACTTTGTTTAAAATTTGAAGTATAGTTGATGTAAAATATTATATTATATGAGTTATAGGTATGCAATACAGTGATTCACAATTTTTAAAGGTTATACTTCATTTATAATTATTATACTATATTGGCTGTATCCCCTGTATTATATTCTTAGAGCTTATTATATATCTAATGGTCTGTACTCTCCTCTCCCTCAGCCCTATCTTGCCCCTCCCCGCAGTGGTCACTATTAATTTGTTCTCTATCTCTTGAGCTTGCTTCTTCTTGTTATATTTACTAGTTGGTTGTCTTGTTTTAGAGTCCATGTACAAATGATATCATATAGCATTTGTTTTTCTCTGTCTGGCTTATTTAACTTAGCATAATGCCCTCCAAGTCTATCCATTTTACTGAAAATGGCCAAATTTCATCTCTCTATGGCTGAGTAGTATTCCATTATATATATATTCCAATATATATGTATTTTATAGATATGTAAATATATAATATATTTACCTATAATGGACACTTAGGTTGCTTCCATACCTTGGCAATTATAAATAATGCTGCTATGAACATTGGGGTGCATGTGTCTTTTTGAATTGATATTTTTTTTTCTTTTGGATATATATTCAGGAGTGACATTACTGGGTCATATGGTAGTTCTATTTTTAGGTTTTTTTTTTTTTTTTTTTGAGAAAACTCCATACTGTTCTCCATCCTAGCTGCACCAATTTACATTCCCATCAACAGAGTAGGAAGGTTCTCTTTTCTCCACATCCTCTCCAGCATTTGTTATTTGTGGGTTTTTTTTTTTTTTTTTTTTTTGATGATGGCCATTCTGACAAGTGTGAGGGGACATCTTGTGCTTCTGATATGCTTTCCCCTGATAATTAGTGATGTTGAGCATCTTTTGATGTGCCTCTTGGCCATCTGCATATACTCTTTGGAGTCAGTTCCCTTGCACTTTTTTAGAGCACTCTCATCTCATTTCTGAAAGACTTACCTTCTTTGAACATGTTGGGCTTTGAAGTGAGGTATGCCTGGGAGGTGTTAGGCCTCTGAATTTTGACAAAATACCAACTATGAACTCCTCTGTTTTCAGTTGTAAGATGAGAGTGATGACAGTAACTATCTTTTAGGACTGTGATGAGGCTCAAGTGAGGGGACTAATTAGAAGGGACTGGTAGTAAGTAGATACTCTTCTATGGCAAATCTCAGCTCTTTCCCCAGGAGCCCGGATGGCAAATTGTAAAAGTACTGAGAATTCTTCCCATCCTGAATGCAGGCTTGGCCATTAGGACAGTAGCAGTCAGAAGCCACACAGGGGCTTGAATAGACTTCATGCCTCAGGGCTTGTTGGTCCCTGTGCTTCTGTGGAACCCTGAGATCCTGCAGTAAGGAGTCCAGGCCAGCTTACTGGGAAACAAAACCTTATGGAACAGAGGGGAGCCTTCTCCTCTCCTTCTGAACATATAAGATATTCAGAAATTCATAGATCATTGTGTATGTACACCTATATAAAATATTCAGAAATTCATTACCAATTATTTATGTGGAGTAATGCAATAATGTCTGGTATAACCTTATCCAAAAAAATAAGAGAAATTTAAATTTACTTGTCTTTAAGTAAGTAGAAGGAAGAATATACTAAGATAAAAATAAGTCAATAAAATAGAATACAGTCAGGTAATAGAAACAGATAATTAAATTCAAAAGTTAACTTTATGATGACTAATCAAGCAAAATGCTTACGAAAAAAAAAGTAAACACAGATTACCAATATCAGATAGGAAAAAGGAAATATTATTATTATGCCACATTCTACCAAAATTCCAAGGATAATTATTCAGTATCATATTGTTGTTGTTTTGTCACAAAATCATGTCTGACTTTTTGTGACTCCATGGACTGCAGCCCACCAAGTTCTGTCTATGGGATTTCCCAGGTGAGAATACTGGAGTGGGTTGCCATTTCCTTCTCCAGGGACTGAACCTGTGTCTCCTGCATTGGCAGGTGGATTCTTTATCTCTGAGCCACATGGGAAGCCCATTCAGTATTATGACTTTATATTAATGAATTTAACAATCTATGCCAAATGAATGACTATATTGGAAAAGTGAAAGTGAAGTCGCTCAGTCGTGTCCGACTCTCTGTGACCCCATGGACTGCAGCCTCCCAGGATCCTCCTCCCATGGGATTTTCCAGGCAAGAATACTGGAGTGGGTTGCCATTTCCTTCTGCAGGGGATCTTCCTGACTCAGGGGTTGAACCTTGGTCTCCCGCATTGTAGGTGGACGCTTTACCCTTTAAGCTACCAGGGAAGCCCTGGAATATATTGGAAAAACAATTTATAAAAACTGATACACAAAGGAAAAAAAATCAAAATAGCTCTTTATATACTGAACTATCAAACATGAATTAGGAAAGAAAAAGAACCTCATTATTAAGAAAACTTCAGGCCCAAAAGTTCCCCTGACATACTCTATAAAAATTAGTAGAGATAATACTACTCTTCCACAAAGGTTTTTAGGAAATAAAGAGGGAGGGAAAACTTGCTCCAGTTCATTGTATGGAGCCAGCTTCAACCCAATGCACAAATCTTTTAAAGTGAACTTTTAAGAAAAGATACTTGAGTGATATCTACTATAAACATACTCCAAAATCCTCAGTTTGATACCAGCAAATAAACAAGTGGGCTTGTCCCAGGAATGCAAGGTAGGTAAAACATTATAAAAACAATAATGGCAACTCACCCCTTCAATAGAATAAACAAACAAATAAACAAACATATGATTATCTTAATACATACAGAAAATGTGTTTAAAAATAATTCTGCTCCTGTTTATGATAAAACCTCACAGTCAGTCAGGAACACAGGGATCTCCTTCAACTTGATTATGGGCCTCTGCCAAAAATCTGAAGCTAACATCATCATTAATGGTGAAATAGTAAAAGTGGTTCCTCTAAGATGGGGCCAAGGCAAGGACAGTCAACTTCAGTGCTTCCAGTTCACATCTTACTGGGTACCAGCCAGGGCAGTGCAGAGAATAAATGAGTCAAGCTACCCTAATTGAGCTTGAAGAAGAAAAGCTGTCTTTGTCATAAATGACTTGTTTGCTTGGTTTAGGGTTGTGGTTTTCTTTTGCCACTGCAGAAGATTGCTTAATCTCATATTGGGTTTTATCACCCTTCCCATGTAAGCCTCATTCTGGGCTTTAAAAAGGCCCATACTTAGTTTACATCTTTTTTTTTTCCTTAAACCATCCGGTCTAAAAGTATCTTTATTCTGTTATTACACTTACTTGGTTATTTGACCAGATACAGAATTCTAGGTTAGATTTAATTTTCCCTAAGCATTTTAAAGAGATTGCTCCACTCCCTTCCATCATTAGATGTTACTGTTGAAAAGTTCAAGATCATTCACATTTGTGATTCTTGTTGGAAACTTGTTTTATCTCTCTGGAAGCTTACATACAACATATTCTCTTTGTTTATTCTAATGAGCAAATTTCAATCTTGACATTCACAATTTTTATTCTGGGAAATTTCCTTATATTATTTCTTTGAAGTTTTCTGTTTTCTTCCTCTGTGTGTTCACATTTCTGAATGTCTGCTGTTTTGTTATTGGGCCGTCTGGATTGATTTTCTGATTTATCATTTCCCTATTGTTTTTCTCTGTTTTTTTATTCTTTTGTGTGCTGTCTTTCTAAATTTTATATTTCAACCCTTCTATTGAGTTTTAAATTTCTTCTACCATTCAAAAATAAATCTAATAGACCTTCCGTTCTTTAAAGTAAGGAAAAATTCTTTTTCTTATTTCACAGATGTTATCTTTTTAGTTAGCTGAAGCTGCAGAAACCTTTCTAACACACAGTCAAGTGCCCTCCGACCCTCACATGCCCGAGGTCCCCTCTCCCCTTCTCACACAGTCACTCTCTCCTTCTCTCTCTCCCTCTAACCTTCATTCCTTCATTTATATACTGTACAAGTGACTCTAAAGAAATCACATATATTCCTCATTGTCTGTCTACCTTGCCTCCCGCTATCAGAATCACTTTCCATGAGGTTGGGGGTGGGGTCGATACTGCTTTAATAGTTTGGTTGGGTGTCTGTCCTGGGGGCCTGGAATGATGTCTGACACACAGTGGGCTGTCAGTCTTTTCATGCTGAATGAATGAATTCATGAATGAGTGAAGTGGACACGGAGACCAACAGGCCCTGCAGAGGCCCAAGCAAAGTTGTTCTGTCTGTTGAAAATGAAGCTGAGATACACAAGTCCTGTTCAGTTTTACTCAGAGCCCAACAACAGGTCTGCACTGACCCAGATTGGGAACCTTGGGTTGATTAAACGCTTGAGGAAAATTGATCCCCAGGAACACCTATTTCCTCCCTCCGCCTCCGCTGCGCTGCACTCCACTTCCGTTTACCAATTCAGTTTGATGCGTGGGCGCAGAGTCCTTATACCTTTGGAGGGTGTCTTGGGACCTGGAGTTGCAGCCTGTGTTTTCACTTAGAATTTTTAATCCACAACTTCGAGGAGCAGCAGAGATCCTGCTGAGTGGCACACAGCTAACAGGCACCAACAGGCCCTGGTGTAAAGATATTCATGAAGCGATTTGCTCCAGCAACTAGCCGCACGCCACATTGCTCCCTAGGCGTGCAGACGGCATGCAAGCCTGGGCCACCACAGAGAATACCAAAGGCCTTTTCTCCACGGCTTTGTCCCAGAAAGGCAGTCCCCAGTGACAAACGGGCCTTGCAAGCTGCCTGGCTTTGGAGTTAGGCAGATTCTTTTCTGGACAAAGCTTACAACCCTGAGAAGGCGACTGTGGAGTTGGACACCTGTCTCTAACCACAGTATCAGTGACATGGAGGGGGGACTTGGGGTAATTAACCTGCCCGGTGCCTGGCACTCAGACGCCAGCTCCTTAACTCTTGGAGCTACACTGTGGCAGCCGAATTCTTTTATATTCATGTATTCTTTCCCCTGCTGTTCTGAGAACACCCAAGCAGCAAACTCTTGCAAAGGATGCTTGTATTAAAGCATTAATTTTGTTCCCACTCCCTGAGGCTTCTCTTATGATTTAAGGTATGGAGCCTCTGTTGCTTCTACTCAAAAGGAGTTGGGTTCAGAGTAAAGACCCAGAAATATTTTCAGGCTGACATTTTTGGACCCCGTGTCCTGTATATGCTGGCAAATGGGGCAGTGATAAGGGGAATGTGAATTGTTCACACAGGTGCTAGGCTAATGCACAAGTCTCTGGCTCCTAGACCTAGCATGGGAGTGCAATCTGGGGAGTAGAAAATCAGCGCAGAAGTCAAGAAAGAAGGCTGTCAGGATAGAGTGGAACTCCAGGTCTTGGGCTGGGTGCTGCGGACAATCAGACATCACCTGGCTGTCAGGGGTGATCGTTCAAAGCTGAGTCTCCCCATTTTGTGCATTCTGTTTCCCTACCAATGCATTTGCTCCTGTTTCCAGTGACTTTAATTTTTAATCGTAAGCAGTTGCCTTGAATAATCACGGAGCCAACAGGTCCATAGACAGTTCAGAGACAACATTCCAGAGATATACATGCATGCAGCACTTAGAATCATGGGAACTTGGTCCAGACCCATCCTGTTTCTAACCTGAATGTGCTAATCTTGGGCTCCCCAGGTAGCTCAGGGGTAAAGAATCTGCCTGCTAATGCAGGAGATGCAGGTAATGCAGAAGACATGGGTTCAATCCCTGGTTAGGGAAGATCCCCTGGAGAAGGAAATGGCAACCCACTGCAGTATTCTTGCCTGGGAAATCTCATGGACAGAGGAGCCTGGTGGGCTACAGTCCATGGGATTGCAAAGAGTTAGACACAATGTAACCACTGAACACACACATGCTATCTTATGCTGTAGCTTTGGATACCGTACTGGTCTGATGTGTACCACAGTCTCCTCATCTATAAAGTGGAAAGAATCATAATCGTAGCTTTCTTCTCTGCTTGTTGGACCATTGAATGTAATATTCATACCAAGTGCTTATTGCCAGGAGCAACACACAGTAACCACCCCTGAAAGTCAACTATTGGAGCGTAAAACTCTTCAGCTGACGAGATGACATATTCAGCAGAAGTAGGAAAATCATCTCCTGTAATCAGTAATAAAAGACAAAAAATAGGCATAGCTGTACATCCACAGTTCAGGTCTGTATGTTATGACACAGCTTCATGCTGGACCTCCCCTGACAGTGCAGAGAGAGTGCGGAAACACAGTCTCCTTCTGGAATGGTGGCAGCGCTAGATTCTAGAAGACATGGAAATAAGCTCCAGGGCATCCCCAAGCCAGGTGGTACAGCTGGGAAGGTGGAGCTTTGGGTTGAAGAAAAAACTAGAAGGAAGGAAAGTAAGTAAAGCCTGAGGGTAGGAATGACATCCTAGGACTGGGTACACATTTGGAAAATGGATAAAATGAGTCCATATCTCACACCACAGATTTTGAAGCTTGATGTTAACTGGCTCTACATCTTACAAGATCATTACAAGTACAGTTGTCTCAACAGTAAAAATGGTGCAATGTACTCACCATCTGAGGTGGTAAAGATTATAGATGATAAATACAGAATATTTAACCACGTATATTGCTATTGATGAGCCTGCAGTCTAGTGCTGAACTCACACAATAAAAAATAGTCACATACATCTTAACATAAGTGCACAGAGAAGAGGAATCCTCTTCTGATGTAGCCTATACCTGGTTCTCTTGAGGTTAAACTGATGAAACAAGGTCTGAACTGGGAGTACAATCAACTTCACAGTGGGGTATACTTGGCATCTACTCTTTTGCTCTCTATTCTAGAGACTTTGATTGTACCTGAGAAGAAAAGAGTTTCAGTTGAATCTACAATGTTACATAACTTACACTTTAATGAATAGTTCAATGTACATAAATTCTATCATGTACTTACCAGTGTTTTCTTAACCTAGATTCCTAGAACTGCAATTATCTGTTCAAGATGGGAACGCATTGCCATGTTGCTTTCTTGGAATCCTATGCTATCATACTCCCAACAGCAGGGCAGGAGAGCGGTATTTAAAAGGGATTAAAAATGCATAGTTGCATTCTTCTAAGAAAATTAGGAAGGAAAGCAAAATGGAAAAGCTTGCCCATATATCACTTTCAATAAGGATTAATTCCATATTCCCCCGTTTTAAAATAGTTTAAAATTTCTTGTTTTCTTAGATGAGTGTCAAATAATTGTGATATATATCAGAACTGTTTGTTGTTTTTTTTTTTAAAATTAATCATAGCAATTTATTTGTGTATACCAGTGTCAATGGGTAGAATCCTGATCTATCACTGTCTTCTACATTCATTTGTCTTTGATCTCTTCATACAATATATTTTAAATTCCATTCACTGATGAAAAAACAAACAAAAACCTAGCTAATCAACATTGATTCTGTCTTATATTAAACAAGTGTATGAATTTCTGTGGTATCACTGCTTTCTCTGTATCTCAGAGAGATGGCATTTTTTTTTCATTTATTTTTATTAGTTGGAGGCTAATTACTTTACAATATTGTAGTGGTTTTTGTCATACATTGACATGAATCAGCTATGGAGTTACATGTATTCCCCATCCCAATCCCCCCTCCCACCTCCTTCTCTACCCGATTCCTCTGGGTCTTCCCAGTGCACCAGGCCCGAGCACTTGTCTCATGCATCCAGCCTGAGCTGGTGATCTGTTTCACCCTAGATAATATACATGTTTCGATGCTGTTCTCTCGAAACATCCCACCCTCGCCTTCTCCCACAGAATCCCAAAGTCTGTTCTGTACATCTGTGTCTCTTTTTCTGTCTTGCATATAGGGTTATCGTTACAATCTTTCTAAATTCCATATATATGCATTAGTATACTGTATTGGTCTTTATCTTTCTGGCTTACTTCACTCTGTATAATGGGCTCCAGTTTCATCCATCTCATTAGAACTGATTCAAATGGATTCTTTTTAATGGCTGAGTAATATTCCATGGTGTATATGTACCACAGCTTCCTTATCCATTTGTCTGCTGATGGGCATCTAGGTTGCTTCCATGTCCTGGCTATTATAAATAGTGCTGCGATGAACATTGGCGTGCACGTGTCTCTTTCAGATCTGGTTTCCTCAGTGTGTATGCCCAGGAGTGGGATTGCTGGGTCATATGGCAGTTCTATTTCCAGTTTTTTAAGAGATCTCCACACTGTTCTCCATAGTGGCTGTACTAGTTTGCATTCCCACCAACAGTGTAAGAGGGTTCCCTTTTCTCCACACCCTCTCCAGCATTTATTGCTTGTAGACTTTTGGATAGCAGCCATCCTGACTGGTGTGTAATGGTACCTCATTGTGGTTTTGATTTGCATTTCTCTGATCATGAGTGATGTTGAGCATCTTTTCATGTGTTTGTTAGCCAGAGATGGCATTCTTATTTGGTTTCTCAAGGGGAGCATTCAAAGTTCTTTCAGTCACTTAAAAACAGAATTGGAAAAAAAAAAATAACAACTTTGGGCCTACACTATTTTAAACAATTTTTTTCAAATGCTCATGGAACGTAGATCAAGACAGACCACACCCTGAATCATAAAACAAACCTCAGCAAGTATAAAAGAACTGAACCATGTGCAGCATGTCCTTTGACAGCCATGGAACCACTATATTTGTTATTGAAAAGCTATTAATGTTATAGCACCGCTTTGGTGATACTGAATATAAAACAAAAGAAGCATGTCTGTTGACAATGAAGTGCTAATTTCCTTTGTGAATCCCAGAGAAAAATTTACATATGTGCACAGGGAGGCATGGTTAAAGATGTTCACTACAACATTATTTATAATTGTAATAGAATATGAAACATCTAAATGTTTTCCGGCAAGATAGTAGTTAAATAACCATCTAACACATTCTATTACATGATCTACAGTCAAATGTGAAGTAGACCCACATATATTAAAAGAGAGATATATCTAACACACATTAAGTGAAAAAAGTAACTTAAATAACAAAATGGTAGCAGGCTTCCCAGGTGGCTCAGTGGTAAAGAGTCCTCCTGCCAATCCAGGAGACATGCAGGTGACACTGGTTTGATCCCTGGGTCGGGAAGATCTCCTAGAGAAGGAAATGGCAAACCACTTCAGTATGCTTGCCAGGAGAATTCCATGGACAGAGGAGCCTGGTGGGCTGCAGTCCATGGGGTCGCAAAGAGTTGGACATGACTGAGCACACACACAAAGCAATTTTCTAATGCCACAAGAGTGCTGTGTTGTGAACCACTACAAAAAGTTAGTGTTATCCAGAATTTGCTTTTCTACTTAATGTACATTAGCTATATCTCTCTTAATATCTGTGGGTCTACTTGCATCCATCAATAGCATCCATTTAGATTGGGCATGGATGGGAAGTTCCATGTCAGCTGGGCACCTGCTCTTATCTGACGAACAGCTGAGGGTCAGCTGGTCTTGAGTGGCCTTTGCAGGATGACCAGGGGAACCTGGTTCTGCTCCATACCTGCCTTGTCCTCTGGAAGGATGACACAGACATCTTCTCCCAGGGAAGGTGGAAGAACCAGGGAGCAAGTGGGAACACACAGGCTTCCTGTAGCCTGGCCCGTAATGGAATGTTGTGACTTCCACCTGATTCTATAGCCCCAGATGAATCCCAAAGATGAGCTCAAATTCAAGAGCTGGAGAAAGAGACTGCCTCTTTTGTGAGAGAAAAAGGCATGAAAGGGCAGGTGGCAATAGCCGTGATAAAGGAGAGGGTGAGTGTTTGGGCCATCAATGCCATCAATCCACATCAAATACTTACAGTTACGTATTGCATATCTCTTGGGCGTGGGCTGGGAAAGAGTGAGGGCCGGAGGAGAAGGGGATAACAGGGATAAGATGGTTGGATGGCATCACCAACTCAATGGACATAGGTTTGAGTGGACTCCGGGAGTTGGTGATGGACAGGGAGGCCTGGCGTGCTGTGGTGCATGGGGTCGCAAGGAGTTGGACATGACTGAGCGACTGAACTGAACTGGGCATGGGACTGAATTCTTAGATTATTGGGGCAGAACACAAAGGATAATTTAGCTGGAGCTGGAGCATTGACTTTTTACACCAAGGATGTGTGTATATGTGAAAAACATACAGTCTACATAGAACAAGCTAGTAAGGCAGTTATAGAATTTGGAGATACAAACAAAAAAGCTATATATTATGGGTGAGATCTGAGGAGTGTGAAAGTAAATTAATAACATCTTCAAGGTCCTAATCAGGAAGAGTAGCTCCCTTACTTTGAAATAGTAAATAATCGATTTGCTGACATTTATTGTGTTTGCTATGTCCCAGGGTCTTTTCGCTATTTCATCCAACTATCCCAGTAATTTGCATGGATGGTATTAAGGTATCCATTCTAGAGAAGAGACAGCTGAGCCTTCAGGGAAAGTGAGTACTTTAACCAAGTGTATCTTGTTGATAAGAGAGGGGCTGGGACTGCATTTGCTACATCTAAGGTTCTTAACTTTGCCCCTAATTCCTCTTAACAGGCAACATGGCATGAAGTGTGTCCACACATGTGAAATCTAGGTAGGCAGAATGGCAGAATGGGCATGATAGATGCAAACAGATATTTTCTTGAATTGATTTTGTAGTAGACAGTATTGAGTGACCTGAGAAATCACATATGCAAAAATGCTGCTTTTTTCAAACACACATTCACAAAACACACATAAATGCAGAAATGGACAAAGGAACAGGTCTTGAGTCTGGTCAACAGTAAAGTAGGACACTTGTTTCTTGTTTTTCTCTCTCTCTCTCTTCCTTCCTTTTGGCTGGCATTTTTTTTTTTAAATGAGAGAGACACCAGGAAATAAAAGTGCTGCATTTGGTTAGCATCCTGAAAAGCACAGATTAGTAAATAAATACCTTATGCCTGCGTGCCAGGGCTGAGGTTATAATTAGCCATAGGTGGGGTTTACGCTGTTGGCTGTTTTGTACAAAGAGTCTGGAGAGAGTGGCCCGCTTCCACATGGCCCCACAGCTTCAGGTCTCAGCAGGACCATCATCAGATGTCTCTTTTGTCCTGGGGCTGGGTGGTCAGGAAACAGTCTCCTTGTCCTGTCCTTGAGAGAGGATGCGATCACCAGGTGGCCCTTGGATGGCAGGGCGCCAGTAATTTGACATCATGTTTGGCACAGAATTACTGAGAAAGAAATTTCTACAGATCTTGAAGTTTAAAAAAAAAAAATCAAACTAAAATAACATCACCCTGCTAGTTGGAAAGCATTCTTTTCTTTTTGTTATTTTTGCCTCAATCTATTTCCCAGAGTTGTGGGAGAATTTTGGATTCTTCCCTTTGAGCTTGGTGTGTTTTCTCTCATTGTAACAATGCATAGCAAGATTTTATTATGAGGATTTTTGTCATAAGCTGTAATTCAAATATACATCTTTGTCTGGAAATAGTGCAATTTTTAATCTCTTCTTCAAAAACTGTGAAAGTCCTACTCTGGCCAGATTTAAGGCAGACTGAGGACCAGCACAATTAATTTAAATCCTAGGAATAGCAGAGACTGTTAAAATCTTCAGAAATCAAAGACAACAGTAATAAAAAGTTGATTTTTTTTTTCACCTAACCATTCTCATAAGAGATCACTGACTATGAGGTAATGGTGTCTAATGATTAAATTCATTTCTATATAATTTCTAATTTTTTTTGGTTCTTCTATAATGGATGGTTGAATTATTGGGGTATTTTAAGTACTTGGAGTGGGGAAAAACCAGTATCAGTATGAAATAAATCCAATAAATCTTGGATTTATCAGAAGTTTGTGATAGAGAACCAATACATTTACCATGGAGGTTATACTAACATAGCAGTAAAAGGTTGCTTGAAAGAAAGTCCAAGAAGGCTTGATGATCTCATTGTTACAATATGGTTACTATTTTGAGTTTCAGACACTGATTTTCAATCAATATTTTTATCACATGAAGTCCTTATTTCTGATCATTTGGTGGACGTGTACAAGGACAATGTCAATTTAATGAGAGGGCTCTGAGGCTTCCACCAGCAAGACCTACTCTCAGGATCCCCAAAGGCTCCATATTTGAACTATTTTTGTCTACTCAACTGCATTTACAAGTAATAACACTTTTATTATCTCATGTTTTATTCATCAAACACTATATAGCTGCCAATCAAGGCTTCTAATCAACAAGAGATTCCCGTGCTATTGACATGAGGTTGACAGCAATAAGGCAAGGAGTGGCTTGTTTTGTGGTTTAGAGACGGGGGTTTGGATCTCAGTCATGAGCTTTGTGGTGTTGGCAAGCTATTTAACCAGTCTGTCTCTCCCTTTCTGTCCATCTCTCTCTCTTTCTCTCTCACTCCGGCTCCCTGCAGGCTTATAAAATGTTAATGCTGATATATTGCAAGATTGTTAGGAGGGATGCTGAGACCTCAGGATGGGAACCACTGTACCATGGAGACTCTTCTAAATGGGATAATTGATGATGGAAAGAGACAAAGACCCCTAGAATCGACCTTGGGAGCAAGAAGAGCAGGTTATCTATACAACACATGCCTAGCTGTCATGAAATTGATGATCCAAATGATAGGGAGAAAAACTGCATCAGAGACAGACATGGGGGCTAACCCCAGGATGCCATGGGCATGAGGCCATAGAATCAGGACAAACACTCAACGGTGTCAGGGGCAGCACAGGACCACCTAGAGAAAAGCATATCCAGTTCCTTCATCGTAGAGTGGGGAGACAGGACCAGACACTGGGAGCCAATTGCCAGGCACACTGAACTGAGTCCTCGAGTTGGAGGTCTGAGTGCTCCCTTCAGACATATTCCATTTATGATGCCAGTAAATACATGAGAGAGCACACAGTTAATCAATAAGTCCTGTGATTAAATCACTTAAACCACTAAGTCGAGTCCAACCCTTTTGTGATCCCATGAACTGTAGTCCTCCAGGTTGCTCTGGATTTCCCTGGGATTTCTCTTGAAATCCCATGGGACTTCCCTGGCAAAATTACTGGAGTGGGTTGCCATTTCCTTCTCCAGGGGATTGTCCTGAACCAGAGATCGAACCCATGTCTCCTACATTGGCAGGCTGATTCTTGATCCCTGAGACACCAGGGAAGCCTATATATACCTCCTATATATATAGTATTGAATTACAAAAATTTTTTTCAACTCCATTATGTACCAGCCTCTTTGCTGAGTGCTTTACACACATTACCTTATTCTGGGCTCACAAATATCCTGTTTTTCAAATAAGATAAAGAATTTTATAAAGATTAAGTGATTCTCCCAAATATGTGCAGCTCAAAGTTGTCTGGGTCAGGAATCAACACTGGGCTTTTGGATGGGCTAGCTCATCCATATTCCAGTGCACCTCCCCATAGATGCCCCAGGATGTAGGGAGCAACCATCCCCTTATGTTTTCACAGTGCATCAGGTACAGATGAATGTTCATGTCTACTATCCAGCGTCCTGCTTTTACTACAAACACACAGAAAAATTAAATGGTGCAGTAAAAGGCTCTTAAGAAAGAGAACTTGGACTTGAGCTCAAACTTTCTGAAACTAGAAGCTGTGCTGTTTTCACTGTAAGGCGTTCAAAGGAAACAGTAACCTCTTCAGACTTCAGTAGGGGGGGCCAGTATGTATAGAATCGGTAAGAAAGTTTCACAGAGGAGATGGGCTTGGATTGGCCCCAGGTAGTACATGTGGGATTTTGTTGATAAAAGAATAATGAAGGAAGATAAATAAGGAAGAAAGTTTCCCCTGTAGGACATGTACCAAACATTATTCATAGAAGTTTAACCAATATTCATATTGCAGAAACACCTGCAACTTGATTTTAATTGATATACATGTACTGCCATGTACATGTACACATATGTGAGTGTGTGCACACATACACACACATGTTGTGTGAGAACACAAGATGATGTAGCGAACTGGAAAGAACCCAGGCTTGATGCTCAGGAGACCTGGCTCTTGGCTCTGCCATTAATTATTTCCACGATCTTGGCAAAGTCATGTACAGTTCACTTTGGCAAATTCACTGTAGATTAGACGAATGATTGTTAACATTTCCATGGCACTTAACCAAGTGGTTTCACATTAATTATCTCGTTTAACACTCAAACAGTTCTACAAGACAAGAAAGGGCACTTGTTAAAAATGCAGGTTCTCTGGTGGGATTTAAGACTGGTGAAGTTGAATAGCTGAGAGTAGGACCCAGTTTCTTGCATCTGTTCCTTTATTCCAGAAGATGGTTCATTCAGCTAGGCTGGAGACCCTATATTGCCCATCCTAGGTATTTTATCCAACAGCCTATGGTCTCTGCAGCCGCCCTTGGGAACCTCAGATTGCTTGATCCATGCATCCCTCCATCATCCTATGCCATCCATCTCCAGCGCGAGCACATTTGAAGCCTTAGTCTGATCAGTGTGAGTCAGGAGTCTTTCCGTGGCAAAAAGAGGCTGGCTGTGGTAAGGCTAAAGGGAGGCCCTTGTGTCCTGCGTTCACCCAGAAACCTGCAATAATGCAGACTTTTCTTTCCTCCCATGTTTAAAGCATGATCTTCTAGTCCTTCAAGGTTCTTCCACCTGCAGCTGCTTGATAACAGTACAGTCCATCTCCTACCTACCAGCCCAGGAGGTATGTGAGCACCTTGTCATGTTTCCTTTAAGCCTGCTCTTTCCCAGGCTAAAAACTGTCAGGAGCTCAGAAAAGAACAGGAACGTGTGTTTGATATTGAAGGCTGTCTCTGAATGTACCCAGCACTTTGCGCTAAGAGGTAGGTACTGAACTCTCGTAGGTATTTAGATATTTCATGCCCCACCTACTGGCAAAAAAAGCTTCTCCTGACAGAGATAAAATCTTTAGAACTTAGTGAAGTTCTGCAGTGAGAAAGCTGGAAGGTGGCAGATGTTCTGTTCTTTGGCACGTGTGCTCATTAAGAAACACAAGGACCTGGTCACAGCAGAAGAAACACATTTTATTTTGTGCTTCCTCAAGGAGAAGACACACTTTATGTTTTATTTTGAGATTTCTGTTGGAGATAGTGGAGTACTGGTGCTCTACTGTAATAAAATTCTCTATTTATCTCTCAGTTCCATGCACTGAGTCTTCGAAAACTTTACCAACTTAGGGATATATGTTGTCTATAATTTGGTCTGAGTATTTTGCAGTTAATGTGGTTTTTTATAGAGCATTTCTTCATTCTTACTCTGACATAAAACTACTAACTCCCACAATGACACAAGAATAATAACTCTTACACCTTTAAGGAATCAGCAGGTGGAGGGGAAACATACCAAACGTGTTATAGACATTGTTTAATTTAATGAACTTACTGACCTCATGTGTGTGTGTGCTAAGTCGCTTCAGTTGTGTCCAACTCTTTCCGATCCTGTGGGCTATAGCCCACCAGGTTCCTCTGTCCATGGGATTTGCTAGGCAAGGATGCTGGAGTGGGTTGCCATTTTCTTCTCTGGGGCATCTTCGTGACCTAGGGAAAGAACCCATGTTTTCTACAATGACAGGTGGATTCTTTACCACTGAGTGTTGTGTTAGTCACTCAGTTATGTCTGACTCTTTGTAACTTCATGGACTGTAACCCTTCAGGCTCCTCTGTCCATGGGATTCTCCAGGCAAGAATACTGGAGTGGGTTTCTATGCCCTCCTCCAGGGGATCTTCCTGACTCAGGGATCGAACCTGAGTCTCTTATGTCTCCTGCATTGGCAGGCATGTTCTTTACCATTAAAGCCACCTGGGAAGACCCAGCTGACCTCACGGACAGATGTTAAATATTATCCTCAGTACACAGATGAAGATAGAGGGTACAGAGCTGGGAATGGCCAGCAAGTTGACTCAGAAGCTGGTTAATAGAGGAGCTGGACCGGTTCTGATCCAAGCATTTCTCTCCCCAGGCTGACTGCCCACCCCTCATTATTCTCCCATGTGTAATTATAGAATTAGGCTTAATTATAAAAGAATTCTGACTTTAGCACATAGGATTGCAAGTCCCCTCCTTTTTCTGTCCTGATTTTATCCTTTATATAGCTTAAAAATATTAACAGACAATTGACGTTACTGCTTCCTACTCTGACTTCATGTCCAGGCTCCATCTCCTTCTGCCTGTCTGGTGTCCTCACCATTCTAAAGCCTCTATTTTACAGAGGTCGCCAATGATAACCTGAGAATCTTCATTCAAAACTCTCTTTCCACGCCTGTCTTGCCATCACTTGGATTGTCCTTTAAAATAGAAATGCATAACATAAATGTCCACAGACAGAGGAATGGATGAAGAAGATGTGGTTCATACATACAATAGAATATTACTCAGTCTTTAAAAGAATGAAATAATGCCATTTGCAGCAACGTGGATGGACCTAGAGATTGGTATACTGAGTGAAGGAAGTCAGACAGAGAAATAGAAATATTGTGAGATACCCCTCATATACAGAATCTAAAATGAAGTGATAGAAATGAACTTATTTACAAAGCAAACAGACTCACAGGCTTGGAGAATGACCTTATGGTTACCAGGAGGGAAGGATGTGGGGAAGGGGTAGTTAGGGAGTTTGGGATGGACTCATACACACTGCTACATTTATAATGGATGGCCAACAAGTACCTACTCTGTAGCACAGGTAGCTCTGCTCAATGTTATGTGGCAGGCTGGATGGGAGGGGAGTTTGGGGGAGGATGGATACATGTACATGTATGACTGAGTCACTCTGCTGCCCACCTGAAACTTTCACAACATTGTTCATTTTCTATACTTCAGTGTAAAATAAAAAGTTTTTACAAAAAGAAGTGCTCCCTGGTGGATTAATTTCCTGTGACTGCTGTAACAAACATTCACACGTTTGGAGGCTTACAAAGAATAGAGATTCATTATCTCAGAGTTTTGGAGGTCAGAAGTCCAAGACGTTGGTGGGGCCATACTACCCCGGGAGGAGCAATGGAAGAATTTGTTCTCTGCCTCTTCTAAAGTCTGGTGCAGACAGCATCCCTTGGCTTGCGGTCACATCACTCCCTCTACCCTGTCTTTTCAGAACCTTCTCTGTGTGGGTCTGACTCAAACGTCTTGAGGCCTGTTTCTCACAAGGAAACCCCAGATTGCAGTAGGACCACCCAGATGATCCATATGCACTCCTCCTCTCAAGTTTCTGAACTTAATCACCTCTTTTGTCCTCAAAGTCACATCCATATGCTCTAGGGATTCAGACATGGACATAACGGGGGGGTGGTGGGGTCATCATTAAGCCCATTATACCCGGTTCTGTCTGTAACCATAGTGCCTGCCTACTCTTGTAATCTTCCTGGTTATTTTTCTTTTTTTAAAAAAAATATTGGTTATGGAGACCATTTATCTTTATTTACTTTTATTATATTTTGTATTTTGACTAAACAGTGTGGTGTGTGGGATTTTAGTTCCCTGACCAGGGATTGGACTCATGCCCCCTGCTATGGAAGCACAGAGCCCTAACCACTGGATCACCAGGGAAGTCCGTCTTCCTGTCTATTTCACTAGTATTTCCTATTTTCTTGAAAATTCTCAAATTTACAACCTTGGCAGAGTTCTTCTGGGCTTTTAACACTTTTTTTTCCTACATATGCACATAATCACGGAGGTTATATAGGTTTATGATACAAAAATAAGATACTGGCCAAGCTCTGACCACACTTGTTTCAGGGTAGGATCAAATTTCAGCTTTTATCAGCTGACTTCCTACAACACACAAGAGGGGTTTATATTTTCTCCCGACTTACCTTCCCTTAAACTAATATACCACACCACATTTTTTTGTTAAATCAATAATGTTTACACTATTTAACTAGATATCAAGGTGCTAAAACATGACTTCCTTTTTAGTACAATGTATTTTGCTTTCCTAGAAGTCAATAATCATTGTATTAATTACTTAGCCTTTTTGCTTAGTTTTTTTATGTTTGTTTGTTTGCTTTTTTGTTTCTGTTTTGGGGAAGTCAGCCATTATTTAAGAATTTTAATTATTTAACCCATAAATTCAATGCTAGGATGTAAATCTTCTCATAACGTGTTTAAGTGTATCCACATGAGCCATAAATCTCATTTAAGTCTTAAAAAGAGCTCACCTGTAGGTCTGCTGTGCAGCTGTGGGGTAAAGGTTTCCCTTCATGGTCAGTCTAAAGATTTTATCTTCTTTTCTGGGTTGGATCTATACTTTTTTACATTTCCTGTCCTTTTGGGTTTATTTTCCTATTTTGGTGGAGTATATCTTCTTTCAGCATGATACATAAAATTCTTGAGAGGGTCTGAAAAAACCCTTATAAATCTCTATTCTTAATTAATATTCTGTGTGTGGATGCTCAGTCGTTCAGTCGTGTCTGACTCTTTGTGACCCTATGGACTGTAGCCCACCAGGCTCCTTTGTCCATGGGGTTCTCCAGGTGAGGGTACTGGAGTGGGTTGCCATGCCCTCCTCTGGGGGATGTTCCCTACCCAGGGGTCGAACCCATGTCTCCTGCATTTCCTGCATTGGCAGGTGGGTTCTTTACCACTGAACCATCTGGGATTCTGGCTGGGGGCAAAAATACTGTTCACAAATTATTTGTCATAACTTTTGAATGCTACACGTCCATTTCAGACTTGCCATGGTAGATGTTAGGAGCCATTCTTGTCCATATCCTCTGTTCGTCCTATTTTTCTTTTCTGTCTGAAAGGCTTTCAGACTTTATTTTCTCCCCAGTGTTCTGAAATTTATGATAATGTGGTCCTTCATGTGTGGTCTTTCTTCTTCAACTGAGCTGGGAAATAAAGAGGAATGGTCAATCTGACAAAGGGTATTCTTCAGTTCTGGGAAAATTTCTTAAACTATGTTGCTTTTATTTCTTCTCCTTTTTTTTCTATCTCTATTTTTTCTGGAATTTTCTATTTTTTGAACACTTTGGATTTATGTTTTAGTTTTATTGTATTTTTCCTATTTCTTATATCACATTTTTCTAGAAAACATTATCAACTGTACCTTCCAGTCTTTTCAATGAATTTTTTATTTCATCATCTAATTTTAATATTTGAGAGATAATTTTTTATTATTCTAGGGGAAAGAAGCCTTTATTTTTGTTTTTTTTTTCATAGATACTGTATCTACTTTCATATCTCTAAGAATATGTGCATATTTTAAGGTTCTTCTCTCCACTATACTTTGCATTCTTTTTCTAATTCTTGGAGATTTAATTTTTCTCAAATGTTAGTTCATTCTTTTTATTTTATCGGAGTATAATTGTTTTACAATATTGTATTAAGTTTCTGCTGTGCAACAAAATGAATCCACTATAAGTGTATATATATACCTTCCCTCATGAGCCTCCCTCCCACCTATTTATTCTTAGTAAGTGTCTTCTCTGACCACAGTGGCATGAAGCTACAAATCAGTACTAAGAGAAAAACTGGAAAATTGAATACATGGAAATTAAACAATTGTCTCTTGAACAACCAATGTCTCAAAGGAGAAATTAGAGGGACAATAAAAAAGTTCCTGGAGACAAATGGAAATGGAAATGCAATATACCAGAATTTATGGGATGCAGCAAAAGTTGTTCTAAGAGGGAAGTTCATAGCAATAAACTTTTAATTGAAGAAGCAAGAAAGATAAATAAGCAATCTAGTGTTACTTCTTAATATTTTTGGCATTTATGGGAAGTTTGGCTCATTTGTTTCCTGAGAGAGGAGTCCTAAATTTTCATTCATGGACAGCTTAAGATCTACAACCAGTGTTCTGTGAACCAAACATGGAAAGAAAACAGGAGAAAGTAGATTATTGATCAAGGCCTCCATGTTCTGTCGTTTCCATAAGCTGTGCCTGATGCCTTTGCAGAGATAAACTCCTGTATTTGCTGTAGAGAAGGACACTTGGCCTATTTTATGAGATACAGGAGGAATCTTGCATTTTCAACTGGTCCTTAGATGTTCGACCAGTCTTTCCTGATTCCAGTCTCCTATGTACGTCTTTTAGCGAGCCAGTAATATCAAGTGCACACTAAGGTCCAATTGGAAGACTCAATAAGACCTTCCCTTACAATGATCATATGTAAAGTCATTATCTTTCTCTATATGACTCCTCCTCCTGAGTTCCAAATCCTAATAGCAGCAGATGTTGTGGTCAGCCTCTGAAATCCCTTTGCCAACCTAGAAGACCAGCAGAAGTACTATTTAGCTTGACTTCTGTAAGTGCTGAATGGCTTTTAGTTCTTACATAGATACCTTTTTCTCACCATTTCCATCAGCTGAAAAGAGCTGCTTTGCCTAAGGTCACTGCCTACCAGGGACTTTGCTCTAGTATAGCACAGTCTCTGCAGGACCATCCTAACCTAGCACTCGCTGTGGCACTTTGTTAGGAGGCTGAGTCTTTTCTCTGCCCAATTTGGCTTTCTTTGCTTCCTTCTACACTGATGTTAATCCCAAGTACTCCGCATAATAAACACCTTGCATGCAGAAGCCTGTCCTGGAGTCTTCTTCCCTGGGGAACTGACCTGTGTTGCTTGTGAGTAGCATCACGACTAAGCTGCAAATGCTGAAGCCCAGTGGGATAGCTCACATTCCCTCTCCCTCAGCTTACCTCCACATTCTACTGCGTCCATTTCCTTCTATCAAATTGTTTCCTGCTGCTCATTTCTCATAAATGGATCTTCATCCCTATTTAAGGTTGTAAAAGATGGCAATCCAGCTTGTCATCTATGCTACTACTACCGGTGGTCACATTTCTGAGTAATCATGGTTCTTCTTTGCTCAGCATGCTTTGGGAGTTCTCATCACTTGGCTTGATAAACCCTGGCCAACATCAGGAATAGGAAGAGGATCACAACCTGGCTCACCCTTTCTGCTCTTCCAGCGTCATCCTGGGGGACATTCTCATCCATTTCATTTTTTTTCTGCACATTTCACATTTCTTACAGTTTTGTAAATACACCTCTTGGACTTGACTTCACACAGTCTTTCCTTCTCTTCTCTCTACTTGAAAAAGTCCTTCTCTGGTTTCAGGACTGCTTCCACAACATCTTTCCCTGGAGCTTTCTTCTCCCTTCCCCTGACCTAGAGAGGGGTCCTTCCTGCAGCCTTTTGTAGGTAATTCCCCTGATTTAGCACACATCTTTGGTAGCTCAACTGGTAAAGAATCAGCCTGAAATGCAGGAGACCCTGGTTCGATTCCTGGGTTGGGAAGTTCCCCTGGAGAAATGATAGGCTATCCACTACAGTATTCTTGCCTTGAGAATCCCCACGGACAGAGGAGACTGGTGGGTTACAGTCTGGGGTGTTGCAAACAGTCGGACATGACTGAGTGATTGAACACACACGTCACACTAGATTACTAGTTCTGTACATTTATCTGGCTTCTTTCTTGGCTAATACACTTGCAAAGGCTGAGGCTGCATATCTCCTTAGGTGATCTTATTCCTAACCAGGTGCCTGGTATAGTGATGGCTAATAGACTTTAATAAGATAAAGACATGAATCAATGAAATGTCAACAAGTACATCTGTTATTAATTCAAATACATTTGTACAGAATTTACTTAGACAGTAATTATGATACAACTTTTAATACTAGTTGCACATTTAATAAAAATTGGGGGCTCTGCTTCATGTTACTGAATATGTAAGTGAGGAAAAGCCCTGCTATTAAGAATAAGCATGTATTTAATTACATGGGATAAATATAAGCAGATAAATTGCATGATTCATCAACTCTTTCCCCCTTTCTTCATTACTTTAGCATCAACCTCTGATGCTTATCATGATCATATTACTTTTCAGCTAGATTCAATCAGTTCAGTTGTCTCTCATTCTCATCTGACTCTTTGCGACCCCATGGACTACAGCATGCCAGACTTCCTTGTCCATCACCAATTCCCAGAATTTACCCAAACTCATGTCCACTGAGTCGGTGATGCCATCCAGCCATCTCATCCTCTGTTGTCCCCTTCTCCTCCTGCCTTCAATCTTTCCCAGCATCAGGGTCTTTTCCAATGAGTCAGTTCTTCGAATTAGGTGGCTAAAGTATTGAAGTTTCAACTTCAGCATCAGTCTTTCCAATGAATATTTAGGACTGGTTTCCTGTAGGATGGACTGGTTGGATCTCTTTGCAGTCCAAGGGACTCTCAAGAGTCTTCTCCAACACCACAGTTCAAAAGCATAAATACTTCTGCACTAGCTTTCTTTATAGTCCAACTCTCACATCCATACATGACTACTGGAAAAACCACAGCTTTGACTAGACAGTCCTTTGTTGGCAAAGTAATGTCTCTGCTTTTTAATAAGCTGTCTAGTTTGGTCATAGCTTTTCTTCCAAGGAGCAAGTATCTTTTAATTTCATGGCTGCAGTCACCATCTGCAGTCATTTTGGAACCCAAAAAGATAAAGTCTGTCACTCTTTCCATTGTTTCCCTATCTATTTGCCATGACCTGATGGGACTGGATGCCATGATCTTAGTTTTTTGAACAGGTATAATTAAATAAGATGAGGCTATATTGGAAGGGTGTGGGTCTAAAACCACTATGACTGGTGTCTGCAAGATGAGAAGAACTGAGTCAATCAGAGGCACACAGCGAAGAAGTTCATGTGAAGACAGAAGCAGAGATTAGAGTAATGTTTCTAAGCCAAGGAATGCCAAGGGTTGCCAGCAACCCCCAGAAGCTAGAAGATGGTTTTATTATCTTTCAGATTATTCAATAAAAGTTTATAATTTAAAAGTGTGTTATCTTAAATATTTATTAGATCATTGTATACTTTTTAAAATATTTATTAGGTTACCGAGTGTATATTATTGACCTCCTGGGAACAAAGAGGAAAAATATTAGTCTAGAGAACAGGGACCACAATGATACATCATTGTACACATCCAGGGCCTGGCAGTGTGCTTGCATATAGTATGTTATTAACAGAGTGGATGGAAGGAGTACACACACTGTACTTCTGTTGTACTCAAAGTGTCTTCCTGAAGATCAAGGGTCTGTTGTCAGTTAGCTCCTCTGAATTCCTTGCTTGTTTCTTTGTAAATTCCCCAAAAGTTTTGGCTAGTTTGATTATCTTGGTTTGAAGATAAAATTTAAAAATAAATTTGTGATTCAGGACATTGTTTAAAAGATTTTAGGGATATCTGATAAATGTTTGTAACTGCTATTTCATCTTAGTACACTGAATGAGGTCTGTAGTTCATATATCCACAAGTTTATAAATACCTGTGTGCTTTGTCTCCATGAACCTTGGGTATGCAGAACTAGGGAATGAGAAACTTGACCTTCAAGATCCTAAATTTAGAGGACTTCCTTGTTGGTCCTGTGGCTCCTCACTTGCAATGCAGGAGGCCCAGGTTTGACCCCTGGTCGGGGAACCAGATCCCACATGCCGCCACTAAGAGCTCACATGTCACAGCTAAATATCCTGCTTGCCAGTACTAAGACTTGGTGCAGCCAAATAAATAAATAAATATTTTTTAAAGATCCTAAATTTGAAAAAGAGACAAAAATGCACCGACATTTAACTGCTAGTAAGTTTGTATATTGGGCTTCCTAGGCGGCTCAGTGGTAAAGAATCTGCCTTCCATGCAGGAGGTGTGGGTGTCTGGTGCCTGGGTTGGAAAGATGCCCTGGAGAAGGAAATGGCAACCGCTCCAGTATCCTTGCCTGGAAAATCCCATGGACAGAGGAACCTGGTGGGCTACAATCCATGGGGTCACAAAGAGTCAGACAAGATTTAGTGACTAAACAACAACAACAAGTTTGTGGACTACTGACCTTCCTGTTGTATTCAGATGAGATATCAATGAAAAACATTCTTCAGCTTCTGAATTTGTGCTTAGTTGCATAATTATGCAACCCACAAATATTTAGTTTTTAGGAATCATCGGCTCTTGGGTGGGAACGCAAAAACCATCTACACAATTCACTAAGAGGTCAAAGATACTCCTTCAGAAAAGGTCATGGCTGAATGTTTGACCCACGATTTTGCACTAAAACAATGTAAGACTCAGCAAACAGAGACAGTTTCCCATAGGAATGGTACATGAAAGCTTCAAGGCATTCAAGGCAAATCCATAGACTGGTTTCCGGTGCTGCCAGACACCATTTCTGATCACTGCACATGTGTTTATTTGCATGTGAGAGGCTTAGTCACATGTTTCCCAAATCACAGGTTTTACTGTCAGATGTGTGCTGAGTAGATTACATCCCTAAATTAATATGTAAAGCAAAACTCTGTGAACATACCAGATGAGCGACTCTGAAACTCATAACCCTTTCATTCCCACTCAGTTGTCATTTTCATTTCTATACACTGAGCATGCCTCATGGATGGCTATTCCCCTTCTCAGGGTTTCTCAAAATAGCTTATGAGAATATCATACCAATGAAGAAAAACAGCCCCAAATTAATAATGAACATTTTTCTTCTATTAGTGATTGAAATCCACTGTTTTATACCCGGTTGCAAATGATTAAATGGGTTTTTTGAATTCATGAAAAGTGAGATGATTTGAAAAGAGAGGTTGAGAGTAAGATTTCAACAATAAAGTGGACTCACTAAGTGTTAAGTGTCAGCCACTCAGTCATGTCTGACTCTTTGCAGCCCTATGGACTGTAGCCCTCCAGGCTCCTCTGTCCATGGGATTTACCAGACAAGAGCATAGGAATGGTCTTCCATTCCCTGTCCAGGAGATCTTCCTGATCCAGGGATTGAACCTGGGTCTTCTGCATTACAGGTAGATTCTTTATCATCTGAACCTCACTAAAGGGAAATGTTAAAGCAAGATAGAGGAGAACCTCGAATGGGCAAAAATTGCTAGCTCAGCAGAAGGCCAGATTTTGTTTCTTCTTAGATGCACCTACTATTGCAGGGTTCAGTTTTGGAATAGGCAGTGGGACCAAACAGTTTGAAAACATATTTGCACCTAGGACCAAAATTTTGGAAGCTTAATACTAAAAGAGCAGTATTCACATGAAAATACAACTCACAGGATCAGAGGTGTGTAAAAAAAGGTCCTAAGACTGAAGTTTATATATCAAACAATTTATTCTTTTTCTTGGATGGGTTTTAGTGGTCTTGACACAACCCAAATGTGGAAAGATGGACAATGAATTTATCTGAGTTCGCTGGCAGGAACCAGAACATACAATGAGTCATAGTGCAAGGATTAGGTCTTACATAAAGGACTAGAAGACAAGGATGGGCATAAAAGAGGTGGAGGACTGTATGAACCCAGAGCCCAGGTCATGCTAGACTTGCTGCAGGAACCCTCTGAATAGAGTGTGATCATTCAGGTTGATGAGGATAAATTGAATTCAAAATTCTCCTGGAAGACAAACTGTTATCCTGCTCCACTCCCCCATTGCCGTAGTTCCTAGTGACATCGTGCTTATAGTTTCACTTTGTTTTCTGGAATATGATATTAGATCATTCTGCATACAAGGCCATCAAATGACCTGAGCCATCTTCTCATTACGTGGCGTTTCCTCCCCCAAACCTCTTTGGGAAACCCTTTTATTCCCACCGCATATCTCTCCTCTCTTTCTCTTTCATTTTAATCTGGTAACAACATTAATTAGGCTTGTGAAGTACGTCCATTTTCTATACAGATGAATGCTTCTTTTGTTCTTTCTGTCTTCCAGACACAAGTTTATGAGTCTCCCCAGGCCTAGTTTATTAAATAAAATGCCTTGTCCCTTTTTTTTTTTTTTCTATTTTAGAGAATGATGCCTCATGGTAGAGTTTATATTTTAGCTGGGAATAGAGTCTTGGCAAAATTGGAATTCTTGGATCATTTTCTGAATTATTATTTCACCTTATTTTTTTAAAATTGATCTTTAGATAAGAGGAGAGGCCAGTAAGAATCATCTTTACCATCTCTAAGATTAAGAGTGCTCTGGGGCATCACATATAATGAAGCCCACAGAGAAATTTCTCTATTAAGCATTCTTACTAATTAGTACTCTTAATTAGTAGCATAATTAAAAGAATAGATGCATCTATTTTTGATAAATTATAGAACATCCACTTTAATATCATTGCAATTTCCAGCCCATGTGTACTAGCTAAAACAACACAGGTAGATTGAAATATGCTTTGGAAAACAAGTGGAAGGAAAGATTTGGTATTTCTAAACGCATGGTTGTGCAAAGACATGCACACGTTGTGGTCAGAGAGGGGAAATGTGTGTCTCCCACGCCTTGTCAGGTGACATTTTATCCAAGCCAAAAAGCAGGGTTGAATACAGAATGAATGTGGGTTAAATACAGATGGCCAGCTAAATTTGAATTTTAGATAAACAACAAATAAATTATATATATAAATATTTCCCAAATATGACATGGGACATACTTATGCTGAAAATTCTTTATTTGCTGTTTATCTGAAATTCAAATTTAACTGGGCATCCTGTATGTTTATTTGCTAAATCTAGCAACCCTAAAAATGAGTCAGTTGATATCTAAAAAGTAAAATATGTGTCAGTGTCCCTCAAAACAAAATATGCCTTTACGACAGTCTGGAATCATTCTCATAATTTGATAATATAACCTAGGTCTCAGAAGTTTTCAAAAGGCTGTCAGAGACATTAGCAATCAATAAGATGAACTTAACTGATTCTACTCTACTGCTGAAGAAATAGATATTCAGAAAGGTTAAAGGCTGGCCTGAAGCCAAGCTAGTCCTAAGAGATGTGTGCTAAGTCACTTTAGCCGTGTCCAACTCTTTGCAGCTTCATGGACTGTAGCCCACCAGGTACCCGTGTCCTTGGGGATTCTCCAGGCTAAAATACTGTAGTGGGTTGCCATACTCTCCTCCAGGGGATCTTCCCGACCCAGGGATGGAACCCACGACTCTCATGTCTCCTTCATTGGCCTGTGGGTTCTTTACCACTAGCGCCACCTGGGAAGTCCAGTCCTAAGAGATGGAACCACAACTAGTATCTAGGTCTTGAGATTCCTAATCTGTATTTCCTTGTTGACTTAAAAATAATTAATTGGATTATAAATAATCTAAACAATGTAGTCATATTAATCATAATCCACTTGCCCTGGACAGTAATTATATTTTTTGGCAATAGCCACTTTGATTTGAATTGAAAATGACCAAGGGCGTATCTGAATCCAAACTGTGCCCCAGAAGCAACGTGAACTATCTCGCAGAAACTCTATATTAAAATATGCACAGCATGGCTTGTGGGTGACATTTCCCCACCATTTCTAGAGAAATCTGTAACTTTTATATATATTATGTACTTCCATTTTCCATACAAGTGGCAATGTACTTTGATGTCAAGTAACTACATGGCTGTTAAGAATAATTCAGAGGCGCTATGGTTTTCCAGCCCAGAAAGGATGAAAAGTCGTTTCGTGACACTTGCACTCACGGATCTGAAGAGTAAGGGATCAGGGTCTTGTATCTGACTGCCTTTGCTGGGCTGGCACTCAGAGAGACAGGCTTCTCATTTAAAATTCAGCCCTTCTGTGAGACACCGAGTGATGATCTTGGAACCAGACAAAATTGACCGGAATTTGTGAAAAGGTAATCAACCATTCCTCGCTGAGGAAAACCAGTGAATATATGTACACACTGCTTCGAGAATCTGTTCTTTTTGTTACAGAACAGATGTCTGGGAGGTTTTTGGCAGGCCCCACTCTGTCAAACAGTCCAGTTTTGACAGTTCCTTGCTTGAGGCATGGCTGAAATGCAAAGTATTTCTGATCAGAATATCATATTCATCTGGATGTTAATTACTGTGTCTGCCTTGGTATAAATAATTAATTATGCAAAACCCACACAGCTGCTGCTGGACAGAGTTAAGTAACTTGCTGTCAGTCTTACGATTCTGGAAAGGAAAGGAGGATTTAGAAAAATATGCTCTGTCACTGTAGGGAGGGGGTGCTTGTCATGATCCTCCTGCGGCCAGATGGAAATCATTGCAATTGAGCGTGGGGCACACGAGTGCGCGTGTGTGTGAGTGTGTGTGTTTCAGATAAATAAATAGTATCTCCTAATTGATATTAGCTGGTCCTGAAAGCAATTCCCTTTTCTACTTGTGCAGTACCTTTCCAGGACCCCAAATACCATGCCAGAGAATCATTACAGATCTGACTTCTAAATCCTTCTCAGGTTGTCATCATATCCATCAACTGTTCAAGCATTCTCCTGGAGCAGGACATTCAGGTTACGCTGTTAGGTGAACTTTTCCTTTCTTTTCTTTTTTTAATCTCTGGGAAAGCGCAGACAGCACCAGCTCATCTCATTCATGTTGGAGACTTGTTTCAAGTTTCCCCGATCTCGTCAGGGATGACTGTGTGAATATCTAGAGTGCTGAGAAATCATGATGCATCCATTTAAGAGGTTTTCTGTCTCCGTTATTTGACTCAAGTGCAAATGACTTGTTTATGTTTAAATACAACTAGATGTTGCATTGATATAGGCTAAGTGCTAGTTCCATGTAACTTTTTTTTTGTGTGTGTGGCAAAACAACACTGTATGTAGCAACAGTGAGAAAAAGAGGGGATTAAAAAACACCTCTAAAACCAAGGCTTTCATAGACTTATCAGATGGGTTTTTTTGTGTCCTGTAAATATTGATATTACTTTAATGAAGCAAACTTCCAGAACTTACAAAGAATGTTCACACAGAAAAGGCGCAAACTCCCCCTTTGAGAAGCAGCTGTCGTAGAGTGGATACTGGTGGTGGGCAGTGGCTGTGGGCGCCGGGCTCCACCACATCCCAGCTGGGTAACTTAGGACAAGTCACAGGAGTCTTAGGGAACTTCCTTTTCTGCTCTAACCTGGGATCAGTGATAGAATCAAATGAGATCATTGGTATGAAAGCACTTTGCAAACTGGGATGATATTTAAAAATACAGAGTATCATTTCACGTCCAACAATTAGTTATTGGGTGAGTCATGCTAGGGAAACATCCACCTGTCATACTTCTTCCTTTTAAATCTACCTCCTCATTTATTCACCCAGCAAGGTTTTGTTGTCTCCTAATCATGCACCAGGTGCTCCTGCGATCAAGAAGACAGGGGTAGCCCCCACCTTTTTGAAGATCATAGTCCAGTGAGGAGAATAAACACAGAAGAAAATATATGAATAAAACAATTGCAAATAAAGTTAAGTGCCAAAAGAAAATAGAATGAGGCAGAGGGATGGAGAGTGGTTGAGTGAGTAATTTAAGATGGGGTGGTCAGGGAAAGGCTCTGAGAAGAAGGTTTGATCCTTAAGCAGATGCCCAAATGAAAAGATGGACCTAGCCAGGTGAATTAATGCCAGATAAGCTAATGCCAAGCTAGTGCAAGGTCCACAAGTGGGGACACGCTTTGCGTGTTGACAGTGGGGGGTGCTGGTGGGCCTGCGGCTGTTCTGTGAGGGAGGGTGATAGGATGTGAAACCCACCATCTCTCTCTCTTTACTAGATCACAGAACAAAACCTCCACATGCGACACCGGCTCTGTGATTTTCATTCACAGAAGACACACCATGTGGCTGTAAAGACTTCAATTTTCTTGACAGAGCAATGAGATTGTTCTTGCTTGGAGAACATTGGGATCATGCAGAAAAGAGTGGAAAAAAATTCCATCCCACGTGTCTTTAGGGAACTACAAGTCTGAAATATCTGTATTGATTTAGTTTTCCTTCCTGTTGACTTCCGACCTAATGATTTACAAAGTCTTGTTACACCTTGTAGAACAACCCATGGAAGATACATGGGAGGGAAGGAAAATTAGTGCTTCCTTTAAGTCTTCACATGGGACACCTTTAGTATGAGATCCAACTAAGTGTGTGTGCTGATAGACCAGTTTTTGCTGACATGGATATTAAGAGTTTTATTTTAAAAAAAAATCTGCTAGGATGAGGAGCCAGCACACCTCAAAATTCTGGAGTCTGTTTTGCTGAAAAAAGTTAGTGGTGTATCTCCCTACACATGTGTCCCCCTTTGCATGGAATTACTTATATAATTGTTCTTTGCTGTCTTGTGTGTTGACGATGATGCTGTATTCTTGCCCAGCTGTTTGGGCTGAAGGTAAATAGCGGGGCTGGGGGCTAGAGATTGAGAGAAACTTGATTCCCCTTTCATTCTAAAGGTTAATGTGCCTTAACACTGGCTCAATATTGTAAATACATCAATATCAGTGGCATCTAGTAGAGATAATTACTCAGCCAAGGATTGCAGATTGTTAAAGAGAGAGTACAGTTTACTGTAAAAGAATGCAACCTAGAACTAGAAGATCTCATATCCTGTATCTTTTTTTTTCTGTTTTTCTTTTTTTTTTCCTGTATCTTTTTTTTTTTTTCTGTTTTAACAGTAAGAACATGACACATGTATCTGAATTAATAGTAAATAGTACAAAATTTCCTGTAATGATAAACAACAGTTCTCTACTCCGTCACTTCCAACTCCATCACCTCCTTAAAAACGTTCATCATATTTCATTTTAGTTACCTTTACATATAAATATGCTCAGAATATTAAAACATGTGGCAAATAAGTATAATACTTTATTGTTTCATCCTTATAATGAAGTAAATAATACTACCCATCTATGGTACAAATGATCATTTGCTACTGTGCTTATCAAATTTGAGAATACATTTAATGTGAAGTGTGTGGTAGACCTTAGTTATTATTATACTAGTTTGGAGAGGAAATTTGGTATACATTTACTATAATTTCCACTGGATTTGCTTAATTACATTTTCTTTACATAGCATGTCATCGATCCAGGGCATTGACAGGTTTTGCATTACAAAGCACAAATTAATATCAGTATCTCTGGAAAAAAAAATTTGAGTGCAGAATGTGTACACTATGAGAACAAAGCAATCTTTATCTGGGTGTGAAGTGCTAAAGTTGCTACGCTCCTAATTGTGGAGAAATTGGAAATTCATCTCATAGGAGCTATCTACTGACAACCAAAGAAGCTGGGCATATATTCACTTGGTGTCTTAAACTGAACAAAACCCTCAGTGGTTCCTAACCAGTCATCTTTGAGTTGTGATCTGAGTAAATACAAAATTATCAGGTCCAAGAAGTTCTTAGTTGACCAAAACAAGGGATAAACCAAATAAGTTACAGTTAAACTGGACTAGTTATTAGAACCCACACTTCAAATGAAGAAAACCTATAACAGAAATAATGGACAAGAGGGAAGATATGGCTTAGCATTAGACATGTGAAAAACTTCTATGCGTTTTAGATGATGACATAAAAGTAAATATGTTTAAACACGGCAGTGTGGTTTCCAAATAAATCAGTATGGCATGAAGCTGAATTACTCTAAGTATAATGTGTGGAGCAAGGTATACAGGGGCTACTGGGTGATCAGAAGGTAAGTTCCCCATAGAGAATGCTTCTCTGTGTCTGTCAGTTACATTTCCAGAATGGCCGGCATGGGGAAAGAGTTAAAGCCATTCCATACAAGAAATGAATGAAAACATTTAGCTTCTTGGAGTTTCAGGAGCAAAATCGGAAAGCAGAACACGTCAGAGAATGGTTCATGGCTTTCTCGGATCATCTGGGTGGGAATAAAAATGTTGAATTCGATGACTTAACTCTTTTTTCAGTTGATAATTAGGGCCCATGGCTCACAAGCGATGTATCAATGTTAATTTCCTTGAAGACTTTGTCTAAATAGCTATGCAGTACCTGGAAAATAGCATGAAAACCGTGTTTGGAGATATGAGCTTGCTTCCAGGTCTTACCACTTAACCTGTTTTGTCATTGTATGATTTGTCCTCTCTCAACCTCACTCTCCTCATCTGGAAAAATAAGGTTAGTGTTCCTTACACGGAAGGTTTTTGTGAGAATTAAATGACCTAAACCTTGTGTAATGGAGATGACATTTCTGTAAAATTACCTTCCATTTAAAGCTTAGCTACGAGGCTGGCGTGGGTAAGGAGGAGAACACGTCAAAGATTAGCAATACGGGGCACTAGTTGAAAGTAATGAAAACAGGTTGTATTGTCTATTGCAGTAGGAGAGTCCAGTGTAAGCCAAGCTCATCTTCAGTCCATGCGGAGGTGACTGTGTGTTTTAAAGGAGGCTGAAGGTACAGGGAGCAGGAGTAGGTAAAAACTGAGCAAAGTTGGGGAGGTGGAAATAAACAAAAAGCAGGAAGGAGTGCTGGGCCATGAAGTCTTTTATGAAATCTTAGGAACTTGAAGATGTTCTTAAACCCTTTTCACCAATCCCACTCCCAGGAGCTGATGATCACTATCGAATCATCCATGCCCTCTGCCACCTTGCCCCCTTCTCACGGGTTCACATAGCTGGGCTGGATTTCAGATGAGCTCTCAACACAATGGTGACATAATTATGAGAAGCTTTTACTGGGCCTTTTCATCTGAAGCGCCTTCAGCTGTGCAGGCATCTGTAATGAAGTACCGTAGAGGTACCGTGTTTTCCATCAAAAGTTGGTTGCTCATAGTTCTGAAGGTTGGAAGTCAGGCTTGGAGTGCCAACATGGTTGGGTTCTTATGAGGACTTTCTGGTGGGTTGCAGACAAGCTCCTTCTGGCTGTGTCCTCAAGGGGTAGCAAGAGAGTGAGGGGTCTCTATTATAAAGAAGAGTTCCAATCCCACTCCTGGGGGTTCCATCCTCAGGACCTCCTCAAGTCCCTACCTCCTAACACCATCACCATCGGTGTTAGGTTTCACACGTGAATTTTGGAAGGACACACATACTTAGTCCACAGCAGAGAGAACATACAAAGGAAAGAAACACAGGAAGAAAGAACAGAGGTAAAGAGAAAGAGGAGACTGAACCTGCGGACTTGTAGTTCTTCTCCACCCCACCTGATGGCTCAGCTGCCAACTCTTCTCTTTGCTTCTCTACCTTCATGTATCACTTTTACACAAACAGAAAGAGCCTAATTCAGGTCAGCATTAGTGAATATGGACTTTGTGTCACACACTGGATATACGTTTAAATTAAATCCGAAACTGAATTTTGAGAAAAATAAATAGTCCCCAGTGCTCAGATGTTTACTGAAAAAGGATAGGCTTTGGAATTCTGTTCATCTGGAGTTGATTTTCTTTTCTTCTACTCTTTTTTTTTTTTGGTGACACATTTCATGGAACAAACTTTCTGAGACTCAATTTCCTAATTTAAAAGAAAATCTCCACTTGATTAAGCACAGAACTCCAGTAAAAATACCACTTCCTAACACAATGGGAGACCAGCTCAGACTCTGTGCCCACTTGCCCTGTCTCAGATGGAGGTGGGTTGGCATTCTTCTAGAACTTGGGAGAGAGACCAAGGTGGGTGAGGTGCTGAGAGTCAGTCCTTGAGAGAAAAACAGCAGATGACCTCATCTGGGCAGGGGGGAGGTGGAGGATTTACCCCTGTGCCCCCGTGTCCCACCCCCCGTTCCTGGGTCAGGCTGACAAAGGTAGCTTCTGTCCTGGGTGCATCAGCCACGCAGAGTGCTGAGGACCACCTCCGGCTGTGCTGGTCCTGCCTCACTCCAAGGCTGCCATCCGTGTCTTCACCCCGCAGGCGTTTTTGTCTGATCTCAGTTTCCTCGTCTGTGAAATCGAGATAAAGTCCACTGGCAGACATGAAGCTGAGGAACTGTCTCATGGGACCGAGGCCGCAGCTGGGATGCTGGCTCAGCAGGGAGGGGCCAGCTCTTCCCATGTGTTCTCTCTTCCTCCAGGAAGCTAGTCGAGGCTGGAGTATGAAATGGTCCCAGCAGCGAGAACCAGGAGGCTCTAACCTGCAACTCCTCTCGAGCATCTGCGTAAGTGTCATTGGCCATTGTTGCATTGACCAAAGCCAGCTCAGGGTCAGCACCAGGCAGTGATCACCGCAAGTGTGTGTACAGGGAAGCGATTATGGTGCAAGCATTTTAGCAATGGGATAAGGACAGCTGCCTAATCAAGTTATTTGAGGATTACAGAAGTTAACATTCAGGAGGCATGTAAAGCAAGGCCTGGAACGCTGTAAAGACTAAGTAAGGGTTTACCGCTGTTATTAACTCCTGGGGTCCCTCTCAGTGGTGAGGTCTGTGACACTAATGATTTTATCCAGAAATCTCATACTTGATCTTATTTTGCCCCTACCACAAACCAGTGGAGTTACTTCAGACATACAAAGAGCTTCTTTTGGTTCTAGTTTCTTTTCAGTTTGTATGTATTTTTTTAGTGACACAAGTAATATATAAATACGTGGTTATTATGAATACCAATATTATTATGAAAAATGTAAGGGAATATAAAATAAAAAGTATAGTACCTATTCAGTTCGGTTCAATTCAGTTGCTCAGTCATGTCTGACTCTGCAACCCCATGGACCACAGCACGCCAGGCCTCCTTGTCCATCACCAACTCCTGGAGTTTACTCAAACTCATGTCCATTGAGGCGGTGATGCCATCCAACCATCTCATTCTCTGTCGTCCCCTTCTCCTCCTGCCTTCAATCTTTCCCAGCATCAGGGTCTTTTCCAATGAGTCAGTTCTTTGCATTAGGTGGCCAAAGTATTGGAGTTTCCGTTTCAGCATCAGTCCTTCCAATGAATATTCAGGATTGATTTCCTTTAGGATTGACTGGTTGGATTTCCTTGCAGTCCAAAGGACTCTCAAGAGTCTCCTCCAACACCACAGTTCAAAAGCATCAGTTCTTTGGTGCTCAGCTTTCTTTCTTTCTTTTTTTTTTTTTTCATTTATTTTTATTAGTTGGAAGCTAATTACTTTACAATATTGTAGTGGTTTTTGTCATACATTGACATGAATCAGCCATGGATTTACGAGTATTCCCCATCCAGATCCCCCCATCCCACCTCCCGCTCTACCCGATCCCTCTGGGTCTTCCTAGTGCACCAGGCCCGAGCACTTGTCTCATGCATCCCACCTGGGCTGGTGATCTGTTTCACTATAGATAATATACATGTTTTGATGCTGTTCTCTCGAAACATCCCACCCTCGCCTTCTCCCACAGAGTCCAAAAGTCTGTTCTGTACATCTGTGTCTTTTTCTGTTTTGCATATAGGGTTATCATTACCATCTTTCTAAATTCCATATATATGTGTTAATATACTGTATTGGTCTTTATCTTTCTGGCTTACTTCACTCTGTATAATGGACTCCAGTTTCATCCATCTCATTAGAACTGATTCAAATGAATTCTTTTTAATAGCTGAGTAATATTCCATGGTGTATATGTACCACAGCTTCCTTATCCATTCATCTGCTGATGGGCATCTAGGTTGCTTCCATGTCTTGGCTATTATAAACAGTGCTTCGATGAACATTGGGGTGCACATGTCTCTTTCAGTTCTGGTTTCCTTGGTGTGTATGCCCAGAAGTGGGATTGCTGGGTCATATGGCAGTTCTATTTCCAGTTTTTTAAGAAATCTCCACATTGTTCTCCATAGTGGCTGTACTAGTTTGCATTCCCACCAACAGTGTAAGAGGGTTCCCTTTTCTCCACACCCTCTCCAGCATTTATTGCTTGTAGACTTTTGGATAGCAGCCTTCCTCACTGGTGTGTAATGGTACCTCATTGTGGTTTTGATTTGCATTTCTCTGATAATGAGTGATGAGTAACAAACACATCTTTTCATGTGTTTGTTAGCCATCTGTATGTCTTCTTTGGAGAAATGTCTGCTTAGTTCTTTGGCCCATTTTTTGATTGGGTCATTTATTTTTCTGGAATTGGGTGCTCAGCTTTCTTTATAGTCCAGCTCTAACATCCATACATGACTACTGGAAAAACCATAGCTTTGAAATACTTATACTCATCCCCTATCTTCAATCTCAATTGCCAACCCAATTAAAAATGTATTATTTAACCTTCCTTAAATATATATATATACGTGTGTGATGTAATGAAATATATATACAAAAATCTGTCTCATAAGTGTAAAATACATGTAGAGATATAGATACAGATTTCACATCCATGAAATCTATGTATGTTTCTAATCACAAAAGTTATAAATTGCATTGGATCATTTACTTATATAAAAGGGCCATACTCTGTGTTCTTTTTTCAGTGATATATACTGGAGAACTTTAAATGATATGGATAAACTTTATCATTTCTTTTTTAAACCCCCAAATATTTCATAGTACAGCAAACCTCATCTTATTTAAATATTCCATTGTAAGATGCATTCAGGTTATTTCTATGTTTTCATCCTTGTAGGCAGTGCTACTCTTAACCTCGCCTATATATGCACGTGTATATAGATATGTTTATACCTGATGACTTGCTGGGTTGAAGCTCTGCATGTCTTACATTTTGGGAGACTCCGCCAAGTGTTATTTCTCAAAACCTGTGTCAAGTATTCATCAGTGGACTTAGACATCATGTGGAAGGTTTGGGGTACATAATTTTTAAATTGCCTTCCAGGAAACTTACAGTTCCCAGGTTCTGATCAAGACCTTGGCACCAGATCAGAACTATGAGGACACTAACGAACCGTCCTGTACTGACCATCTCAGAGTGCAGTCGTAACTGTAGGCCAAATTTAGACAGCTTAGTGAGTTTCCAGGCACAAACAGCTAAGAGCTAATTTGCTCAGTGCTTTGAAGTTTTTATTACATAAAATCTTTATACTCTGGATTAAGTGAGCAGTGATATCCCTGATCCACGGAAGCCCCGATTCTGTCATTACTGACCCATTTGCCAATCATGGGTCACAGTGTGTGTGTGTAAATCAGGCACTGTGTCCACATGCTTGTCCCCACGTGCCAACAGAGGTAACCTGCCTGACCTACACCACCAGGTTTCTCCTGGGAACTTCAGTGGACGATCTTGAGGACCAGAGTCATTTTGGGTCATTCTAATAAGGTAATATGAGCTGAAGCATGACTGACAGAAATAAGAAGTTAACATTCATGAGAGAAACCTCAGTCCTGGAGCTGTAGTAGGCAGACCGCCAACAGAAATTGTTTTGTGGATGAAATATTTCCTAAAAATAGCTCTCCCAGATCAGCCTAATGCAATTAAAGTTAGTGATGTACATAATAAGGAAACTGGGAGCTCTTCCTGCTAATAACCACTGTGGAACCAAGGCAATCCATTCCATTAATTTAATATACACTTTCATAGTCCCTTGGTAATAGAAGTATAATTAAAATGATATGCTTTGATAGGCTTTTCTTTCCAAAATGAAATTTTGCAAGTACAGGTTTTGAAGTATATATATATATATATATATATATATATATATATATACACATACATACATATATGTGTATGTATGTATATGTATTCTCCTGTAATTATTACCTATTGTATATTTATTTTGGTCTCTCTTTCTTCCATGCCATCCCCCCTACTGCCAATTTTTTTTCCCCTTAAAGTTGAATCCTGACACTGGTACTGACAGATTTCTTGATGCAGAAAGCTTTTTGAAGAAGAGCTATTAACAGCATGGCAATTAACTGCTGAAAGCAGGTAGGGGGAATTTGGGGTTGAATTTGGGTTTATTTGGGATTTTTATTCCAACAGTGTATAAAAAGGTGCCTTGATTCTGGACTTCACATCCTGCAGAACTGCAAGAAATAAATTTCTGTTGTTTATTTTTTTAAGGAGTTCAATTCAACTTTTCAATTAAAAGAACACAAGACTTGGGACTTCCCTGGCAGTCCAGTGGTTACGACTCTGCACTTGCACTGCTGGGGGCCTGGGTTTATCCCGGATCTGGGAAGTAAGATCCTGTAAGTCATGCTGCATGGTGAGAAAATAAAAGACAAAAATCAAAAGGACTGAAAACAACGCAGTGAGCCTAAGAAAATGGACTCCCGTTAATGAACAATTGGATAAGCTACTGTTTCCTATCATTCTCTGACCATATGATTTCAAGAAGCTTGTTAAAACAGATGTCATATAGTTTACAATAAAAGAAAAGTAGCTCTCCTCTGTTTGGGATTCATTGGGAAATAAATTATCTTACTATTTATTGAACTCTATTTTAAGGTACATCAAGTTAATCTTACTACGCTCCCATCTAAGCATGAATAGGCACGCGTTTGAATCAACTAAAAAGAAATTTAAAAGTTATGTCCCATTAAAAAATTGTAATGAAAAAATATTTTCAAAGGGAAGGGCTATTGAAGTGTGAGTAAGTTTGAGCCAAGACCTAAGATCTGATGGGAAGTCAGAACGCTGATACAGAGTTTTGCTGGGCTTTGTCTGTGGCACCAATGCCAGTGAGAGGCACCGTTGTCTACTACACTGTACCAACCCCAGGTGCACGCCTTCAGCAGAACCTGTCAGGATATTTACCTCCAAACTAGGCTGAGATTCTGACCCCACCTCAGCCTCTTAACTGCTAAATCTTCACTGAAGCTGTCCTTGTCTCCTGCCAGACTATTGCGATGACCTCTCAACAAGATTCCAGCTTCCATTCTTGCTGCCCAAGGAGAAGCCAGCTGTGGACCCATCATCCTCAAAAACACTGCGGTGACTTCCCTTCTCACCCAGACCAAACACCTTAATGCCCTGCAAGGTCTCTCTTCCTCTCTTTCTTCCACCGCAGGTCCACCCTTTTAACTCCAGCCCCTACTCTGTTCATATTGATTCACCTCTGCTGGTTTCCTTGAAATTGTTCAGGAAATGCTTTTTCCTAAACAGTCTCAATGCCTTGCTCCCTCAAATTATTTGTCTTTGCTCAAATTTTGCCTTGTAAAAAATGCCAATGTAGTATGCCCTAAAAAAGCCACTCCATCACATTAATTGCTGTTTCTCATATTTATTCTCTATTTTTAAATAATCCTTAGCACACTTGACTTATTATGTATTCTTATTTCTCTCATACCCATCTCTCTTCATTCAAATCTATGCTCCTTAAAAAAATGATATGTTTTCCTGTCATACCTCTGGTGCCTAGAATAATGCCTTGCACATACTAATTGCTAAACAAATACTAGTTGGAAATGCTTATTTTACTTTTTTATTTCATTATAGTCTGATAGTAAGATTTAGTGATTTCTAAAAATTCAGAAACCCATTTCTAAAAATTCAGAACCCATCAGGAGAAGATAAATCCAGTTAGTAACAAATTTTCAGATACTTTATTGCCACTTTTTCATGCATTCATCATCAGGCTGAAAGATTACTTATGTGTTTGAACTACACATTCTTCCATAAATTTTCTTCATTAAAAATATAAAATAAAATTTGCTGATTATACCTACCGAATTCAATATAAAATCAGTAATCATGGACATTACATGGTACATAATTTTCATAACTATCAAATAAACTTGCTTTTTTAAGCTCAGTTTTAAGATAATTAATACATATTGACATAGAATTAGCTGTGCACTGATTATATCTTTCACTTGATTACTAATCTTAAATTAGCATGGCTGTCTTTTCTGATTGGTGATTTTAAAAAGCTTTCTTAATGTAGAAGCATATTTTTTCATGATTGAAAACAATTCTAATATTTTGAATTAAATTGGAAAATGTCATTTATAGTGTTAGAAACTTAAATGTATATTTGTGTTACATGTTGGATGTATCCTCATATTCTTAGATGTATATCTTTATTACCAGAGTGACAAGGGAACATGAAACGTATTTTGGAGATATTTGTAGCTAAATATTGAAGAGCAACCCTTATGGATCAATTGATATGTAAATGAAATGGTCTGCACCTGTTGCCTAAAATTCTTGCTGAGTAATTAATTAGCCTTATTTAGTCTACTAAGATCATGGCATGTGGTCCTATCACTTCATGGCAAATAGAAGGGGAAAAAGTGGCCGTGGTGACAGATTTTATTTTCCTGGGTTTCAAAATCACTGAGGATGGTGATTGCAGCCATGAAATTAAAAGATGCTTGCTCCTTGGAAGGAAAGCTATGACAAACCTAGACAGTGTATTAAAAAGCAAAGACATCACTTCGTTGACAAAGGTCCCTATAGTCAAAGCTATGGTTTTCCAGCAGTCATGTACGGATGTGTGAGTTGGACCATAAAGAAGGGTGAGCATCGAAGAGTTGATGATTTTGAACTGTGGTGTTGGTGAAGACTCTTGAGAATCCTTTGGACAGCAAGAAGATCAAAGCAGTCAATCCTGGAGGAAATCAACCCTAAATAGTCATTGGAAGGACCGATACTAAAATTGAAACTCCAACATTTTGACCACCTGACGAGAAGAGCTAACTCATTGGAAAAGACCCTGATGCTGGGAAAGACTGAAGACAAAAGGAGAAGGGTGACAGAGGATGAGATGGCTGGTTAGCATCACTGATTCAATGGACATGTATTTGAGCAAACTGTGGGAGCTTTTGGAGGACTGAGGAGCCTGGAGTGCTGCAATTCATGGTGTCACAGAGTCAGACATGACTTAGCAATTGAATAACAACAAAATTCTACTGCAATATTATAATTACGTTAAATAATGCTCCTTTTCCCTTCACTTTTGGTGTCTTTGTTTTATCTCACCAACTTCTAAGTTTCTAGATCATTGGAACCATATCATGCCTACAATTTTGTCCTGAATGAAACCAAGGCTGGTGGCGCTGGAATCCCCTCTAACATCTACAGAGCTTGCAGTATATCTAAAACCTCTAGGAGCTGGGTTTCTCTACTTTGCTTATGCTTGTCCTACTTTCTTCTGGTAGATTTCCACATTTTTTTCAGCTTTGTTGTTTCTGCTTTGAATGTTCTCTGAGAACATCTATTAAAGAGTGGACGTCTCAGAAACTTTTGATCATTCACTCACACAGTCAAACTTTCTTATGGAAATTGCTGTAAAAATCCAGACTCTTTAGAAAGACATTCATGAAGATGGAAAAGGTGAGCTTACATCCTTTATGCTTCTCCATAGCAGGGAGAAGACAATTTTCTTTCAAGGGTTGGTACAGAAATTCTGTAACTATGGCTTGGTGAGACAAAATAGTGCTGTGAAAATGGATGTGTCTGAAATAGAAAAGAAACATCAGGTGATAAATTGAGGTTATTGCAAATGTGCTTTTGCTAACAGTATAAATAGTAACAAAGTGTCAAATGATATATAAACTTAACATTATACAAAAACTTTATTTTTCGCTCAATCTTCTAAAGTTTGTGTCATTTTTTTAATTTATTTTTTTTAAGATTTTTTTTTTAATTAAAGACACTCGTTCCTTGGAAGAAAAGCTATGACCAACCTAGACAGCATATTAAAAAGCAGATACATTACTTTGCTGACATAGGTTCATCTAGTCAAAGCTATGGTTTTTCTAATAGTCATGTATGGATGTGAGAGATGGACTATAAAGAAAGCTGAGCACCGAAAAATTGATGCTTTTGAACTGTGATGTTGGAGAAGACACTCGAGAGTCCCTTGAACTTCAGGGAGATCCAACCAGTCAATCTTAAAGGAAATCAGTCCTGAATATTCATTGGAAGGACTGATGCTGAAGCTGAAACTCCAATACTTTGGTCACCTGATGTGAAGAACTGACTCATTGAAAAAGACCCTGATGCTAGGAAAGATTGAAGGCAGGAGGAGAAGGGCACGACAGAGGATGAGATGGTTGGATGGCATCACTGACTCAATGGATATAAGTTTCAGCAAACTCCAGGAGTTGGTGACAAGACAGGGAAGCCTGGCATGCTGCAGTCCACGGGGTCGCCAAGAGTTGGACAAGACTGAGCAACTGAACTGAACTGAAGATTTTTTTATGTAGACAGTTTTAAAAATCTTGGTTGAATTGTTACAGTATTACTTCTGTCTTATGTTTTGGTTTTTTGGCTGCATGACATTTGCGATCTTAGTTTCCCCACCACGTATCAAACCCTCACCCTCTGCTTTGAAAGGTGAATCTTAACCACTGGGTCACCAGGGAAGTCCTGAAAATTGGTACCATTTCATTTTATAGATGAGAAAACTGAGATCAGCTTTACGTATGTCAATGGTCTCCTCATCACACTTCATGATAGTTAAGTCTAGAGCTCTTCCCACTGCAGCAAATCCACTTTTCAGTATTTCAGGGCTGCGCACAAGCACCTTTGCCTGGCATGTCCTCTTTTCCCTCACTGGAGTTTCTGTGGATGTAATGGCACTCACTCCACCGGTTTGGCTGCCTCATTTACAATCAATTTGCCTCTCTGCCTTCTCATCATAACCCCTGGATTGAACACTTCTCAGAAAAGCAGAGATATTATCCTCATAAAGTTAAGAAACTTTAAACCTCAGAGTTGCTAACAGAATAAATGAATGACTTGAGTCTGAAGATGCAAATGCCAGCTACTGACAAGATTGACTTACAGGTGAAACAAGCCATAGACAGTGAACCAAAACATCTGCCTGTTAGAATTTCATCAAAAGCACTCCACTACAGCTCCTTAGAAAGATTTTTCCTAACAGTCCCCCATGGCATCAGCTGTGTGGTTGTCACATTCAGTGGTAATACGTTTGCTGGAAAGAGGCCAAACAGACACAGTTAGAGGGTGTAATGTTTCTTTAATGCAAAAGATGTGGAAAATTCAGAATGTAACCGCAGGATCAGGAGATGGCAGAGCACGCTCCCAGACAGAGTTGGCGTCCAAGTGTTCTCAAAGTTCGCTTTGAAAATGAAGCTCTAAGGATGTCACTACATAACTGGAATGACAGTTTCGCCAGGTAAAAGAATTTTTGTCATTCTGAAGGCAGATTCCTTTTCTCTTGACCAATCTGGAAACAGCCTTCTCTGAGGAGCTGCATAGAATTTATGTGGAACAAACTCAGCAAAGCCCTGAGTGACTGAGTATCCAGCAATATTAGGATACTGGAGGTCAGCTGGGGGACAGTCCTCAGCAGACCAGATATTGCCTTTGTCTGAGGGCAACTTTGGAAGCTTTAAAGTGGCTAACTTCATAGACAAAATCAATAAGCATCTCAACTTTTGCTCTTACTGACTTGTAATTGTGGATTCAGAGGTTTGAGTTTTTGATGGTCTCTGTTGTAGTCTAAATATTTGTGTCCCTCCAAAATTCATAGGTTGAGAACTTAATCTCCAAAATGATGGACCTTTGGGAGGTGATCAGGTCAAGAGTCTGGAGCCCTTATAAAGGGACTAATGCCCTTATAATGAAGACCTCAGAGAGCTCACTGCACTTTCTGCCAAGTGAGGACACAGTGAGAAGATGCTGCCTGTGAACCAGGAGACAGGATCTCCCCAGACACCAAGTCTACCAGTATCTTGCTCTTGAGGACTACCAGCCTCCAGAATTGTGAGAAGTCTTGTTTATGTGGCTTATAAACTACCTAGTCTCTGAAGCTTTGCTACCCTAAGTAGACTAAAACAGTCTCTAAGAGTTTCTCAAACAGGAAGAAAGGAATATTAATGAGATGCAAAATTATTGCCTGGGGAGAGAAATTTACCACATGAATTTCGCTTACTGCTGTTGAAACACACTTGGAAAGGGAGCTGATTGGATTTCAGCCTCAGATGAGGCTGCAAGAATGCTAATCTTGCCTCATTGTTGACAAAGGAGAACAGTTATTTGTGATCAGAGCCCAGGAGGTTCTACAGAATTCTTTACTGCTGAGCAGAAACCTTTCTGGAAAATAGTCTTTCTGGTTAACTGGTGCCTAATGAATCTTATTACGGACAGGGAGATTTGGCCGCTTGTACTTTTCCAACAGTACAGCAGTGCCATATTTCAGACCTTGGTCCCTCTGCAGGACTGAACACTGTGTGGTCTCAGATGTGGCATAAAGATTGATGATTTCACTTGCCTAAAGTAATGCAAGGAGACCAAACCTGTCAATCCTAAAGGGAATCAACCCTGAATATTCATTGGAAGGACTGATACTGAAGATGAAGCTCCAATACTTTGGCCACCTGATGAGAAAAGCTGACTCATTGGAAAAGACCCTGATGCTGGGAAAGATTGAGGACAGGAGGAGAAGGACATGACAGAGAATAAGATGGTTGGATGGAATCACTGACTCAATCAATGGACATCAGTTTGAGCAAACTCTGGGAGGTAGTGAAGGACAGGAAAGTGTGGTGTGCTGCAGTGCATGGGGCCAGAAAGAGTTGGACAGGACTGAGCGAATGAACAAAACAACAATTGAAAAAGGAACTAGTGATAAAGATTAAGATTTTATATATATGGGGGGGGGGGGCGGGCCACTGGGGATATATGCAAATCTAGAGTCAGAGTCAGAGGAAGAAAATGATGGAGATATTCCAGGCAGATGAGAAAGGTAGATTTGTGGAAGATACAGAGAGAAGATAAAAAAATGCATCTTTAGTTTTTGGTAGGGAAGGATCATGAAAAATTTTACTGTCTTTCCACAAAACAAGAACCTTATAGGGAGGGGGGATCGGGATGGGGAATACATGTAAATCCATGGCTGATTCATGTCAGTGTATGACAAAACCCACTACAATATTGTAAAGTAATTAGCCTCCAACTAATAAAAATAAATGAAAAAAAAAAAAAAGAACCTTATAGCATGTCTCTATTGATTCATTCACTGATGATTTTTTTAAACTAATGTTCTTTTCCACTTGAATAGAACCATTTGCTAAGTAAATTCTATCTTGCTAGGAAGAAATTTAAAAAGCCCTATTTGTTTGCTAGTTTTTCTATTTAAATAGGATCCTATACCACTCATCATACAGAAATCTGCAGTGTCTAGAAAACATGTATTAATGTATTTTTATTTCAGTGAAATTACAAAAATCCTTTTAGTAATATGTGTGTGTGTGTGTGTTAGCTGCTCAGTCATGTTGGACTATAGCCCGTCCAGATCCTCTGTCCATGGGATTCTCTAGGCAAGAATATTGGAGTGGGTAGCCATGTCCTACTCCAGATGATCTTCCCAACCGAGGGATCGAACCTGGGTCTCCCACATTGCAGGCAGATGCTTTAATGTCTGAGCCACCAGGGAAGCCCTAGCAATACGTATCATGAGGCTAACTATTATGCCCAGGGGCAGGCAGCTGGTGAAAAAAGCTGGGCTGACTCATTTTGCACTATGTTCTTATGGGGCAAGCCAGGTAACAGTTTTTTGTTTTTTGTTTTTTTTTCCTCTTGCTGTGTTAATGAAGCAAGAGGGATATTTGCCAGTTAAAACTCAGAGTACCTGCCCATTATTAGGAACACATGCCATATTCCTGGAAGTATATTTAGGGTTCCTATAAAGATGGTCTCTTTTGAAATTGTGAGTTTTGCACGAGTGTTAACACCTTACAATATGCTCTTGCTTCTACTTCTTTGGTTTTATTAGAACTTCCCATAGTAGAAAAGCTATTATTTCCCCTATTTTATAGCTTCAAAAATGAGACTCAGACAAGGAAAAAAAGGAAAAATTTGTCAAAGGTCACAGAAAGATTAAGCAGCAGAGACCAAACCAAATCAAACTCAAACCTAGGTTTTCTGCTCTTCCTAGAAACTTCCCTGGACCAGACTTTGTGTTTCTTTAGTGAATTCTAGAATGAGAAAACTGAAAAACTGATGGCTGTGCATTCAGTTAACAAATATTTGAGTGTCTCTTAACTGTCAGGAATGGAGACATTTACAAAGTGAAACTGAGCAGAAAGAAATCATTTTATTTTCCTCTCGGAATAGAAGGTTGAACTTCCCACTTCCCTGGTACCTCCATGAGACTAAGTGATATGTTTGGGGCAATGGAATGTTACCCGCTTCCAACCCCTTCTTTTTATTCTCCACTATCCCAGCTCCCTTTTTTTCAGTCCAGATTATGGAGATAACAGGAATTACTACAGCTCGATGGAGCCACTGAGTGGAAAGGCTCATGCCTCAACCATCAGGTCAAAACTGACCAGCTTTTCACTGCACTGTTGTGAGTAAGCAACAAGCCTTTACCTTAATAACATTTTGTCATAGAATTTGGATGCTACACACCCTGACTAATACAGATTATATATTTCTGCCACCAAGCAGCTGTTGCTACCATAATCTCATTTGGAAGATTCAAATAACCTAAAACTGACCTTTGCTCATGCTCTCTCACCCTCCTCCAATCTGTTTTTGAAACAAAAATTTGATAAGTATGTGCCATTGCTTAACATCTTTAATGACTTTCCACAGTTCGTATGATAACCCTTCCATGCAGGATCTAGTCCCTACCAATGTCATCTCTCCTCATTTTCTGCCTTTCTTTCTCTGTATTTGTTTCATAATGCCTGTCTTTCAGTTCTTCTAATCACTCTGTGACAAAAGTTTATATCCCAAACAGTGATGTTCTGATATATGTTTAATGACTAGCTCTGGAAAAAAAAATGCATGCATGTGTGTGTGTGTAAATTTATTTTTGTAATGTACAACTTTCCAATAATACAATATGCAATACACTTTATTGTAAGTTTCATTTTCCAGTTGGTTGGTTCTCACAAAATTTGCTCACTGACACTTGCCAAGATCTTGTATTCATCACCAGCCTATGGTTGCAATCAAACCATAATTTGATGAAAATCAAACCATGAGTAAATGTTTAATTACTGTCTGATTCAGAAAAGAAGTTGCTCACAACATTGATAAATGAATGTAGTTTCAACATGAATGTTGGTTGGTATTATCATTTGAGGAACAAATAAAACAAAAGTAAAAAAACAAAAAAAACAAAAATATCTATTGAAACCCCACTCAAATTTGTGAAGGATGTGAGTGACTTCTTAGCAGAATAAGATAAGAGCTTTCAATTACTGGAAGAATATTGCCTCATTTTGGGGGACTATTTACGATGTAGGAGCTAATGACATGCATATGTAAAGTTTGTTCAGCACTGCTAAGATTGTCTGCATCACTTTCTTAAATCTAGACAACTTAATCTTCAACCACGACTATAAATGAAGCCCTGATTTGTAAAGTTTGCCTGTTTTATTGTGCAAACATTCCTGCCGGGGCTGATTTCGACCTGTCAATGAGATGCTACTGAATGTGAAATTGGGAAGAAATGTGCGGTAAGTGGTATTTGTTTAGTCATCAAGTTGTGTCTGACTCTTTGAAACCCTATGGAAGGCAGAGAGCCAGGCTTTTCTGTCCATGGGATTTTCCAGGCAAGAATGCTGGAGTGGGTTGCCATTCTCTTCTCCAGGGGATCTTCCCAACCCAGGGAGCAAAACCTGTCTCTTGCATTGCAGGCAGATTCTTTACCACTGAACTACCATAACAGCCCATTATGCAGTATTTCTACCATACAAATAAAACCTAATAAATCCTCTAAAGAAAAGACATACAACTAAAATACAATTGAGTAATGAGTTTTTCGTATAATTTACTTAATCGTTAGCTCATATAATTTGTTTTGCAAAACAAATTATATAACAAATTTGTAAAACATGGCTGTGTTTATCAATCAGCTTACAACATTTCTGAAAATGTCACTGTTAGCTCTCTTAGGCCAGTTTCTGTTGATAATAGCACACCATTTCACCTATACAGGACTTTTGGATATGCTATTTCTGTGTTAAGAACTCTTTTCACCCCTTTGTACCTAGAGACCCATCCTATATCTCAACTCATAATTCATTTAATCAGAGAAGATTTTTCTGTGTCTATATTTTTGCCCTATCTTGTTCTTTATGATTATAAATGTGTTTTGCAGATGTTGAAACAAACTTCTATTTTGATAGGCTTTAGCATTTCCAACAAACTTTTACATATATTCTGACATTTGTTTTTTAGTTCAGTGTGTTGGTTAGAGGGATATACCACCCCCACTTCATGGATGAGAAGCAAAACTTCAGGAAAGATATGTGTATTTTCTTAAGTAATCTGTGGGCCTGAAAGTTAGAGAAGATACCTGAATGCAGGGTCTTCAGATTTTAAAGGCAGTGCTTTTCAATTTTAACACAAAGTCCTATGATTGAGTTTACTTTGAGAGATGATTCTATGATTAATGTGAGAAGAACGAAAATTGCTTCAGGAATGCATTATGATTTAAAGACATTAGCAGCATTATTAAGTTAACATTTTGTGTAAAATACATAAAAGGGTTAATAAGTTACCATAAACTTGTTTTTTCTTAATTAAAAAAGTCAACCAAATAAATAGGATAAGAGAGAGAATGACATGGAAAGCCATGGGTAGGGTCAGGAACTGGGAAGCCCTCTGGGTTCCTGGCAGCTCGGTTCTTCACCCTATGTCTGGATTCTCTCTCTCTCACAGGACGTTGTTTCACAGCATCTTTCCTCACTTGGGTGCATCGCTGGCCTTTACCTATGATTTGGTGAGTTCTCTCGGCTTTCTCCAGTACACACTCCAGAAAGCTCCCCTCTCTTTTGCTTAATTCATTACCATGGGACCTGTGGGGGCAAAGCCCTTTACATTGGGAAATTTCCTGGATCACCTGCCAGGCTACAGCTGGACTTCCCAGGAGTGACATTTCAAGTGGGTTCAGGGGTGTCTTTCCAGTACTAGCTGATGCTGCTTCTTTCTGAGGAGGCTATGGTTGGGGCAGCTTTCTCATCGAGATTTTCAGAGAAATGATGATGACCAGTGTGGGCTCTGATCTGTATCTTCTGACTCCAGAGCCAAGAGATGATGTGCTAATTTAGATTATTTTTTTGCCCAGAAAAACTTAAGTTTAATTTCCATTTTTATTTTTTACTGCCTATAGGAACCCTGTGCAAAACCTTACCACTTATGGATTTGGATTCTCTTAACAGAAGAAAATAAAACTAGATATTAAAAAAACAGAAACAAAAACTAAGATCATGGCATCCAGCCCCATCACTTCATGGCAAATAGAAGGGGAAAAGGTGGAAGTGGTGACAGATTTCCTCTTCTTGGACTCTAAAATCACTGCAGATGGTGACTGGATCCATGAAATCAGAAGATGATTGCTTCTCAGCAGGAAAGCTATGATAAATCTAGACAGTGTGTTGAAAAGCAGAGACATTACTCTGCTGACAAAGGTCCATATAGTCAAGGCTATGGTCTTCCCAGTGATCACGTACAGTTGTGAGACACGAACCATAAAGAAGGCAGAACACCAAAGAATCAGTGCCTTCAGCTGTGGTACTGGAGAAGACTCCATGGGATTTTCTAGGCAAGAATCCTGGAGTGTGTTGCTGTTTTCTACTCTAGGGTATCTTCTCAACTCAGGGATTGAACTCACTTCTCTTGTGTCACCTGCATTGGTAGGTGGCTTTTTACCACTGTACCATCTTTAATATTCCTTTAAAACTCACGAGTTCCCAGATGGATTCCTTAAACATATTAATAAATTTAATTGTTTTAGGGACAATTACAAAAAAAGATCAATGCAAATCAAATATAGGAAATGGTTTTTTTTCACTAAAGTTTTTGTTAATGAAAAATGCCCAGCCTAGACAAACAAGTCCAAGGTAATCACTTCAGTATTACAAACAGCAATGTATAAACTCTGGTTTGAGAATGAAACTGAATTTGTGGAATGGCTTTGTTGTCACGGATACTGGAAAGATTTCAGATCTCAGAAGTTGCCTGCATCAGTTTCTACTTGGCCAGAGGCTTATGGTGATTTCTAATCCAGGAAGGAGGGTCAGAGTATTCTATTTTTGTTTCATACAGTGTCCTTATTTGTTAAAAGTGCTCAAGGAGGCTTAGAACAGGCAGACGGTTATGAGGGAAGCAGATATCGGAGCAGAAGGAATCTCCCGGAACTGCAATCACTCACCAGGACAGCTCACCTTCCCTTCAGCATCTCACGAGTCCTGACAAGCACAGGCAAAGGTATCCATGGACTGGGGATAAAGGGGCTGCTGGGTGGTGAGGCCCAGACTGCCCTGATGAGAGCAGAAGGATTATCATACTGCGACAGCTGATCAATAGATATTGATGCAATCCCCTGCTCTAAATGCAGCAGGGTTAATCAGTGTCTAACAGAACAATGGGCTGAAAGGCAATCTTCCCAGTCAAGGGCCCCAGAGAGGTAGGTCCGTTTGTTGCAGCAGCTGCCTGTGGAGCAGAGGGCAGCAGCTGGGCCTGTACGGACCGGCCTCGAGCAGCCTGGGAGGGCCGGAGAGACAGCTGCGCAACTGACAGGGGCCGAGTGGTCAGAGGCTCTGTTTCTGGGTCCCTTGAAGTCTTCGAGGCCATCTGTCCCTCCGATAGAGGGAAAGTAAAGCTGCTCAGGGACTTTTGCACCTGAGACCTTGGGGTCTTGTTTTGCCAGGTAGTTCCTTGCACAGAGATTTTTCCAGGTGGCACAGTGGTGAAGAATCCGCCTGCCAATGCAAGAAGAGCAAGAGGCATGAGTTCGATCCCTGGATCTGGAAGATACCCGGAAATAGGAAATGGCAACCTGCTCCAGTATTCTAGCTTGGAAAATTCCATGGACAGATGAGCCTGCTGGGCTACAAGCCATGTGGCTGCAAAAGGTTCGACATGACTTAGTGAGTGAGTGCAACTACTTGTCCAGAATATTAGCAGTTTGTGAAGAAGGGTAAAGGCATACGCTCTCTGGTGTGGAATGTCTTAGACACCCAGCTTTTGCTTGAACTGAAAGCATCATCTATTTAAGAAGGAAACAACGAAAGAAAAAAAAAGAAGGAAGGAAGGGAGAGAGAGTAAGAAAGAACAAGAAAAAAATTAACAGGAAGATAATGTATACGCATTTTGATCCAGAGGAAAAATAGCAGCAGGCTTGGGCAAATACCACCTGAATATTTCATCATGCGCTCTCTAGGAAACACAGTCCTGGTGAACTGCGTGTTTTCTCTGGCAGGAGTGAGATTGGAGTTGAGGAATTAGGAAATTAGCATGTTTCTGTATGCTTTTATCTTCCGCACAGGAAGCCTGTGGTTCCAATTACCAGTAATTCTGAAATGTCATACTCAGCACATAGACAAAGGCAATGAAGAGCTTGTTTCAAATCTCAGTTAGGTAAGAGTGTGACAGGCAGAGAGTGAAAGAATACTTGACTTTATTTTGCCCAATGGTAGGTCTCAACTTCCCTGGCATGGACAGTCCTGATTTCAAATATTTTGCTCCATGAAGCTCCATTTAGACTTTCATACTTATCCAAGTAGTAATATGATTTCAGTTTAGTTAATCCCCAACTAAAAAGCATTTTCAGCTCCTTGTCAAAGATGTTTTCAAGTATAATTTCTTAGATTTGTGGTTATATAATTAAAACGGAAACAAGAAAAAACAAAATTAAAAATCAATACCACAACTGAGTTTTTAAAACATTTTACCAAATTATAAGAAAAGATAGGTCCCAGCTAATTAAATAACCAGTGTTCGTTTTTGCCAACTGTGACATGAAAGATACCAGCATATTTATCAGCTATCATATTTTTAAATTACAAGGTTGTTCTTTTTTACCAGTAGACTCTTGCCCTCATTTGGGTGCTTAATACATCCCCTTCAGTTCAGTTCAGTCACTCCGTCGTGTCTGACTCTTTGCAACCCCATGGACTGCCAGCTGCCAGGACTCCCTATCCATCACCAACTCCTGGAGTTTACTTAAACTCATGTCCATTGAGTGGTAATGACATCCAACCATCTCAAACTATGTCATCCCCTTCTCCTCCCGCCTTCGATCTTTCCCAGCATCAGGGTCTTTTTCTTTTTTTTTTTTTTTTTCATTTATTTTTATTAGTTGGAGGCTAATTACTTTACAATATTGAAGTGGTTTTTGTCATATGTTGACATGAATCAGCCATGGATTTACATGTATTCCCCATCCCGATCCCCCCTCCCACCTCCCTCTCTACCCAATCCTTTTTCAATGAGTCAGTTCTTCGCATCAGGTGGCCAAAGTATTGGAGTTTCAACTTCATCATCAGTTTTTCAAATGAATAATCAGGACTGATTTCTTTTAGGATTGACTGATTGGATCTCCTTGCAGTCAGGGATTCTCAAGAGTCTTCTCCAACACCACAGTTCAAAAGCATCAATCCTTTGGTGCTCAGGTTTCTTTACAGTCCAACTCTCACATCCATACATGACTACTGCAAAAACCATAGCTTTGACTAGGTGGAATTTGTTGGCATCCCTTTCATGTCAGTTCAGTTCAGTTGCTCAGTCGGGTCTGACTCTTTTCCACCCCATGAAATGCAGCACGCTAGGCCTCCCTGTCCATCACCAACTCCCAGAGTTTACCCAAACTCATGTACATTGAGTTGGTGATGCCATCCAACCATCTCATTCTCTGTCATCCCCTTCTCCTCCTTCTCTTAATCTTTCCTAGCATCGGGGTCTTTTCAAATGAGTCAACTCTTCCCATCAGGTGGCCAAAGTATTGGAGTTTCAACTTCAACATTAGTCCTTCCAATGAACACCCAGGACTGATCTCCTTTAGGATGGATTGGTTGGATCTCCTTGCAGTCCAAGGGACTCTCAAGAGTCTTCTCCAATACCACAGTTCAAAGGCATTAATTCTTCAGTGCTCAGCTTTCTTTATAGTCCATTTCTCCATCCATATGTGACTACTGGAAAAACCATAGCCTTGACAAGACAGACATTTTTGGCAAAGTAATGTCTCTGTTTTTTAATATGCTGTCTATGTTGGTCATAACTTTTCTTTCAAGGAGCAAGCGTCTTTTAATTTCATGGCTGCAATCACCATCTGCAGTGATTTTGGAGCCCAAGAAAATAAAGTCAGCCGCTGTTTCCACTGTTTCCCCATCTATCTTCCATGAAGTGATGGGATGGGACTAGATGCCATGATCTTAGTTTTCTGAATGTTGAGCTTTAAGCCAACTTTTTCTTTCTCCTCTTTCACTTTCATCAAGAGACTCTTTAGTTCTTCTTCACTTTCTGCCATAAGGGTGGTATCATCTGCATTTCTGAGGTTATTGATATTTCTCCCAGAAATCTTGATTCCAGCTTGTGCTTCCTCCAGCCCAGCATTTCTCATGATGTACTCTGCATATAAGTTAAATAAGCAGGGTGACAATATACAGCCTTGACGTACTCCTTTTCCTATTTGGAACCAGTCTGTTGTTCCATGTCCAGTTCTAACTGTTGCTTCCAGACCGGCACAGAGGTTTCTCAAGTGGCAGACCAGGTGGTCTGGTACTCCCATCTCTTTCAGAATTTTCCACAGTTTATTGTGATCCACACAGTCAAAGGCTTCGGCATAGTCAATAAAGCAGAAATAGATGTTTTTCTGGAACTCTTGCTTTTTTGATGACCCAGCAGATGTTGGCAATTTGATCTCTGCTTCCTCTGCCTTTTCTAAAACCAGCTTGAACATTTGGAAGTTCGTGGCTCAGGTATTGCTGAAGCCTGGCTTGGAGAATTTTAAGCATTACTATACTAGCGTGTGAGATGAGTGCAATTGTGCGGCAGTTCTTTGGCATTGCCTTTCTTAGGGATTGGAATGAAAACTGACCTTTTCCAGTCCTGTGGCCACTGCTGAGTTTTCCAAATTGGCTCACATATTGAGTGCAACACTTTCACAGCACCATCTTTTAAGATTTGAAATAGCTCAACTAGAATTCATCACCTCCCCTAGCCTTGTTCATAGTGATGCTTCCTAAGGCCCTCTTGACTTCACAATCCAGGATGTCTGGCTCTAGGTGATCTGGGTCGTGAAGATCTTCTTTGTATAGTTCTTCTGTGTATTCTTGCCACCTCTTCTTAATATCTTCTGCTTCTTTTAGGTCCATACCATTTCTGGCCTTTATTGAGCCCATCTTTGCATGACATGTTCCCTCGGTATCTGTAATTTTCTTTAAGAGATCTCTAGTCTTTCCCATTCAATTGTTTTCCTCTATTTCTTTGCACTGATCACTGATGAAGGCTTTCTTTTCTCTCCTTGCTATTCTTTGGAACTCTGCATTCAAATGGGTATATCTTTCCTTTTCTCGTTTGCTTTTCACTTTTCTTCTTTTCACAGCTGTTTGTAAGGCCTCCTCTGACAGCCATTTTGCATTTCTTTTTCTTAGGGGCGGTCTTGGTCCCTGTCTCTTGTACAGTGTCATGAACCTCCATCCATGGTTCATTAGGCACTCTGTCTATCAGGTCTAGTCCCTAAATATATTTCTCACTTCCACTGTATAATCATAAGGGATTTGATTTAAGTCATACCTGAATGGTCTAATGGTTTTCCCCACTTTTTTCAACTTAAGTCTGAATTCGGCAAGAAAGTGTTCATGATCTGAGCCACAGTCAGCTTCCCATCTTGTTTTTGCTGACTATGTAGAGCTTCTCCATCTTTGGCTGCAAAGAATATAATCAATCTGATTTCAGTATTGACCATCTGGTGATGTCCATGTGTAGAGTCTTCTCTTGTGTTGTTGGAAGAGGGTGTTTGCTATGACCAGTGCATTCTCTTGGCAAAAACTCTATTAGCCTTTGCCCTGCTTCATTCTGTACTCTAAGGCCAAATTTGCCTGTTACTCCAGGTGTTTCTTGACTACCTGCTTTTGCATTCCAGTCCCCTATAATGAAAAGGACATCTTTTTTGAGTGTGAGTTCTAGAAGGTCTTTTAGATCTTCATAAAACCATTCAACTTCAGCTTCTTCAGTGTTACTGGTTGGGGCATAGACTTGGATTACCGTGATATTGAATGGTTTCCCTTGGAAATGAACAGAGATCATTCTGTCATTTTTGAGATTGCATAGAAGTGCTGCATTTCGGACTCTTCTGCTAAATGTGATGGCTACTCCATTTCTTTTAAGGGATTCTTGGCCACAGTAGTACATGTAATGGTCATTTGAGTTAAATTCACCCATTCCAGTCCATTTTAGTTCACTGATTCCTCAAATGTTGATGTTCACTCTTGCCATGTCCTATTTGACCACTTCCAACTTGCCTTGATTCATGGACCTAACATTCTAGGTTCCTATGCAATATTGCTCTTTACAGCATCAGACTTTACTTCCATCACCAGTCACATCGACAACTGGGTGTTGTTTTTGCTTTGGCTCCATCTCTCCATTCTTTCTGGAGTTATTTCTCCACTGATCTCCAGTAGCATATTGGGCACCTACCAACCTGTGGAGTTCATCTTTCAGTGTCCTATCTTTTTGTGTTTTCATGCTGTTCATGGGGTTCTCAAGGCAAGAATACTGAAGTGGTTTGCCATTCCCTTCCCCAGTGGACCACATTTTGTCAGACCTCTCCACCACGACCCGTCTGTCTTGGATGGCCCCACTCGGCATGGCTTAGTTTCTTTGAGCTAGACAAGGCTGTGGTCCTGTGATCAGATTGTCTACTTGTCTGTGATTGTGGTTTCGTCTGTCCACCCTCTGATGCCCTCCCTCAGCGCCTATGTCTGTCTTGGGTTTTTCTTACCTTGGATGTGGGGTATCTGTTCACGGCTGCTCCAGCAAAGCGCAGCCGCCCCTCCTGACCTTGGACGTGGGGTATCTCCTGTCAGCCACTCCTGCGCCTCACAGCCGCCACTCCTGCATCCCCTTAGATGACCAGAATAAAAAAAAAGAAAAGTGTTTTCCGTTATCTTAGTGCACATCTCCTTCAATGAATCCAGCCTTGGCTGATGGGGTTCCCCAGGGCCTCAAGAACAACTTACAGGTCTTTATTTTCTTCTGCTTAAAACCAGGGCATTTCTGGTCTTTTTCTATACTCAGTTCAGTTCAGTTCAACCTCAGTTGTGTCTGACTCTTTGCGACTCCATGGACTGCAGCACACTAGGCTTCCTTGTCCATCACCAACTCCTGGAGCTTGCTCAAGCTCATGTCCATCCAGTTGGTGATGCCATCCAGGATTATGTAAATTAGGCTTTCCCTTGTCATATTTTAACATATGCATAAAACATAGGAATAAAAACAAAAACAATTACATTAAATTATTTCAATTCTATGAGGTACACGTCTATGATCAAATTATTTTGCCTCCTGAAAATAGGAATTTTCTATTAACTAACATTTTAGAGCTTTCGTGCATTCATTTCATTCTTTGGGCTCTCCTGTATGACCATGGTATCCTAGGGTCTGCGTGCATGCATACTAAGTCGCTTCAGTGGTGTCGGACTCTTTGTGACCCTGTGGACTGTAAACTACCAGGCTCCTCTGTCCATGGGATTTTCTAGGCAAGAACCCTGGAGTGTGTTGTCATACTCTCCTCCATGGTATCTTCCCAACCCAGGGATTGAACCTACAACTCTTATGCCTCCTGCACTGGCAGGCAGATTCTTTACTGCCAGGTGACTAGGGTCACCTGGAAAGCCCATCCTAGAGGTTAAGTAGCTACAATTATGTTTTTGATCCTTTTTGTGCTCAATGTGAGGATAATATCAATGACCCAAATCAATAGCTCTTTTTAATCACTGCAAATGTCATGTTGTGCACATGAAAGACTCTAGAGGAAAAAATAAAAATCCAAAGCAGGAAGCACAGAAGATATGTACATGCCTGTGTCTTCTATCGCTCCTGGCAGGTAATCTAAGTAAGTGATTGCTTCTTTCTGTCTTTTTTAACATCAAAATGAAGATGATAACATTTTTCTTGATATGGATGCTTTTCGATCACAGATAAAAACATCTTCAATTTTTAAAACTAAAGTAACCATATATGTTTAAATATATATTTAACAAAACAACTAGGATATAGTGCATATATATGTATGCTGCTGCTGCTAAGTTGCTTCAGTCGTGTCCGACTCTGTGTGACCCCGTAGAGGGCAGCCCACCAGGCTCCCCCATCCCTGGGATTCTCCAGGCAAGAACACTGGAGTGGGTTGCCATTTCCTTCTCCAATGCGTGAAAGTGAAAGTGAAGTCGCTCAGTTGTGTCCTCTCTTAGTGACCCCATGGACTGTAGCCCACCAGGCTCCTCCATCCATGGGATTTTCTAGGCAAGAGTACTGGAGTGGGGTGCCATTGCATTCTCTGATATATATGTATATGTATATGTGTGTGTATATGTATGTGTGTATACATATATATATATATATATATGTATATGCATATATGTGTATATGTATATGTATATGGTTGGGGTGGTTTAGTCACTAAGTCAAGTCTGAATCTTGTGACCCCATGGACTGTAGCCTGCCAGGCTCCTCTGTCCATGGGATTCTCCAGGCAAGAATACTGGAGTGAGTTGCCATTTCTTTCTCCAGGGTATCTTCCTGAACCAGGAATCAAACCCAGGTCTCCTGCATTGCAGGCAACCTCTTTACCAACTGAGCCATGAAGGAAGCCTATCTTATATACATATCTATATGCTATTTTTAAATCAGAAATGTTCTGGAAAATCCTGATAGGCATAAATTCTAATTTATGGCAAAGAAGTGTCATTTATTTTCCCTTTTATATGAAAGCATATTCATTATACACAAGTGTGATCATTTTTTGAAGTTGGTATTCACAACATAGTCATTATTGAATTTTTAAGTATGCATGAATTTAACAGATAACTGGTACTGCTTTTTAGCTTTTGAATATGGTTATAATTCTAGGGTTGTGATTTTGGGGCTATTTTCCTTTTATTTCTTCCAGTAAAGGAGTCTTTCATGTCTATAAGGAGCTATCATCTTGAGTAATCTACAATGTCGATTCTCTGAGTTTTATTCCATCAAGACTCAAGTGAAATGAGGTTCAACCCCACTGAAATAGAATGGAAAAAGGTAAATTGTAATCTTTTTTTAAAAAATGCTCTTTGTTTTTTTTCAGGTTTCTTACCCACATTTAGATTTGTTGCTTCCCATTAATCTTCCTCTATTTTGTTATCTTGCCGTTTTAGACAGAGTTGAAAATTTGTAAATGGAAGCCAAGGGAAGTTGATGTGTGACTACTGGTGAGCCATTTAAACTCTCTGAGCTTCAAATTACAATGTCTAAAATAGGTACAATGTCATCTACCTCAAGTAGATTACTTTCTGAGTTAACTGAATTTAAGTACAGTACCTCCTAGTACCTGGTATATTGTCAATGTTCAAACTGATATCTTTTCTTCTTATGACTATTATCTACACTATTATGATGGCAATCTAAAGTAAAATGAAGATAGAAAAGAAGAGGCAACAATAGTCTGGAGAATGAAGGTAGCTGACTTGTGGAGTCAGGTGCAATTTATCCTCTGTGGTCAGCCATCTCAGTGTACCTGCCTGGGACTACAGTATCTGAGAAGTTGTGACTGAGAATTCAGGCTGGACCGGAGCACATGTTGATGTTCCTGCTCCAAACGTGAATCCACTGGCTGTTCTCCATTCTAAGAGGCTCTGTTTCTCTGGACGATGTTTATTCTTTTTACTGCTAGCAGTCCCTTCATTCCAATCTTCATGAACGCAGGGCAGTAGAGAATAGCCAAGTTTTCCAGTTCCAGAAGCCATCCCTAATCCCATGTAGCCCATACGTAATCAATTTTTCTTTGCCCCAAGTGTGTAAATAAGATGTGTTTAGCCAACGCACTTGGCATGATTCCCTTTAAAGAAACTGCATCCGACTATGAGGAGTGAGTCTTACAACCTGTGTGGAAGTTCCAACAGCAGGAGCTGAGTGCCATTCTCTCTGGTGCTTATTTGGGCTTTTAGGGTAGGATTTAGCTGAATGTATGAAGCAGCAGTCAGACACATAAGAAAGGGGGCTTATTCCATATGCCAGTTCTCAGACTTACTGTGCTGTTTGACACCAGAAGAGGAAGAAAAGAGCACTTGGGACCTTACTCAGGTTGTGCAATGTTCCCGAATCAAAACTAACAGAATTCTAGGGAGAGGAGAGAAGGGATATTAACATTCCCAGATCAGTGGATAACTTCATGTTCCCACAAACCAGATAAAGGAAAGAATTAAGAGCATTGATGCACATTTATAATATTTACTAGTATTTACTACTGTGCCACATGTGGCGATAAATATTCTTAAATGCAAAACTTTTATTTTTTAGGAATGTTCTTCTAAAAAGAGTTTCCTAGAACTCCAATTTCTAGATCAAATGAAATTTACATTTCTGATGGTACTGATAATCAGCACTCAATAAATATTTTACCAACTTATATTCCCATTAAAGGGCTTCCCTGGTGACTCAGATGGTAAAGAATCTGCCTGCAATGCGGGAGACCTGGGTTCGATCCCTGGGTTGGGAAGATCCCTGGAGGAGAGTATGGCAACTCACTCCAGTATTCTTGCCTAGAGAATCCCCATGGACAGAGGAACCTGGCAGGCTATAGTTCTTGGGGTCGCACAGAGTCAGACACGACTGAAGCGACTTAGCAGCAGCAGCTAGTTTCTCACATTTTTTTGACCATTTAAATTTTTTTTTTAAATCTATTGTGTGAAAAATAATATTTAGTTATTGCTATAATTAGTATTTACTTGACCGCTAATGATATTAAGTTTGTTTTTCTGTATTAATTGGCAGCAAAAATTCTTCATGTATTGCCTGTTCATTTACTTTGCTCAATTTCTAATAGTGTGTGAATATTTTCTTTTACTGATTTGTAGATATTCTTAACGTATTCTTGAGTAATTTTTATCCTTTCCTTTACTTATGTATGCTGCACACAATTTTTTAAAACAATCCAAACTACCTGTGATAGTGATATAGCTGATAACAGAACACTGAGTTTTCCAGGAGAAATTCCCTGTATGTCGACAAGTACATCCGGAATTAATTTTCGCTAGTGTTAAGGTCCTATGCTCCTTGTGGTTCTTTCTCACTTGAGGACCATGTGATTGGTGGCAAAGACACAAACGTCACTCACCTGTCTGCTTGTCCAGGGCCCTACTTGTGGAAGCACAGTATCTGAACGTGGATGGGAACAGGACTGAGCCAGTCACGCTGAGCCACAAGGGGGAGGTGTCTGACCTCAACTATGAGAGACGAAATTGAATCTCCTGACCCTTAAGTGAACGGCCCACTGAAGACAAAGCACGTCCACCTGGCTGCTAGCTTCAGTTAACCTCTTACATTTTTTTCTTTCCTTTGCCCAAATCACAGGCACTAATTCAGTGAAAAATGTTAACAGACCGAGATGACTGCAGGACACTTTTTCAAAGGTGAGCAGTATCATCAGCTGCCTGTATTGGTGTGACATCTGCCGGTCTGAAGGACCTCTAAGGTAGATGTGATCGCCTATGTTTGTGTATACATCTACTTAATACCTTTTAAACTGTCACTTAGCTCTTATCTTCTTCAAATACCTGGACAAATGCAAAGAAAACATTCAGCTGAGTCAAAGGTGCAGAATTATTCATCAGTCCTTGCAAACAAATGGGCTCTTTGGCCCCTTTGGTGGGCTGAATTCTCAGAACCGCAGAAATGAAGAATCGTGGTGTTACAGAGAGGATTTGATTCTTGTCTGCCTGAGTTTATCTCCACTGCTTGTTTACTCTTCATTACCTTTGAGCAAAAGATAAAACTGCCTTGGAAGGTATAGCGGTTCCATCATGCGAAGGTCTCCTCATTGCTAATACCATCCATTTATCAAAGCCTGGAAGCCAAGATGGGGGCTCAGAGGGGACCCAGCAGGTCTGGGCCACCCAGGTTACTATGCTAATGATGCTGACTCTCCTAACATGAGCCTCAAGAATGACTTTCTCTGATCTGTCCTAAGCCGCTGTGTTCCTCCGAGCACGCAGGCCAGCTGTGGGGTCTGGTGCTGCAGCCCACTCCGAGGGGCTTGGAGACTATGTTTCGTGAGCCAGGAGGGCAGGGGGCTGAGAAAGCAGGAGGCTCTCATGCTCAGGTCAGAAATGACAAGGTATGCTGGTGTGTTCCCTTTGGAGACCTTCCTGAATCGGAAACCACAGCCTCCAACTCCCCTTTTGCTTCTGCATCAAATCCTGCTGGGAGTCCCAGCCCAGAGTTTAAAGCAAGATTAGCATTAAATCACTGAAAACTTGAACTAGCTTTGTATTTCAGGGAACACGTTAAAAAAAAAATAGTGATTCTTTTACAAGGGAGTGACGTTTGGTCCAGTGATGAGTTCCAGAATGTTTCCTAACATGGACTGCAGTGGGGTTTACTTATTCTGAATGTCTAAGGCTCGAGGGCATGGTACCTTCGTAGACAATTTAGCTGGGAGTGTAAACGGTTTGGAGGAGAGCTTTTATCTGATTAAGGAATGAAAGCAGATGGTGACCTGGTTATGGACTTTTCAGATCCACCCCAGTTCTGTTTGTTTCCTACAACCCACCTTTGTGGAAAATCTTTCCTCCCACCTTTTTAATAAAAACACAGCAAACAATTGTTTGGGGAGTGGGTCGAGGAATTGGAGAGGATGTCTCACTTTGCATGAGGCCTGTTTAGTGGAATGGACACTGTGCAGGTCCTGACAGCCTGGTGATGATTTGTTTGTGTTGGAGTAACCAGTAAGTCTGCCCTGAGTCCTTGAGTAATCGCTCCTGTCAGCTTGTTAAACATTAAAAACAAATGCACTGGAGAAAAGCCATGCCTCTTTCTGAGATGGAGCATCATTTTTAGGCCAGTTTTCAGGACATGTGGTAACTGGTGGCCCTGGGGGCTGTGGGTGTCTTCACGTCCATCGCGTCTGAGGCTGAGCGGGATGGAGACCTTGAACTTCTGACCCGGCAGCCAGGTCCAGCCTGCAGCTTGGTCTCTAGGTGGCCATAGATCTGGTCACTGACGCTTCAGCACAGAAAGCAGTTTCCTTCCCGAGGGCTACTCTGGTAATTCTAGTCATCAAAGGCTCTAAAGGTTGGAGGAAGAGAGGGCCATTGGAGAGCTGTGAACAGGGCTTAGTCAGATAAGTAAACTCTCAAAGAGCTGGAAAGGAGAGGGGCTTTTTGGACTCACAGTCTAATCGGAACTTGCTTTATTCTTCATTTTTTATTCTCCTGGTCTTCCCTTCTTTCCTTCTCCATCAGCCCTTCTCCTTTAATTCTCTCCCTCTGTCAATTCTATCTCACCTTTCCTTGTTCCTGTATCTGTGTCAGGGATCATGCGTATATTTTGATTTTAATGTGTTTCCCAGGTTTGATTTCCATCTTAGCAATAGTCTATGTCAAAGAGACATTTTATTAAAAATCTGTTCATTCTTCAGTAAGCAGTTATTAATTACAGGTGAGATAATCAGAGCATCCTTTGAAACTAAAGGTCTATATTTTAGAAGGCACTCTGGGGGATCTTTCCAAGCCTGTAGTGCAGAAGCAAAGCTGTGTTCTTAAGGGCATTTGTTCTACAGATATAAGGTGAGAAGTGCCTTTCTTCTGTGGGCAGCTGCCTCTTTCCAGGCTTAGGTTTACTGACATTACTCAGTCAGTGATCCATCACTGGTGTGTTTATTTTCCTGGCACTCGGTCGAAAGCATCTTTTCCCACATCAATATAAAGATTATGGGTCAGGAGAGAATATTCCCTGGAATAGACAATATTCCAAATTGAAACCAGGTATTTGATCATGAGATCTGCTTTCCTCTGATCCTCGGGAAAGGAGTTCATGAGGACAGCAGCCTCTCTACCTCTGTAAGAAGAAATTTAGCTCTCAGCTAGGCTGGAAAATTTCAAAACCAGCACTGGTATGAGATTCACTGACTGCCATCTAGGGCCTGCCTATCTCTAGAATATTACTGACTATGTATATACTTTCTATAAGCTGTTTTTCTTTGTTGAAATGACTTTTAACCAAAATGTCTTTTAAAAAGCCACTTTCAATGGTCAATCCTTCATCAAGTTCAGATTGCGGATCCCAGAGTGCCTTTTCAGACAAACTAAGATAAATATATTCACCCAGAGCTAAGGAGACAGCTGGAAGAAAAGTCAAACCAAAGGGATAAAAAGTCTCAACACTGCATCTGTGACATAAATTTCCAGGGAAAATTCATGAATTCCACCAGCAACAATCGGAGGTTCTCATATTTCAGGGGATATTTAGGGATTTTAAATAATCTAGGAGTATCGGATCCACGCAGCACTGGAAGACCTATAAAAATTGATGAGAGGAGATAAGAAAGAGCTATCCACAGCATATCTTATATGCAATACATCTAATGTTTTAAAATGAAAGTAGACTGTCTAACATGTCAGTAAATCATCACAGAAAGGGGCTAATATGTACAGAATTTTAAAATTCAGACTTGTGAATTAGTTACTGTCATCTCCTTAAGACAATCCAAATAGAAGACAGAAAACATAAGGTTGATTTTAGACCAAATGTATACATAGAGATTCTAGCACCTGAAAATAAACAATATATGGAGATATTTATCTTGACAAGTTGAAGACAGGTCTCTAAAATATTAATAACACAAACCCCTGTAAGTTTCTAGAGTTTAGACACTCAATTTTGAATCTCTGTACCCGCTAAGCACAGACATTTGTGGTAGAAAATAACCATTTCTCATATTTTAATCACCTACCCACTTAACCCATTACAAAAGGAAACCTTTGTGATGATGCATGGCAGGAGTATGCAGCTGTCTTCATTAAGAGTCTGCAGTTTTCCGCCATAATATCAAGTCACTCCTTCTAAAGAAACTGCTGTACTATTTACTGTCTTGTGTTCACTAGTGTTTCCAAAACATATTTCTAAGAACACGGTTTTTACTAGGAGTTTGGTGATAAGAACGCTCACATTTTTTTCTTCTGTTTCTTGTATCCCACACAATTTGATAACCAGAAATGAGCTGTTGCAGGGAACAAGCCTAAAACAGGGACAGATACCATGTGAAGGAGACAGGGGTAAGGTGGCTAGAAATCATTTTTTTTTTTTCTGGACTGGTTTGTTGGCAGTTTTTCCCATGCCAAAGCAACACGGTGAGCCAAACCCTAATCTATGATGACCACTGATGATTGAGTTTTAAGGGACTGCGATGGAAAAAAAAAAAAAAAAATCTGGATTTAGGGCTACGTCAGCTGCCTCTTGCATTTAGCGGTAAGAAACTTACATAGAGAAGTAATCTTGCTGTTGTTGTTTAGTCACTAAGTCATGTCTGATTCTTTGTGACTGCATGGACTACAGTCCACTAGGCTCCTCTGTCCATGAGATTTTCCAGGCCAGAATACTGGGGTGGGTAGCCATTTCCTTTCCCAGGGGATCTTCCCAACCCAGGAATGGAACCCATGTCTCCTATAGGAGCTGAGTCACGTCTGACTCTTTGCAGCCCCATGGACTATAGAACACCAGCTTCCCCTGTCCTTCACTATCTCCCAGAGTTTGCTCAAATTCATGTCCATTGAGTCAGTGATGCTATCTAACCATCTCATACTCTGCCACCCCCTTCTCCTCTTGTCTTCAACCTTTCCCAGGATCAGGGTCTTTTCCAATGAGTCGACTTTTCACATCAAATGGCAAGAGTATTCATGTTTTAGCCAGCATCAGACCTTCCAGTAAATATACAGGGTTGATTTCCTTTAGGATTGACTGTTTTGATCTCTTTGCAGTCCAAGAGAATCTCAAGAGTCTTCTCCAGCACTTTTGAAAGCAGCAATAAGATCTTGTATTGTCTAATTTTTAAGAGGAGAGTAATGCATTTTTTATGGGTATAAGCAGTTTTGAGAGTGAATGCATATAGCTCATGTGTGAACATTGGATGAATAATGGGAGAGACTTCAGTAGATATTGTTACTGCAGATTCAGCAACCACTTCCCTTTTCTTCCAAATGGAATCTTGACTTGTTTCTTCAATTCACTCGTTTTCAAAGACCCCATATGTCCGAATCCTAGGAATGACCTAGACTGATTTAAGGGTAATTCTACTTTGCTATTTGGACCCATCACTTCATGGGAAATAGATGAGGAAACCGTGGAAACAGTGTCAGACTTTATTTTTTTGGGCTCCAAAATCACTGCAATTGGTGATTGCAGCCATGAAATTAAAAAACACTTACTCCTTGGAAGGAAAGTTATGACCAACCTAGATAGCATATTAAAAAGCAGAGACATTACTTTGCCAACAAAGGTCCGTCTAGTCAAAGCTATGTTTTTTCCAGTGGTCATGTATGGATGTGAGAGTTGGACTGTGAAGAAAGCTGAGAACTGAAAAATTGATGCTTTTGAACTGTGGTGTTGGAGAAGACCCTTGAGAGTCCATTGGACTGCAAGGAGATCCAACCAGTCCATCCTAAAGGAGATCAGTCCTGGGTGTTCATTGGAAAGACTGATGCTGAAGCTGAAACTCCAGTACTTTGGTCACCTCATGCGAAGAGTTAACTCATTGGAAAAGACCCTGATGCTGGTAGGGATTGGGGGCAGGAGGAGAAGGGGACGACAGAGGATAAGATGGTTGGATGGCGTCACTGACTCGATGGACATGAGTTTGAGTGAACTCCAGGGGGAGTTAGTAGACAGGGAGGCCTGGCGTGCTATGATTCATGGGGTCGCAAAGAGTTGGACACGACTCAGTGACTGAACTGAACTGAACTGAACTACTTTGCTATTTAGTAAGAGGAACAGACTTGAGACCCAACTGGGCCAGTGATGACAAGGGGACTTTTATGGGTGCTTCTGGAGCCTCTTTATCTTGTTAACAACTCTGGCAGTGACATTTTCTCAATTTCTCACAGTGTTGCACTATGTGAATGCAAGGTTAAAGATGACTTTAGCTCTCTTGCTACCAGCTAGCTTGCTGGCCTACAGAGGGGGAGAGAGAAGGAGGAATCTTGAGCCATAGTTACTGTATTGGATTAATATTGAAACCTGCCTTACCTTTAGATTTCATGTTATGCTGTTTCTTATGGGAGAAACTCATTTGAATTGGTTCTACTATTCTTTGGAGGCAGAAGCATTGCAGGTGATATGGCTTAAATGAAAGAGTTGTCCTCATAGAAGCCACAAATGACTAGCAGAATGAGTGAGGGGAAGAAAATAAGAGCATTAGAAAGGGAGGAACCAGTGCAGGGAGGACAGAAGAATGGATAGTGGGAGGGGGACGTGCATGTAGCCTTCTTAGTGTTAGTCCACCTGCAAAGTGTTAGGATATTAGAATCAAGAATCTCAGTGTGGAGAGCACTGTTAAGTCTATAAACCAGCATTAGCTTAAATATGGTCTTCCCAGGTGGCTCAGTGGTAAAGAATCCACCTGCCAATGCAGGAGCCTTGGGTTTGACCCCAGGGTCAGGAAGATCCCCTGGAGAAGGCAATGGCAACCTATTCCAGTATTCTTGCCTGGGAAATCCCATGGACAGAACAGCCTGCTGGGCTACAGTCCATGGGGTCTTGAAAGAGTCAGGTTCAACTTAGGGACTGAATAACAAGAGCCTAAATATACTGATTAAACATGGTTAAACATCCTGGTACTATGTTTTTAAGTCTGTATTTTTCAAATATATTTTATACTATTAAGTCTGTTTCCTGTCTTATTTTTTAAATTCTTTGAATGATATAAATGTTTGATGTTTAATTTCTTAATTTGGCAAAAACAAAAACAAACAAAAAAAAAAGAGCTCAGAAATCATATTCTGTTCAGTTCAGTTGCTCAGTCATGACCCACTCTTTGCGACCCCATGAAATGCCTCACGCCAGGCCTCCCCATGTGACACCATTTCCCAGAGTTTACTCAAACTCATCTCCATTGAGTTGGTGATACCATCCACATACCTCATTCTCTGTCATTCCCTTCCCTTCCTACCCTCAATCTTTCCCAGCATCAGGGTCTTATGATTCAGCTCTTCGCATCAGGTGGCCAAAGTATTGGAGTTTCAGCTTCAACATCAGTCCTTCCAATGAATATTCAGGACTGATTTCCTTTAGGTTGGACTGGTTTGATCTTCTTGCAATCCAAGGAACTCTCAGGAGTCTTCTCCAACATCACAGTTCAAAAGAATCAATTCTTTGGTGCTCAGCTTTCTTTATAGTCCAACTCTCACATCCATACATGACTACTGAAAAAAACATAGTGTTGACTAGACAGACCTTTGTTGGCAAAGTAATGTCTCTGCTTTTTAATATGCTATCTAGGTTGGTCATAACTTTCCTTCCAAGGAGCAACTGTCTTTTAATTTCATGGCTGCAGTCACCATCTGCAGTGATTTTGGAGCCCCCCAAAATAAAGTCTGCCACTGTTTCCACTGTTTACCCATCTATCTGCCCTGAAGTGATGGGACTGGATGCCATGATCTTAGTTTTCTGAATGTTGAACTTTAAGCCAATCATATTGGTTAGCCCTAATTTTATGATAAAATGTGGTCCACTGGAGAAGGGAATGGCAAACCACTTCAGTATTCTTGCCTTGAGAACCCCATGAACAGCATGAAAACACAAAAAGATAGGACACTGAAAGATGAATTCCCCAGGTTGGTAGGTGCCCAATATGCTACTGGAAATCAGGGGAGAAATAACTCCAGAAAGAATTAAGAGACAGAGCCAAAGCAAAAACAACACCCACTTGTGGATGTGACCAGTCATGGAAGTAAAGTCCAATGTTGTAAAGAACTATATTGCATAGGAACCTGGAATGTTAAGCCCATAAATCAAGGCAAATTGGAAGTGGTCAAACATCAGAGGGCAAAAGTGAATGTCAACATTTTAGGAATCAGCCAACTAGAATGGACTGGAATGGGTGAATTTAACTCAGATGACCATTATTTCTACTACTGTGGGCAAGAATCACTTAGAAGGAATGGATTAGCCATCATAGTCAACTGAAGAGTCTGAAATGCAGTACTTGGATGCAATCTCAAAAATGACAGAATGATCTCTGTTCATTTCCAAGGGAAACCATTCAATATCACAGTAATCCAAGTCTATGCCTTAACCTGTGATGCTGAAGAAGCTGAAGTTTAACAGTTTTATGAAGACCTACAAAACCTTTTAGAACTAACACCCAAAAAAGATGTCCTTTTCATTATAGGGGACTAGAATGCAAATGGATTAACAGGCAAATTTGGCCTTGGAGTACAGAATGAAGCAGGGCAAACACTAATAGAGTTTTGCCAAGAGAACACAATAGTCATAGCAAACACCCTCTTGCAACAACACAAGAGAAGACTCTACACATGGACATCACAAGATGGTCAATACCAAAATCAGATTGATTATATTTTTTGCAACCAAAGATGAAGAAGCTCTATACAGTCAGCAAAAGCAAGACTAGGAGCTGATTGTGGCTCAGATCATGAACTCCTTATTCCCAAATTCAGACTTATTTTGAAGAAAGTAGGGAAAACCACTAGACAGTTCAGCTATGACCTAAATCAAATCCCTTATGATGATGCAGTGGAAGTGAGAAATCGATTTAAGGGACTAGATCTGATGGACAGAGTGCCTGATGGACTATGGATGGAGGTTCATGATGTTGTAAAGGAGACAGGGATCAGGACCATCCCCAAGAAAAAGAAATGCAAAAAGAGCAAAATGGCTGTCTGGGGAGGCCTTACAAATAGCTGTGAAAAGAAGAAAAGTAAAAAGCAAAGGAGAAAAGGAAAGATATACCTATTTGAATGCAGAGTTCCAAAGAATAGCAAGGAGAGATAAGAAAGCCTTCCTCAGTGATCAGTGCAAAGAAATAGAGGAAAATAATAGAATGGGAAAGACTAGAGATCTCTTCAAGAAAATTAGAGATACCAAGGGAAATTTTCATGAAAAGATGGGCTCAATAAAGGACAAAAATGGTATGAACCTAACAGAAGCAGAACATATTAAGAAGAGGTGGCAATAATACACAGAAGAACTGTACAAAAAAGATCTTCATGACCCAGATAATCACAATGGTGCCATCACTCACCTAGAGCCAGACATCCTGGAATGTGAAGTCAAGTGGCTTTAGGAAGCATCACTACGAACAAGGCAAGGGGAGGTGATGAAATTCTAGTTGAGCTATTTCAAATCCTGAAAGATGATGCTATGAAAGTGCTGCACTCAATATGTCGGCAAATTTGGAAAACTGAGCAGTGGCCACAGGACTGGAAAAGGTCAGTTTTCATTCCAATCCCAATGAAAGTCAATGCCAAGAAAGTCAATGCCAAAGAATGCTCAAACTACTGCACAATTGCACTCATCTCACACGCTAGTAAAGCAATGCCTAAAATTCTCCAAACCAGACTTCAACAATACGTGAACTGTGAACTTTCAGATGTTCAAGATGGTTTTAGAAAAGGCAGAAATAACAGAGATCAAATTGCCAACATCTGTTGGATCATTGAAAAGGCAAGAGAGTTACAGAAAAAAATCTGTTTCTGCTTTATTGACTATGCCAAAGCCTTTGACTGTGTGGATCACAATAAACTGTGGAAAATTCTGAAAGAGATGGCATACCAGACCACCTGACCTGCCACTTGAGAAACCTGTGTGCAGGTCTGGAAGCAGCAGTTAGAACTGGACATGGAACAGCAGACTGGGTCGAAATAGAAAAATGAGTACGTCAAGGCTGTGTATTGTCACCCTGCTTATTTAACTTATATGCAGAGTACATCATGAGAAACGCTGGGCTGGATGAAGAACAAACTGGAATCAAGATTGCTAGGAGAAATATCTATAACCTCAAATATGCAGATGATACCACCCTTATGGCAGAAAGTGAAGAACTAAAGAGCCTTTTGATGAAAGTGAAAGAGGAGAGTGAAAAAGTTGGCTTAAAGCTCAACATTCAGAAAGCAAAGATCATGGCATCTGGTCCCATCACTTCATAGCACATCGATGGAGAAATGGTGGAAACAGTGGCAGACTTTATTTTTTTAGGGCTCCAAAGTCACTGCAGATGGTGACTGCAGCCATGAAATTAAAAGACGCTTACTCCTTGGAAGGAAAGTTACGACCTACCTAGGTAGCATATTAAAGAGCAGAGACATTACTTTGGCAACAAAGGTCTGTCTTCTCAAGGCTATGGTTTTTCCAATAGTTATGTATGGATGTGAGAGTTGGACTATAAAGAGAGATAATTGCTGAAGAATTGATGCTTTTGAACTGTGGTGTTGGAGAAGACTCTTCAGAATCCCTTGGGCTGCAAGGAGATCCCACCAGTCAATCCTAAAGGAAATCAGTCCTGAACGTTTGTTGAAAGGAATCATGCTGAAGCTGAAACTCCAGTCCTTTGGCCACCTGATGTGAAGAGCTGACTCATTTGAAAAGACCCTGATGCTGGGAAAGATTGAGGGCAGGAGGAGAAGGGGATGACAGAGGATGAGATGGTTGGATGGCATCACTGACTCAATGGACATGAGTTTGGGTGAACTCTGGGAGTTGGTGTTAGACAGCGAGGCCTGGTGTGCTGTACTTCATGGGGTCACGAAGAGTCAGACATGACTGAGCGACTGAACTGAACTGACTGAATTTTATGCTATTTAAAATTTTACTGGATATTAATAAAGTATTTTGATGCCCTTTATGATTGTGACAGAAGAGATGCAAGTTTGATTCCTGGGTCAGGAAGATCCCGTGGAGGAGGGCTAGGCAACCCACTCCATTATACTTGCTTGGAGAATCACATGGACAGAGGAGCTTGGAGGACTACATTCTGTGGGGGTCACAAAGAGTTGGACATGACTGAAGCACGTTAGTATCCTCACACGCAGTGATTGTGATGGTTAATTCTATGTGACAACTTGCCTAGTTGTGGTTGTGGTGCTCAGTTGTTTGCTCAAGCCCCATTCTAGACCCTGTTTTGAAAGTATTTTTTATTAATATATGTGATTAGCTTTTAAATCAGCAGATATAAAGTAAAGTAGATTATGCTTCATTATATGGGTGGGCCTAATCCAATCAGCTGAAGTTTAGAGAAAAGTCTGAGGTTCCCCCTAAAAGGAAGGAATTCTGTCTCTAGACCACCTTTGGACCCCAAGACTGCAACAGGAGTATCCTGCCAGAATGTCCAGCCTGCTGGTTTCTCCTTTAGATTTCAAACTTTTCAACTCACACAATCACATGGGACAATTTCCTAAAATAAACTTCTCTTCATGTATGTACTTACTATGAGATGGTTGGATGGCATCACTGACTCAATGAACATGAATTTGAGCAAACTCTGGGAGATGGTAAAGGACAGGGAAGCCTGGCATGCCACAGTCCATGGCGTCACAAAGAGTTGGACATCCCTGAGCTACTGAAAAACAACAGCAGCTATGTACATATATAAATGTGCATCCTGTTGGTTCCATTTCTCTGTGGAAGTCTGACTACAGCACTGATTCTTGAATATTCATTCTATTAACTAATGTTATTCCAGTCAATACCATGTGCAAACCACTGCACTAAGACAATGGGACTAGAAAACTGGTGGGAACCTTGATGGCGTCAACACGTGCCATGTGATGTGATGTGAACTGCAGAGGTGCGGACAAGATTCTGTTTAATACAAGACAAAGGGGCCAGGAAGTCAAGAATGCATTCTCAGAGGAGTGACCTTGAGCCAGGCTCTGAAGGATGAGAGGATGTTTATCAGACGGGGAAGGAAAGAAAATTCTTCTCAAGAGTAAACACATATGTTAAACCTCTGCTGAGATAGCTCCCGTGTGTTCGGACCTTACCAGTGGCTGTCATCCCCGTGACAGATAGCTCCACTTATAGGAAACTTCTTTCTCAGCTGAACTGACGGTCTACTCACCCAATCTCTGCGGGTTTGGTTCTGGCCCTGTTTCAAGCACTTGCTTGATCTGTGGCTTCCGAGAGGTCACAACTTCATTCTGGGACTCACCATCTTCACCTGTGAGCAGGAATGAACACTTACATGATGAGGCTACAGTGACTGCTGAATCAGATATATTATTGAGAAAGTCCAGAAAATACTAGTTCATTGATACATGTTAATTTCACTTCACTCTAGTGCTCCTTCTGGGGTCAGACAGAGAAAATCAATTTCAAATCTATAGAACTTTACATAGAATGGTATATTTATGATGAGAAATGCAAAAATGGATTAAAACCAAATGTCATATAACATTAATAGCTTGCACAAAATATATTTTAATATTTATTTAATTTACATAAATGATATCATATATTAATGATTATATTATTAATATTATATAATATATTTTTATATTAATAATTATGTTGTTGTTGTTGTTTATTCACTAAGTTGTGACTGGCTCTTTGAGACCCCATGGACTGCAGCATGCCAAGCTTCCCTGTCCTTCACTATCTCCTGGAGTTTGCTCAAACTCATGTCCATTAAGTTGGTGATGCTCTCTAACCATAATAAATATTAACATATATATAGCAAAAATGAATACAGTTAACAATATTTTTTTTTTATCTAGACACTTTACTGTCCAGGGTATGAGCCTAATGACAAGATGAATTACTATAAAATTGTAAAACCAGTGAAACAAACAAGTACCTCCCTTTCATATCTCAGTTCAATGAATGATAACTGTGGAAGCTCATATATTTTTCTCTCACAATCAAAACAACTTACATTTAGAACCCTCCTTGCTTTATGCTGAGAAAAAGTGTGTTTCCACAAAAATTTTAATTTTAGAAAACATGATTTTTTTTAACATTAGTAATTAATTATTCTAAAATTATCCTTAAATTATCTCACTTTTGCAAGATTAAATGATCACAAGCAGGTCAAAGAAAGTAAGAAAATTCTACAAAGTTTGATGTGTCTTTATGAACAGTACTCTGTAGAGTTGGTCATTTTTACTTTTCTTCACAGGTTGAGTCGTCAGCATATAAACGCAAACCAAGCAAGGGTTTTCTTCTCACCACTCCGTGCTCCTTCCAGCCTTACCAAGGCCTGTGTCTATTTCGCTCACCCAGCCAGCTCTTCCGAAGGGGCTGGTGGACAAGCAAACCCTGGCTGACTCTGGTTCCCTCTCCACTGTGCATGAGGGTCACCTGCTGTTAATTTGTCCCTCAGTTGTGTCTGACTCTCTGTGACCCCATGGTCTGTAGCCCGCCAGGCTCTTCTGTCCATGGGATTTTCCAGGCCAGAATAATAGAGTGGGTTGCCATTTCTTCCTCCAAGGGACATTCCTCACCCAGGATCAAACATGTGTCTCTTGCGTTTCCTGGATTGGCTTGCAGAGTCTTTGCCAGCAGCTAGTGGGTCACCGGGGCAACCTTGATTTTATTATTTTTTAATTAGTTTATTTATTTTAATTGGAGGCTAATTACTTTACAATATTATAGTGTTTTTTTGCCCTACCTTGACATTTAAACAAGATGCCCACCTTCCACATAAGAGCCTCCAAATTCTTGTTCTGGAGTGAGGCCCTTCATTGGTATTTTAAAAACTTCCAAGACGGTATCATTATGCACCTAGGCTTAAAAAAGAAAAAAAAACACTGAGCTGATAAAAATATAGGAGAGTAGGAAAAAATAATGAATAATCAATGAAAGAGATCAATGGGATTTTAAAGGGGCATTGTTGCAAATGACAGGTTTTTGTTTATTTGTTTACCTTTTCTACTTAGTCTCCATTCACATGAAGAGTATCAGAGATCACCCTCCAGGAGAGGGTGATTATATCAGTATTTTCTGGAGTGGGGGCAGGATATAAATTTTGTAAAGCCCTTCAGTGTTTTACCTAAACTTGGAGAGGGGCACCTCTTCAGATAAAGCTAAGATGGTGAAAAAAGTAGGTAAACTATCCCTTCTAAGCAATAGTTTCAGTGCGTGTCAACTCCTCCCTTGCTTGTTAGGGAGATCCTAGGGCATGTATACCAGCGGCTCCTTGTTGTTCAGTCATTCAATCGTGTCCGACTCTTTGTGACCCCATGGACTGCAGCAGGCCAGGCCTCCCTGTCCATCGCCAACTCCCAGAGTTTACTCAAACTCATGTCCATTGAGTTGGTGATGCTAGTATACATTGCCTGGAGTACATTGAATACATTGCCAAGTATTCTTGCCTGGAGAATTCCATGGAAGCAGGATCTTGGAGGGCTACAGTCCATGGGTCTCAAAGAGAAGGACACGACTGAGGTACTAGCACTTTCATAGCTAAATATATACATATACACATCCAGTAGTAGCCCCAGGAAGCTTCAACAAATTGCTGATCATTTGTATTTTCTGTGTAGTCTGTTTCAGCTGCTATAACAATATACCACAGACTGGACGGTTTATAAACAACATAAATTTATTTCTCATAGTTTTGGAGGCTGGAAGTCTGAGATCAGAGTGGAAGCCTGATTAGGTGAGGGTTCTCAATGGCAGAGAGCAGACTTGTGTCCTCACCTGGCGGGATGGCATGGGAGCCTGCTCATTTCAGTTCAGTTCAGTTGCTCATTCGTGTCTGACTCTTTGCGACCCCATGGACTGCAGCCTGCCAGGCCTCCCTGTCCATCACCAACTCCTGAAGCTTGCTCAGACTCATGTCCATTGAGTTGGTGATGCATCCAATCATCTCATCCTCTGTCGTCCCCTTCTCTTCCTGCCTTCAACCTTTCCCAGCATCAGGGTCTTTTCTAATGAGTCAGTTCTTCTCATTAAGTGGCCAAAGTATTGGAGCTTTAGCTTTAACATCAGTCCTTCCAATGAATATTCAGGATTGATTTCCTTTAGGATGGACTGGTTGGATTTCCTTGCAGTCCAAGGGACTCTCAAGAGTCTTCTCCAATACCACAGTTCAAAAGCATCAATTCTTTGACACCTAGCTTTCTTTTTTTTTTTCCCCCTAGCTTTCTTTATTGTCCAACTCTCAAATCCATACAGGACTACTGGAAAAATCATAGCTTTGACTAGAGGGATGTTTGTCGGCATCTTTTAATTTCATGGCTGCAGTCACCATCTGCAGTGATTTTGGAGCCCCCCAAAATAAAGTCTGTCACTGTTTCCATTGTTTTCCCATCTATCTGCCATGAAGTGATGGGACTGCATGCCATGATCTTAGTTTTTTGAATGTTGAGTTTTAAGCCAATTTTTTCACTCTCCTCTTTCACTTTCTTCAAGAGGCTCTTTAGTTCTTCTTGGAAACTAGTTCCACTCATGACCTAATCACCTCCCAATGGCTCCATCTCATAACACATCACCTGGAGCCTTGGAATACAAACATATGGATTTTGAAGGATGCATACATTCAGATGGTGACTGCAGCCATGAAATTAATAGACACTTGTTCCTTGGAAGAAAAGTTATGACCAAGCTAGACAGCATCTTAAAAAGCAGAGACATTACTTTGCTGACAAATATCCCCCTAGTCAAAGCTTTTTTTCCCAGTGGTCATGTATGGATGTGAGAGCTGGACCATAAAGAAAACTGAGTGTTGAAGAATTGATAGTTTTGAACTGTGGTGTTGGAGAAGACTCTTGAGAGTCCCTTGGACTGCAAGGAGATCCAACCAGTCCATCCTAAAGGAAGTCAGTCATGAATATTCATTGGAAGGACTGATGTTGAAGCAAGCTCCAATACTTTGGTCACCTGATGCAAAGATTTGACTCATTTGAAAAGACCCTGATGATGGGAAAGATTGAGGGATGGATGAGGTGGTTGCATGGCATCACTGACTCAATGGACATGAGTTTGAGCAGGCTCCAGGAGTTGGTGATGGACAGGGAAGCCTGATGTGCTATAGTCCACGGGGTCGTAAAGAGTCGGACATGACTGAGTAACTGAACTGAACTGAACTGAAACATTTAGACCATAGTGTTATCTGTTTCAGTTGGATGCCTCCAGTGCTAACAGAAGAGGGAACTGTAACCAGAAATCCAGTTAAGAGCCTCAGCAGTAAGCAAATTGTTCACAGTAAGTGGAAGTCCATAGGTAAGAAAAGTTTTAGAAATTGGCTCAGCCTGGAGATCATCTGTTCTATGTCTTGTCACTGTCTTGACTCACCTTCAGACTCTGTAGGTGTTTGTCTCAGTAAGTGGCTGCAGCAGGGCTGGCTATCGGCACCAACAGAGCATCCATCTGAAGAGACATCGGTGACTCCTTTTTATGGTACATTTCCTCTTGTTGGATTTGCTGTGATCCATGGGCTTCCCTGGTGGCTCAGATGGTAAAGCGTCTGTCTGCAATGCTGGAGACCCGGGTTTGATCCCTGGGTCGGGAAGATCCCCTGGAGAAGGAAATGGCAGCCCACTCCAGTACTCTTGCCTGGAAAATCCCATGGACAGAGGAACCTGGTAGGCTACAGTCCGTGGGGTCTCAAAGAGTTGAATACGACTGAGTGACTTGACTTGACTTTATGTATGTGCTCATTATGGAACCCACTCTGATGGCCTGAAGAATGGCATCCACTCTGGGCTGTCACCTGGTTCATCCACGCTAGGCTGTAGCCTGTTTCCCTGGCAAGGAAGGCTGTGATTACCAGGATCATCTTTAACCAGATATGGCTCTCCTCTGGATCAGGAGTCATTCTTCAGACCTCACAGTGGCAACACACTGTAGGCAGAGAAACCTGCAAAGTTTAACCTAAAGGGCCCCTGAAACAACCAGACACTCCGGCAACCAGGTCTGAGGCTGAGAAGGAACTCACACTTGGAGCTCCATGACTGGGATCCTTAGTGTGTGTATGCTGCACAGCAGTAAGCCAGGCCTGCAGGCATGGAACCCCATACAAAACTCAAAATTCACATGTGCGGGGTGAGGTAGGAGGAAAGGATAATTGAAACATTTAGTGGACATTATTCTCAGGAGAGGATGTGGATGGAGAAAAACATTGTTTTTCAGATCATGGTCTAAAGCTTTGCACCGGAATCACCAGGCATCCTTGTGAAAATTCAGATTCCCGGGTCCCAAGTCAGGACTTCACTGAGTCAGACTCTCAGGAGTGGAGCTCAGACAGCTGTCTTTGTAACCAGATCCCCAAGTGGACCTGAGGCAGGCTGAAGAAGAAGGTCATACCCGGCAGAAGACCCCACTGTTTCTAATGCCCTGTGATTCCAGAAATGGGAGGCATTCTTGAAATGTGTGTTTCAAGTCCATTTTTCTCATTGGTTTATAAGTGTAGCACTGGTTCAAGTCTCTTTAGAACCCAACTTGGTTTAAAATGGGCAAATTGATTTCTTATTCCAGGAAAACTACACATAAAAAGGGTCATATGGCTTCTTTGACATCAAATAGGTTTTTAACATAACAAACTGTTTTGATAAATTGAGTGCGCCCAAATCAAAGCCACCTGGGCGGCGCTTGAGCAGCGATGGCAGAAGGCTTACGGGTAATTGGCCGAGAGTTCAAACACGGGGGTAATTCTAGGAGGGAGACAGCCAGATCTGAGGGGCCCGGCTCGCCCATCTGCAGATGCCATCACAGACTCCATTACTGTTAAACACTCGGGTTGCTCATCCATCAGAAGACTGAAGCGTAATGAGACTAAGATGAAAATTCCAGTGGTGCTTGGAGAAAAGAATTATGTTCCTTTATTGGGAAATATCTAATAGGTCGTGCATAACAAATGTATGGATTTAATGTTTTACAGGAAGAGAGGAGTACCCCTCTGCCTTGGGGCATGTGTGTGTGTGTGTGTGAGAGGTGTAAAGCAGACACAGTGATGAACGGTGGTGGGTGAGTATCACAGAAGTTCCAGGCAATCAAAGAAATGCGGTCTTTAAACATCTGCAGAGTGACTGCCTTGTCTGTAACTCCTAATGTCAACCTGCCTGCAAAAATTGCATTTTTAAAAGAAGGTATATGAATGTGACATGCTGTTGTTTGCTCTGTTTTGTGAATTAACTTTCTAGCTGTGTGGTAGATTGTGGAGTCCACTGCCTTAGTGCGTCTACTACTAACTACAGGGAAAACTTAGAGAGATTGCTTAATGTTTTTTAGTCTAAACTATTCATCTAAAAAAATGAAAATAATAGTATATTTTTCATAAGATAGATGTGAGAATTAAGTTAATACACATAAATTTCTCAGGATAGAGCCTTGAAAATGGATGTTTTGATATGTTTTCTAGTGAAATCATGTATGATACACATGCTGGTAAAGCATCTTTCGTATTAGGAAAATTTGTGAATTTTTGGGTTATTTTTAGAAGACATATTATTTTAAAACCTATATACTGGGAATAACTTTCATCATCATATTTGCCTAAGAATTTGAGCAATTAGAAACTTCATATACTTTTAACCTTATACAGTTTTGACTTTTTTTTTCTCTCACTATACCACAGAGCAATTGTTCTCAAATATATTGGTCTTTGGTATCCTTTGTGTCTTGTTTCTGTGGATTGTATCTGTCAATATATACCACATTAGTAGTTAAAACTGATATATATTTTTAAATTTTATTATATTATGTTTTAAAATAAAAATATATTGCATGTTAAATACAATTTTTGAATGAAAAATGACAGGTCTTTCAAGGTATAGAATTGGCAAGAAGAGTGACATTGTTTTATATATAATATTATGTATCTCCTTAATGTCTCATCACAGAAGAGGACTGTGATACTTGCTTTTGTATTTAATCTGTTGCAATATGCAGACATGTAGTTGGGAAAAGGAAGGGTATTTTAATAACTTTTCCAGGTAAATGTGGAAAGATTTCTTTTGTACAAATGTCCATACCACTGCACATTGCTATTCATTGTTCTCTCTTCACACTGTGTCTTTTCCCCATCCATGATTTTGTAACGTCTTACATTGATCATTTGAAAAATTATTGACTCACTTGAGTTACACAGTTCTTGCAACTATTAACACATTTTATTATACATTATTATAAAATCACATTGACTATTTTCACTATGTATTTCATCAGAAAAATTCTTGATTTATTGGGAAGCTGTCAGAAGCACAGTGGCAGAGTTGAGTTTTCCAAAATTATAATTTTTCTCTTGAGAGCTTGAACTTTATATTTGGCAACAAACATTGCCAATTGATTTTCTTGAAGCGACAGGCTGGTGCTGCTCATTTTTAAGAATATGTCTGACATTCAAGCTCTGCAGTTAAAGTTTGCAGGTAGAGGTTCTGTTAGGTAAATGCAGTGTTGTATGAGGGAAAAAAAAAAAAAGAGGCTAGTAACAAACAGTCACAAAATGATTTCCTGGAGATGACCTTTGTAGCTCCATATGCCTTATGCCTCTTCTCATTTCTTCATAGAGAATATTTGAAAGGTATGAAATCAAAGATAAACTTAGCAAATTAACTTGACAGATTAATCAAGTACCTTCTAAAGTATATCTGGGTTTTTTTTTTTTTTTTATTGTTACTATTTTTTTCAATGTTCACAGATACAGTGTGTGCAAATGCCCTCATTCAGGAAAATGCCAGCACTTTTTGTCACCATGACTTTGAAGCCCCCGTTGTGAATGTTAACACTGTGAAAGGGGCCTGACATTTAATGTCTTATGAAAACAGCTGTGACTGCTGGGACTCCCCAAAATGTCTCAGGGATGCCCAGGGTCTGCAAACCCACCGTGTCTTGCTCTCTTTGACCCTCTGAGCTATTTCATGAGGCTGCCAGCAGTCAGGGAGGGAGCAGCATGAATGTTTTATGTGTCTGTGTTTCTGGTACCTGGTACAGAGATTCGTGTTATCAAAAGAACGAGTAAATGAAGAAATGGATAGACAAGCAAATAAGTGAATAAACTCAGCTCTAGTTGTGCTATAGTTTTTCCTGTTCCTCAAACAGATAAAGATTATTCCTTGTTCAGGTTGCTTTGGTTACCACTTTCTTCTGCTAGTGTTCTTTCTGATATCTGAATGGCAGGCTCTTCTTATTATACCGTACCAGCTCAAACATCACAGACAGCCCCTGATTCCTCAAATTAAAATAGCCACCCAGCACCTTCATTCTCTCCTCATATTCTATTCCTCAACACATTTCGCCATTGAATGTATATGTATTTTAGCAACTAGAATATGGTGTGTCCAACTCTTTGCGATCCCATGGACTGTAGCCTGCCAGGCTCTTCTGTCCGTAGAATTCTCGAGGTCAGAATACTGGAGTGGGTTCCCACTCCTTTCTCTAAGGGATCTTCCTGACCTAGGGATCAAACCTGGGTCACCCATATTACAGGCAGATTTTTCACCGTCTGAAGCACCAAGGAAGCCTGAATATGGTAGTCATTTAGTAAATATTTTTGAATGAATGAATGAATAAATAGAGCAGATAATTCAGTAGATACTTATAAAGCATCTATTGTTTGCAATATAAGGTCTTTGCTCACAGCTAACTTACAGTATAACGTCTAGGGAGAAAAGCAATAAGCAAAAAAGTGATCAGTATGGAATAATTAAGCTGTTTGTTTTAGAAGGAAGTCACATTGTTATGTAAGTGTACCAGGTGGAATGACACCTTTTCAAGGACTTTCCTGGTTTCCCCAAGAAGGTGTCGACTGAGTTAAGGCTACCAGAAGGAATAGGTGTTAACTTCTGGGGTAGGGGGGAAGTGGTCCAGGTCCCTGCAAGGAGTATTATTAGGGCTCTATCACTGCTTGGAGAAGGAAATGGCAACCCACTCCAGTATTCTTGCCTGGAGAACCCCATGGACAGAAGAGCCTGGTAGGCTATAGTCCATGGGGTTGCAAAGAGTAGGACACGACTGAGCGATTTCACTTTCACATCACTGCTTTACAGTATGCTAAAGGTATGTTAGCTTTACATACCTTTTTTCTTCAGAAGTGCTGTCATCCTATCTTCTAAGAAAGTGGCCTGAATCTTATGTTTCTGTCTACCTTTGTGGTACTTAGTAGAGCCCTGGGCATAGATTCAGTTCAGTTCAGTTCAGTCCCTCAGTCGTGTCTGACTCTTTTTGACCCCATGAATCGCAGCACGCCAGGCCTCCCTGTCCATCACAAACTCCCAGAGGTTACCCAAACTCATGTCCATCAAGTCAGTGATGCCATCCAGCCATCTCAACCTCTGTCGTCCCCTTCTCCTCCTGCCCCCAATCCCTACCAGCATCAGGATCTTTTCCAATGAGTCAACTCTTCGCATGAGGTGGCCAAAGTATTGGAGTTTCAGCTTCAGCATCAGTCCTTCCAATGAACACCCAGGACTGATCTGCTTTAGGAAGGACTGGTTGGATCTCCTGGCAGTCCAAGGGACTCTCAAGAGTCTTCTCCAACACCACAGTTCAAAAGCATCGATTCTTCAGTGCTCAGCTTTCTTCACAGTCCAATTCTCACATCCACACATGACCACTGGAAAAACCATAGCCTTGATTAGATGGACCTTTTTTGGCAAAGTAATGTCTCTGCTTTTTAATATGCTATCTAGGTTGGTCATAACTTTCCTTCCAAGGCATAAGTGTCTTTTAATTTCATGGCTGCAATCACCATCTGCAGTGATTTTGAAGCCCCCCAAAATAAAATCTGACACTGTTTCCCCATCTATTTCCCATGAAGTGATAGGACCAGATGCCATGATCTTAATTTTCTGAATGTTGAGCTTTAAGTCAACTTTTTCACTCTCCTCTTTCACTTTCATCAAGAGGCTTTTTAGTTCCTCTTCACTTTCTGTCATAGATTACCACAGGGTTAATATAGCTGTATGTGTGTAGTCTCTTGGAGTGCAGACATCATGGCATCCATTGCAATCTGTCCACAGCCACATGACAGTGATTTGCATAATTATGAATTTTCCCATCATCTTCTTGTTGCCAGACCTGTCCTGAGTGTGTATCTTCAAACAAGACTTTTCTCAGAATCCACAATATCCCTCCCCATTTTTCTCCATTGCCTCCACTACTCTCCGAACATGTTCTGGAGCAAATCAATCTTCATTTCTTTACCATTATCGGCCCATCCATAACTCAGTCTTGCACACTCAGTAGTTAGCCTGACAATGTCTCCAAATGTTCATTGCCTGAAATCGGTGCTTCTTTTTTTCCTTAAACTCCTCATCACAGGTATTCCTGCAGGGCTGGAACCCCAGCATTTTTGACAAGTGTCTCATCTGTGAAGCCATTTCTCTGTTTCTCTCCCTTTCTATTCCTTGCTGCTAGCAGCTGCCCACAGAGCTATACCCCAGGCATTTATCTGGAGTGCACCCAGCACATGTCCTCGGCAGGCTCATAGGTAATCAAAGCCAACTTTCAGTAAATCATATCAGTAAGGAGATCCATAAATCTTGTTCTTGCCTTGAACACAGCTATCCTTATCATCATGAACGTTGCAGGCATGAGTCACTCGGTCTGCCCACTAATTCTGGACCCAGTCACTGGCTGGCCATAATTGAATAGGGAGGATGAAGGAGATTGTACTCTAGCAAATTGCTGCTCTCTGGAATAAATGGTGAATTAGGTTCAGTTCGGGGAAATGGTACTGAACTCAACATAATGATGGACTCACTTGCTTCTGTGAGGCAAAGGTTGTGGTTTGTTCAAAGTATGCAAGGACATGTCAAGTTTGAAGGAGAGGACTGATTACCAAAGCTCCCTTCCTTGTTTTTGCCACATTTAGGACTAAATCATCACAACATGGCAGTAGCTTTGTAAATATTCTAGCAGAAAGGACACGCATCAGGCAGAGTTGCCTTAGCATCCTAGCTCTGGCTCTTCTACGAGGCACTGTTATTGCACCTGTAATGTGACTGTTGGGAAACCTGCTTTGTCGTATTGCCTCAAGGGTTAATTATGTGCATACTTTTGAAGCTTTGAACCCAGGATCTGTAATTTGTTACATGACTTCACATTCATAAATCTGGATGCTCCTTTGTTTGCCTGGATGAATGACTTGTGTCCCTCACGTGGGTGTCTGCCACGGTCTCAATGAGGTGCAAGGGGGAGGGACGATTTAGGCTGTACCGTCATATTGCCCCGCCCTTGGTCATTCACACTTAATGAAAGATGAGGCCACAGCTGTTGGTAGAAATTGGAAGCAACTGACCTTGAACCAGTGTGGTAACATTGGGACCAAAATATGTTTCCTTGTATGCAGAAACCTCTCAAACAGTTATTAGCGTCCCTCTATTTTTGCCCCATGCAATAGCATTCGGCCCCTCCACTAAGCTTAGATGGAGGAATGAGAGGACGGCAGTGGAGATAACAGGTGTTCTCTAATGGGGGCCCTGGGCTGGACCTTCCCCCTTATATCCAGCCCTGTCCACACTCCAGCCACTGGGCAGCTGTTAGCTTGTAGGGCAGCAGTATAGCCAAGGTCTCTTCTGTCCTCTAATAGCTTCTTCCCATACGGCAGAGGCAACCTAAGTGGCTTATCACTACATCCCATGTCTATCAAGAACACAGACACAAAAGAGTAAGAAAGCTTTTTTATGACAATATTATAAAAACTAGGAGACATGATCTGCCACATTTTTTTTGTGTTCCTCTCCCTTGGTTTTGTGGCCCTTTTTGCTTCTCTCCTCCGCTGCTTCAGCACCAGAAAGGCCAGGTGGCATGGCCACAGATAAGGGAAGCGTCCTTTGATGCATTTTGGGCTAATGTGAATAATAATAAAATTGTATTATAGTCTTACATTAAGATTTCAAGTTTATTTGATACCACAGCAGAAACTGCAATCCTGATCAATATGCCACTGTGAAAAGAAATCCGTTATCTGTTCTATGAAGTATTGTTGCAACTGCATCTGCTTCTTGCTTATAAGTCGCTCAGTCGTGTCTGACTCTTTGTGACCCCGTGGACTGTATAGCCTGCCAGGCTCCTCTGTCCATGGGATTCTCCAGGCAAGAATACTGAAGTGGGTTGCCATTCCCTCCTCCAGGAGATCTTTCCGACACAGGGATAAAACCCTGGGCTCCTATGTCTCCTGCATTGGCAGGCAAGTTCTTTACCACTAGTGCCACCTGGGAAGGCCCACAACCATGTCGGGGCGGGGTATATAAAATGTATTATTTATTTAGAGTTCAAGACACACAGAAATATAGCCCATTAAATAGTCACCACTTATCTATACACTCAATGTGGAAACTGAAGTTTTACAAGTGCCAGATAAAGTACTAAAACCAGGACATATTCCAGTCCTTCTCTGTGCTCGTTTCTTAAATTGCCCTTGGGTTTCTTGTGGGGCGTGTCAGATACAAGATTATCTATCTTTCCTCACAAGTCATTTTCTTTCCTGTTACAGTGTTCACTCTCAGAGCTCTGTTTCCAGAGAGAACACTAGTTTCACCACGCACTTTGAATGTCTGCTATTCCATTATTGTTCCACATATACACTGCCCTTTCAAACTGACTTGTTTGAAAAGACCCTGATGCTGGGAAAGATTGAAGGCCGGAGGAGAAGGGGACGACAGAGGTCGAGATGGCTGGATGGCATCACCCACTCAATGGACATGAGTTTGGGTAAGCTCTGGGAGTTGGTGATGGACAGGGAGGCCTGGCATGCTGCGGTCCATGGGGTCACAAAGAGTCAGACATGACAGAGTGACTGAACTGACTGATACACTTTCCTTTGAGGGTGCATTCCTTGGCTAGGGCCTCCATAACAACGTGCCACACTCTGGATGGCTTGAACAGCAGAAGTTAACTTCGCCAAACTCCTGGGGCCAAGAGGTCTGAGATAGAGCTGTGTGTAGGTTTGGAATCTCCTTGGCTGGCAGATGGTGGCCTTCCCTGCGGTCCGCACATGGTCATCCCTCTGTGCACACACCCCACTCTGTGTCCTCATCTCTCCTTCTTACAAGAACACTAGTCAGGTTGGATTCAGACCACCAAACAGCTTCATTTAAACTTAATTACCTCTGTAAAGGCCCTATATCCAAAGTTACATTCCATTGTACTGGGGTGGGGGTGAAGATTACAGATTCAACATATGAATTTCAAAGGAAGTAGGGGGCACAGTTCTGTCCATAACAGTGTGGAAGATTGAAAAGGAGCCACATTTCCTCAAAGCCTGGCAATATCCATGCCCTTTCCAAGTCCTGCCATCCAGAGGTGGTTTCTCTTTCTTGCTCCTTGCATCTGGACCAGCCTTGCAATGTGCTCTGGTCAAGAAGATGCAGCAGAGGTAACAGTGTACTGACCCTGAGCCTGGCCTCAGGAGCACTTGCCAGCTTCTGTTCACTGTCCTGAAAAGCCACCCTGGAACAGAACCAAGCTCAGATTGCCTGCTGTGGGAGGGAAATGATTGCTTAGCCATGACCAGGAAACACTGGGCAGGCAGAACAGACCGACTCTGCGTCCCCTAGGTCACAGTCAGTTGGCTACAGATTCAGAGGTGTGGGTTCAATCCCTGGTCAGGGAACTAAGATCCAACATGTGTGGTGGTTTAGTAGCTAAGCTGTGTCAGACTCTTGTGATCCCATGGACTGTTGACTGCCAGGTTCCTCTGTCCATGGGATTTCCCAGGCAAGAATACTGAAGTGGGTTGCCATTTCCTCCTCCAGGGGATCTTCCCGACTCAGGGGTCAAATCTGAGTCTTCTCTGTCTCCTGAATTGGAAGACAGATTCTTTACCACTGAGTCACCTGAGAATCCCTTCCCTTGGGTTACTGAGGCCATAGATCACAGATATAATGATTATTGGGCTTCCCAGGTGGCACTAGTGGTAAAGAACCCGCCTGCCAATGCAGGTTAGATGTAAGAGATGCTGGTATGACCTCTGGGTCGGGATGATCCTCTGGAGAAGGGCATGGCAATTCACTCCAGCATTCTTACCTGGAGAATCCCATGGACACAGGTATCTGGCGGGCTATACTCCACAGGGTTGCACAGAGTTGGATAATGATTATAATAATTACAAAACCCTAGTTTTCCAATGGGGCTTCCCATCTAGAGCATCTTTTTTCTTTTTTTGGCCACACCACACAACTTGTGTGATCTTGTTCCCAAACAAGGGACTGAATCTGTGTTCCTTACACTGGAAGCTTGGGGCCCAAACCACTGGACCCTAGGGAATTCCCAAGAGTATCTTTACTTGTGTAAAGTTTTGATTTGATTGATTTTCTCAAGTGTCCATTGAATAGGTATTTATTCATATAACCACTTTCCCTAAAAGGAGTATCTGGGTTTGACTAGCATAAGTAATTCCAGGGAGGGCAGACATGAGTAAGGAATGGAGCCTGTTCCCAGGCCTCCATCATCTGATTGGCGTGGGAAGATGCTTTATTTTAAGCTCTGCCCTGGCCTTTCCCAGTCTCCCCTATGTTGTGGCTTTACCTGTGTGTTCTTCAGCAGGTAGAAGTGCTGAGAAGAAAGACGGAGAAATTTCCCCCGAAGGGTTAAGAGAACTAAAGCTTTGCTTCCAGAATTTGCCTATTTTTTTCTTTTCTTTTATTTTTTTGCAATTAATAAATATAGGAGACCTGGATAGTAACCTGCATGTGTGGTGTTTGGACTTGTCCACAGCTCTTTCCTTCTTAGGAAAATAAATCAGAAAAACAGAGAACTAAGTTTTCTTAGAGGGGGGCATATTTTTCCTAGTAGGAAACAGGAATTTTTAAAACCTATCCAAGGACTAGGCTTGCAGCATATGTGTCCCAGAGAGGCACGTGGGAGGTGAGAGCAGTGAGCATATCTGGAGATGTGGACCCGGACCCCATGCTCCATCAGGGTCACCTTCCCAGGCTGCAGCTCCAGTGATGCAAGGGCTGTGACCTCACTCGTGAGAAAGATCCAGGAAACACGAGGGGTCCATTCTGTGTATGAGCAGATTTGACTCCCTGTGACATCCTCCATACCGGTTGTGTTGTCTGATTGTGAAAACAAAAACAAAAACAAAGACAAACTCATTCCAGATATTACCACTCCTGGTCAAAAATGTAAATGCTGATGTTTTTGACCCCACTTTTTAATCAATTAATTTTCCTGAACTTTACTGAGATACAATGGACATAGAACATTGTGTATCTTTGAGGTGTGTCTTTTAAAAAATTGGAATGTAATTGCTTTACAATGTTGTGTTAATTTCTGCTGTACAAAGAATTGAATCAGCTACATGTACACATATATCCCCTCCCCTTTGAACCTCCCACCCCACAAGGTCATCCCAGAGCACAGAGCTGAGATCCCTGTGCTGGGCTATAGGTTCCCACTAGTTACCTGTTTTACACACGGTTGTGTATGTATATATCACCCTCAATCAAACTAACACATAGTATCTGCCTTTAGAGTCAGTGAAACAAATGCAAAATTTTTCCTGAAACAGATTTTTAATCCTGGTTGAGACATGCCTGCTGGAGACATGAGCCAGTATTTAAACATAAAAATGTTAAGTGAGGGACTAAGAACCCCAGGGTATCCCACTGTCAGGAGAGCAGGGACGAACCACAGTTAAAAATTAAGCAGAAAACTTTACTTCCTTTCCATATTGTTTCCACACATCCCTTTCGGGGTTAGCTTGATTAGTTTCCTATTCTCTTGTCCGACCATTTAAATGGCCATCCGTTTTTATCCTAATTCAACAAGGATACTTTCAGGGCACCTGGAGTGAGTGCAATACCAGTGAATTTATAACGGCTGGTAATGTTGCTAAGTACACGAACAGATGCCATCATATATAATCATACCGTATTTCACAGTGGAAGTGAGAGAAATTTCCTTTCACTGAGATAAAAATCCTATAATTCTTCCAAAAGCCAAGTAGCCAAACCTCAGAAAAGACTGAATGGCTAGCACGCCACTAAAAGCTCTTATTACTAACCCTTTTGCCCTTTCAAAGAAATCTACTATAGTTCGTAGCCTTACACAGAGTGGAGTGGAAGCGTGGCTAATGACAGCCAACTGACACGACAAAATTAGAGTCCATATTCCTAAAATTGTTGCTAGGTATCAGCAAGCCATTCATTTTCAAGTCCAGAAAAATGATAGCTGAGCTACTGTCCTTAATTGAAGTTAGCAATTGTCATGTGTGTGGGAAAATGGGATGGCCAATTGCGTGTCTAATTATGACTCATCACGGTTATGTTAATAGCAATTTTCAGCAAATGAATGAGGAGGACTCTGGGCACTTTGACTTCAGCTGTCTGGCCTGGAGGTGAAAATGAACTTCAGAGGACAGAGTCATGGATATGGTTGAAGGTGCAGCAGTACGACCCTTGATGAAGACACAACAGAAGCTTGTTGCAAACTCTGAAGATAATTCACACTAATAGCTCCCCAAGCATAGTGGGATGCTTAGCTCCCCAAGCATAGAGGATGCTAGGAACTTGGAATTTTTGAGGAAATTTATGGAAGTGGAGTAAGAGTGACATCTTTGGAGGACCATGTGTGATTAAATATAACTGGAGGTAATTTGGAAGTCGAGCAAAGACTTCTACATTTGGTTCATGCATTTGCAAGATATTTATCGAATACTCAGGCACATTGTGGAGCTCTTCGAATAAAAGGAGCAAGAATATGGAAGTCATTGTCTAGTGGGGAAGATAGATATAAAATAAATTATTACAGCTGTAATTAGGTTATCACAGGTGAGATGAATACTGTGAAAGTAGTCTTCATGCGGTACAAAGACCAGCCTTGTCTGGAGTTTCAGGGGATGCATCTAGAAAGAAGTGGTATCTGATGGAGGTGGACAATGGTTCTTTTTTCATTAGTGTTATCATTTGTGACTCTGGGTCTTCATTGCAGCACACAGGGTTTCTCTAGCTGTGGTATGTGGGCTTCTGATACTGGTGGCTCCTCTTGTTGAAGAGCATAGGCTCTAGGGCGTGTGGGCTTCAGTAGTTGCAGCTTGCAGGCTTGGGTGCTCCATGGCATCTGGACTTTTCCCAGAATAGGGATTGAACCCGTGTCCCCTGAACTGGCAGGCGGATTCTTTACTACTGGATGAGCAGGGAAGTCCAGGACAATGGTTCTGAAGGTACTTCTCAGTATGAGCTATCCAGGGCAGATATGTTCTACTGCTAAACAGAGCATTTTGATTCTTTTATTTTTTTCAAATTGGCAGAACACATTTAATGAATGGAGAGAATTTTCTCACTTCCAACTTTTCCTTCCATGATATATTTTTAATCATGGCACCTGCTACTACTTCTCTGTGCTAGCAGATGACAAATGAATGAACACGTTGCAAATGAATATTAATGGAAAATTTTAAATACTGCATTATACTGATTTACTTATTTATTTTATGTCATCATTATTGTTTTGTTTTGTGGGACCATGTGCTTCTTTTCTTTTTTTTTAATTCATACTAATGTTGTCTGGGTTGAGAGACTGGAGTTAAAGATATAAATGTCACCATGTTCTGAAAATACGTGGATAGCCAAATTCGAGGAACCCTGTCCATGGCAATAGGAGATATGTATATTTTCTTTACAAGAAAGAAAAGGGATAATAAATCCTAACACTTACTGACTACTTTCTATGTGCCAGGACTTGGATATATATGACCTTACTTGTCCTTTACAACCATTCAAAGAGGTGGGTCTTAGCATGATTCCTTTCTGAGAGGAGAAAAGGGAGACTTAAAGAGATTCGCTGATTTGTCCGAGGTCAAATCATTAGCATTTGACAGACAGTTTGAAATCAAGTATTCTAACTCAAGATGCCCGTATTAAATAGAATCAGTAGACTACCTACTTATCCATCTATCTATAACACTCACACACACACACACACACACACACACACACACATGTTGGCTCACAGGACTTAGTGTTGGCAACTCTGAAATCTTCAGGGCAGGCCAGCAGACTAGAAATGCAAGCAGGGTTTCTAAGTTGCATCCTTTTTTTTTTTTTCTGATTTATCTATTTTATTTTTGGAGTGTAATTGTTTTACAATGGTGTGTTAGTTTCTGCTGAACAATGAAGTGGATCAGCTATATGTATACTTATGTCCCCTCCCTGGCTAGCCGCCCTCCCACCACCCCATCCCACCTGAGTATACATGGAATCTAGAAAAAAGGTACAGACGAACCTATTTGCAGGGCAGGAGTAGACACAGGTGTAGAGAATGGATATGTGAACACAGAGGAGGAAGGGAAGCATGGGACAAGTTGGGGTACACATATATACACTATCCCAGGTAAAATAGATAGCTAGTGGGAAGGTGCTAGATAGCTCAGGGAGCTCAGCTCAGTCTGTATTACATTCTTGAAGCTGATTTCCTCTTCTCTGAGAAACCCCTTTCTTAATTCTTTAGTCCATCAGCTGATTGAACAAGGCCCACCCACATTATAGAGGGTGATGTAATTTAGTCACAGTCTGTAGATTTAAATGCCAATTACAGTATCTAAAAAAAGACTGACAGCAATATCCAGTTCAGAGTTTGATCAAAATTCTGGGCACCATATATCTGTTCAAGTTGGCAATAAAATTAACCAAAATCACACCTTCTCTTAAATTATTAGGTTGTAGCTCCTAAAACTTTCGGGTAGAATTGCTTGGACTGACGCTGAGCTGAGGTTGAGGTTTCAGACCTTGTGTGGACTGTGCGTCTCTGTGCCGTAGGAAGGGTTGACCCCTTTATAAGCAACTTCCTCACTCTGCACCAAACCCCTCCTACCCTTTCTCATGAATTCTTTCCATGTGATTTTTGAGGACACACTTTGTCTTCCTGGCTTCTGCGTTTGCCTCTCACCTGGCCCTGGTTCATTGACACTGTACGTGCCCTTTCTCAGGTACCTGAGACCTCAGTGTACCTCTCAGGTACGCTGACCTTTGGCCCTGGAGTTCTGCCTTGAGTGACCTCCGGTGGACCCTCTGCAGACCCCAAAACCCTGCCCAGCCTGGTCCTCAGAATCCTCAGCCAGGCCCATGTCTCCAAGGAGTTTGATCAGATATTCCTCCCATCAGATTCCCCACTGCAACCTCCTGCGAACAGGCTTTGGAATGGGAGCATTTGCAAGGAATACGCCTGAGTGGTTTAAGGGAATCACTTTCCAGATATTCAACATTCAAACTCTTCTTTCCTTAGTTGATCTGCCCAAAGATGGACTTGAAAGAGAGATTTTACTCTTGAGCTTCCCCTGTTCATAATCCCCTTTTCATATTTTATAAGAGAAAACCATGAACCTCGTGTGAGTTTAGCCTGGTGAGGGCCTGGAGCAGGCACAATTTAGCAGTTCCTTTAATTAAAGCATCTAATTGTCCCCCAACCCAATCCATCTCATTAAGAGATGCTTTTGTAATGGAAGTTTACTTTTTATGTTCATAATTACTCATAAAATTTTAATACCTTTATGCTTTACTGTTCACTTGTGTATTACTAATATTTCTAATAATAATTCAACTGGAATAAATTTTTAAGCATCTATGCTTAAAGGGTAAGCAAATATATCCTATGCTATAAGGATGTGCAAATACTAATTTTAATCCTCATATATATTTTTACTGAACTATAAGAGGGAGTGTCAATAAAAGACTGCCAAGCACAAAAGCATATTGTAACTGAGATAAGATTTTTGTGAAAAGTAGATATAAAATACCAGCCCCAAGGGAAATAGAACAGGTAAAATATTGGCCCAGTAAGGAAGAGTTTGTTAGGTGATAAATGTCTATGGTATTTAGGTTCCATTGGATCCCTTTTAGAGTGAGACAATCATCTTATTTTAAAGTACCCCAGTATATTGTAGTTTAAGATACTGGACACTGCTTCTTTTGCAATTATATAATTTATAATAAAATTTTTAAATATAAGAAAATAAAGGACACATTCTGTAGAATTTTAAAATACTTTTAATTGTACAAAAGCAGAAATTTGGAGGAATGCTTACTGCTCCTTTGGGACTCTTCTGACCCTCCACCCTCCCACCCCCTACCCTCTAAACACGACTCCACAACATACCACGTGGCTGTTCCATGTCATGAACACCACGTCACCCATGGTGGGCTCTAATCACTCACTTCTAAAATGGAAGAAAGGTGAGAATTGGAGAATGAATTCTTAGAAATCTGAGTTTCGAAGATTCCAGAATCGAAGAATCGATCGTAGGATAATTTTGTGTTTTCATGTTTGGTAAAATGAGAATCCAGTTGGAAATCAAAGCACACATCTGTCTGTAGACTTTCACCAATGAGGTAAGTAAATAAATCCTTGTCCTTGGGCAGACGCTGACTGCTCTGAAGTACATCTCCACTGTGTCTGTCCCACTCTTTGGAGCACCCTGTGAGCTGGCAAGGGTAGGGCTTAGAATCCCCCATTGACAAGATGTGAAAATGACTCGGATGGAGACAAGGCAGGCCTTAAGCCAAGCAGATCTCACCTTTTAAAACTGCTCTAATAGATATAATTTGGCAAACAAATACACACTACCTTTTCAAGTGTTTTCTTCTCAGGTTCCTCTTAGCATAGGCTCTGGAAAGATAAAAACTAGGTGTTTTGCTTAGGTCTTATTTTAACCTGGGAAACATCACATTATAATGATCAGACATGAAGAAATGGAAAAAAAGTTGTGAGCTTTTAAAAATTTGCTAATTGCTCATTTTTTTACTTTTCCTACTCTCAACCCTGTGAAAACATTATTGTACAAATATGTGTGCAGGAAGAAGGGAGTGAAATTTTTGTGGATCATAAGGTTTCTGACAAATCAGTTAACCTCATTTTTTTTTCCTTCGGCTGGGGCCAACCAACTTAAGAAAAAGAGTTAAGTGTAGGCAAAGATGGAAGGATTATTTCATGAAAGATCATCATTGAAAATGACTGATCATTTAAAAAGATGTCTACAAATGCTTTGAAGTTTCTCCTTGGAAAGGTGGGGTTGGTGTGCCCTCCCCTGGGTCTAACTGCTGCAGTGAAAGATCCTACATAAGGACAGCCCGTGAAAGTTCTTGTCAAAAAAAAAAAAAAAGGCAGAACTAAAATCCACCCTGTATCAAAAGAACAGAAATCTAAATCAGTAAAACAGAAAAAGGTAAAATATAAAGGAAGGGAAAGATTGAAAGTGGGAGGAGAAGGGGAAGACAGAGGATGAGATGGTTGGATGGCATCACCGACTCAATGGACATGAGTTTGAGTAAACTCCGGGAGATGGTGATGGACAGGGAGGCCTGGTGTGCTGTAATTCATGGGGTCGCAGTCAGACATGACAGAGTGACTGAACTGAACTGAACTGAAAGGAAGAAGCATAAGGGATAAATAGGGAAGGCAGAAAGCGAACACCTAGTGAAAATTAAGGCACCATCCTACTCTTGTAGATTAAGGGGCCACAAATTCTTTGCCACTCTTTCCATCAAGAGATGGACTCTGTTTCTCATCCTCTTTAATCCAGGCTGGCCTTCTGACTTGTTTGACCAAGAAAACGTATTAGAAGAAATGCTGTGCTAGCTCTGGCTCTGGCTTTTGGCAGGGATGGCAGTTTTCATTCTCAGAAACCAGCCACATGCTCTGCAGTTCAGGCTGTCCTGCTGATGAAAGGCAGTAGGAAGGAGACCCGAGGCACTCCCACTCAACATTCAGCACCAAGGAACCAAACACGGGAGCAAGACCTGGGATTTTCCAGCTCTGCCTAGTTATGCTCTAAATCCAGCCAAATTAGTGACCCCAACTGAGATCACCAGAAGAACCACAGAGTCAAACCACGATATCATGAAAAATAAAAAATCATTGTTTTAAGCTAAAAAAAAAAAAAAAATAGAGTAAAATAAAATGGCTGGCTTAAGTCACTACATTCTGGGGGCAACTTGTGATGAGTCAACAGTAAGTCAACTAGTGACTACCTTTTCTTAGACATCACCACACACCTAAACTTAAAACAGAGTTTTAGCTGTGCTGTCTGTGACTATGAATATAAATGTCAAAAGAATAACTATTTAAATGGGCAATAGCAACATATAATTGCCTTAATTGCCACATTTCGACTCCTTTCTATCATTTCTGTTCCATCTTCATAGAAAACTAAGATTCTGAAATTCTTTTCACAGTATATGTAGGCAGCAAAAAGCCTCACTGAAGAGTGACAGACATTTGTTCTCAAGTGGGACTCTGAGTCTAGGACTTTTGTGTCTGGATGTGGAGAACTGGGGTGAGGGAGAGAGGGTCCGTCTTGGTTGAGTCCCCATTCTCATCAGGTGGCCCTTCTCCACGCAGGATGGTCAAAGTCAGCCTCGCTGCTGAGTCCTTGAGGAGCATCAGAGCTAATCCCCTGGGCTGTGGCTGCAGGGAAAATGTTAGCTGAGAACATCAGTATTTCCCAGCTACCTGATTAGAAAGAATTCAAAGGACACGTGCACTATGTGGTCTCTGTAGATACGAAAAGTGGTAACAGGAAAACTAATATAAAGGCTACTTTTCAACCCTGAGGGAGAATTAGAATTGTGTCCTTTTCAGAATAGTTTCTCATCCTAGGAAGTCAAGCATAAGCTGAATAGTCACTACTGCCTCTTAGCCTGGTCTCATGTAGCTTTCCTATATATTCAGCTAACATTTGGTTTCTTCTCTCTCTCTCTCTTTTTAAAATTTCCTCCATAAATATGAATTATTTTTCAGAATGAAAGGAGGAAATTTTCTTTTTTTGCAACAAACAACACTGGCATATTTCACTTTTGAGTTCAATTTTGTACAGTTTTGAAGATTCTTTTGTAAAAATGAAGATAGAGGAAGTCATAAAGCCCCTATGATTCAGTCATCAACTGAATTTTTTTTTATTTTTCCAGTTGTTGGAAGAAAATGTCCACTTAGAAAGGTGTAAGATCATAACTTGAAAGAAGGTGGCCAAGTAGAGAACCAGTTTTTGTCTGTCTTTGAAATGATTTGAAAATAAACATTCTTTTCTGAGAGCATATGGTGATCAATTTTCTGATGCCCTTCTTTATTAAACATGATTCTCTACTGTTCTCTACTTAATTGATCTCCTTATTATTAAAGTGTTGAAGCTTGCATGGTTAAAGCTGACTCACCAAAACCGCATCCACATTTCAGCAGAGAAAAGGAAGCTTTTTTTTTTTTTTTTTGGTGTTGTTTTTTTGTTTTTTTTCAGACACAGACACAGTGTCACTTCTACTAAAATTTGATTGGTACAACATTGGCTCAGACCTTGGACATGGAGTTTGTAGCTGAGTGATCACTGCCTTGCTGAACCATGTAGAATTATGCTAATAAAGTAATAAAGAAAGGATAGATTCTGAAGAGCATTGAAAAATCTCTGCTCTGATCATGAACAATATTGCAACAGTCCTGGAAAAACAGAGTAACATTAACAAAAGACCCTGGGTCCATGTGAAGCAAAGTTGTGTATTGGCGCTTTGTTCTTCTTACCTCTGTGTTTTAGTTGGCTCAGGCTGTAACAAAATACTGTAGCCTGACTGGCTTAAACATCAGAAATATATTATCTCACAGCATTGGAGGCTGGAAAATCCAAAATCAAGGGTCAGCAGGACTTGGTTCCTGGTGAGTATTCTCTTCCTGGTCTGTAGATGGTTGCCTTCTCACATGTCCTCCCAATTGTGGGAGGAGAGAGAGAGAGCCCTAAACTCTCTTCCTCTTCTTATAAGGGCACTAACTCAGTAATTCTGTCATCAGACCACATCCTTATGGCCTCATCTAAGCCCAATTACCTTCCACAGGCCCTATCTTCAAATGCCACCATAATCAGGGGTTAGGGCTTCAATATATGAATGGGGGGGCACAAATATTCAGCCTACAGCATTCTGTCTTTTTACCTGATGGAGAGTAAAATTTGATGTGCTTGAGATGTGCATGTCTGTGTCCACTTGTTGTACCAGCTCAGCCTATTTTTGGCAGAATGCCTATTACAAGATGATCATATCACTCCCAATATGGTTTACTCAGCAGAAGACTTGTGCTTAGTTGCTCAGTTAGGTCCGACTCTGTGGCCCTATGGACCCATCAGTAGCCTGCCAGGCTCTTCTGCCCATGGGATTTCCCAGGCAAGAATACTGGAGTGTGTTGCCATTTCCTTCTCCAGGGGACACACTGTTCTTCCCTATTAAGCTTGCTGTGGATTACAGTTCTATAAGTTGCCCATTAAAAATTACCACTGCAAGTTATTTTCCCAATGATAGCATTGCCATCTTAAATTTTTGGACTTCTCTAAATTAGCATTAAGCTTTAAAGCTTAACATTCAGAAAACTAAGATCATGGCATCTGGTCCCATCACCTCATGGGAAATAGATGGGGAGACAGTGGAAACAGTGTCAGACTTTATTTTTGGGGGCTCCAAAATCACTGCGAATGGTGACTGCAGCCATGAAATTAAAAGACACTTACTCCTTGGAAGGAAAGTTATGACCAACCTAGATAGCATATTAAAAAGCAGAGACATTACTTTGCCAACAAAGGTCTGTCTAGTCAAGGCTATGGTTTTTCCAGTAGTCATGTATGGATGTGAGAATTGGACTGTGAAGAAAGCTGAGCGCTGAAGAATTGATGCTTTTGAACTGTGGTGTTGGAGAAGACTCTTGAGAGTACCTTGGACTGCAAGGAGATCCAACCAGTCCATCCTAAAGCAGATCAGTCCTGGGTGTTCATTGAAAGGACTGATGCTGAAGCTGAAACTCCAGTACTTTGGTCACCTCATGCGAAGAGTTGATTCATTGGAAAAGACCCTGATGCTGGGAAGGATTGGGAGCAGGAGGAGAAGGGGGCGACAGAGGATGAGATGGCTGGATGGCATCACCGACTCGGTGGGCATGAGTTTGAATAAACTCTGGGAGTTGGTGATGGACAGGGAGGCCTGGCATGCTGCGATTCATGGGGTTGCAGAGAGTCGGACACAACTGAGTGACTGAACTGAACTGACCTGAACTGAAGTTGGCATTATATAATTCTCACATTAGTCATTTTTGCGGTGACTGGCTATTTGAAAGAGTTTAGTTCCTTTCACTTTCCTGCTTCTCATAGAAATGAGGAAACAAATGCACATTATCTCATAGTTCACTGTAAAAATATCTCTGCAAATATCTGATTCACACTCAGGAAAAAGAAAAAGGTCATTTACTAACTTGCTGTGGCTACTTTAATTGTTTTCCCCCAAAAGAAGTCTTCCACCTCTGTACTGTGATTGTGAGCTTACTCAGAAATAGAGTTGCTATAGATGTCAACAAGTTAAGTTAAAATTGGGTCACCCTCAATTAGGGTAGCACTGAGCCAATGGCTTCCCTCTGAGAAGACGGGCATTAAGATATGCAGACACAAGAGAAGGACGCCACGTGATGGAGGAGAGAGAGACTGAGTGATATGTCTCCAATCCCAGGAATACTGAAGATCACCAGTGACAGCAGAAATTAGGAAGAAGCAAGTAGGATGCTCCCCTGCAGGTTCAGAGGGAATGTTGCCCTGCTGAAACCTTGAAGTCATATTTCTGAGCTGCAGAACTGTGCAGAGTTACATTTCTGTTGCCTTAAGCCACCAAGTTTGTGGTTGTTCATTACTGCAGCGCTAGGACCCTAAACAAGTCAAGTCTGAGGTTTGGAAAAATCAGCCTCTTCAAACCTACTTAGATCACCTCTGAAATGGGAATAAAGATTGACTGCAGTTATGAAGAGGAAATGAAATAACATATGTAAAGCACCTCACACTATTCTTAACACACCGAATCTGACTCAATGAGTGTTAGCTCTCTCTCTGCAGCCTATAGACTGTGGGCGTGGAGAGGCTGGGCAGAGAGCTCTGTTCCCATGTGTGGGTGGAGGTTCCCTTCATGGTTTTACAGCAGCCTACTCACCGTCTGTGAGGATAATAGGAATTTCAAAAACTGCTTCTATTTTTATAAACAAAGGACTTGGTAGTAAAGATCCTCTCTACTCTTGAATTTGCATGTGCCATCTATTTCCCAGGAGTGCTTTGCAACTAAAACATTCATGAAAAAAATAGGTCTTTGATTTTTTTAACCATAAGTAAGTTATATCATAGTAATCCTTCTGTCTCTATGTTTTCTGCCCTCAAAAAAAAAATATATATATATATATATCTTTCTGTCCACAAAAACATGCAGTATTATAATGTCACCATGAAGATAAATAACTAAGTAAATGTTTTATTGAGCCATTGGCATGGGATAATTCAAGCCCTAGGCAATTGTTTTTATTCTTTTCTGTAACCCGTGTCTGGATAATCATATTATGCTATTATCTAGATATTTTTTAAATAAGCACAGATTTGGCCCAATAGGAAGAGTTTAGTTGATTCAATACATATACATGTTCTGCTTTCCTAAAAGGCAAACTCTTCTTGCAATTACTCTTACACTTTTTTTTTCCAGAAAATCAAAAGGTAACACAGAGACAAAAGGAAGCTGTCATACCCTGAGTCTCACCTCCATGACAGATACTGTAGAAGGAGGCTGGCATTTTTACTCCTGGAAAGATAAGCATAAGTCCTTCATTTTACAATGGAGGAAACACCATTAAAGTGTTTAATTAAACCTCCTAACATTACTCATCTACTAAATGGGGAAAAAAATAGAATTCTAACCTGAGTCTTCTGATTCTATTTTGTTACCAAAAGGATTCCTTTGATGTGTCTTCCTGTGTCTCAGTTCAGTTCAGTCACTCAGTCATGTCCAACTCTTTGCAACCCCATGTACTATACTTGTGTCCATCGAGTTGGTGATGCCATCCAACTGTCTCTTCCTCTGTCATCCCCTTCTCCTCCTGTATTCAATCTTTCCCAGCATTGGGGTCTTTTCAAATGAGTCAGTTTTTCACATCAGGTGACCAGACTATTGGAGCTTCAGCTTCAGCATCAGTACTTCCAATGAATATTCAGGACTGATTTTCTTTAGGATGGACTGGTTTGATCTCCTTTTGGTCCAAGGGACTCTCAAGAGCCTTCTCCAACACCACAGTTCAAGAGCATCAGTTCTTTGGTGCCCGGTTTTCTTTATAGTCCCACTCTCACATCCATACATGACTACTGGAAAAACCAAAGCTTTGACTAGATGGACCTTTGTTGGCAAAGTAATGTCTCTGCTTGAAATTCCTGTGTCTGGTTCTCCTGAAAACTAAATAGCTGGAAGAAAAGGGATGTTTTGTTTCCACTCGCAGTATTGATAGCTATTGTAAAGCAACATTAATTGCTTTATTAATTAATGTTAATGCTGACATATAGATGAATGAAACAAGGTAGACAAACACCCAATAAACTCTTTCATACACATAGTGGTATTTTTCAGAGCTGGCATTGGAGGCGTGTGGTGAAAGTGTAGTTTTGAACAACAGTGCTGAGATAATTGGTTGTTTGAATGAAAAGCAAATCAGCTTGCAACCTTAACTCACAACACATATACAAACCAGCTACATATGATATTAAGCCATAAAGGAAATACAAAGTAGTGTATCTCATTACATTAAAATTAAGAAACTTTCTTCATCAAAACACTTGAAAGACAAGCTATTACTTGGGAGAAAATCATAAGGACACACGTAACCAAAGAAATTTATTAACACAATGGATTTTTAATTTTTTCTAAGACTTGAGGTAAAGAGAAAACTCAGTGGAAAAATGGGGAAAAATACAGCTATTTTATATAAAAGTCAATACAAATCATGAATAAATGTATGAAAAGGTGTTCAACTTCATTAGTAATCATGAAAATGTGAATTCAAATCCTGAATGTGTTACTATTTAACACCTAGGGGATTGGATGGAGGGGTGTAGCGTGATAATATTAAGTGTTGCTGAGATACAGAGATGCAGGAACTCCCATACCCTTCCTAGGGGATGACAGATAAACTAGTCTCTCTCCAAGACACAGTAAAGCTGCAGAACTCTATATGCCAGATCCAGAAATTCTCCTTTTACATAGACATCCTAGAAAACCCTTAGTTCAAGAGTATTAAGACATGTAAATGCATAATCAAAGCATTGTTTTTAACAGCAAACCATTGGAAAAGAACCACCCAAATGTCTATCAAATGCGTAAGCTGTGGACTCGTATGATGGAATCTAGCACAGAGTGATAGTTAATCAGCTTCAGAGATGCATCAGTAGAGATGTGTGGAGAAAATGTAATGTCAGGTAAAACAAAGAAAAGAATAATGCACATATTTCTGGTTCCATTTGTATAAAGATTGAAACCTTGGAAATTACTAACATTACTATAATTATAGAATTATTTATTTGCACAATAAATCTTTAAGGAAAATTAAGGAAGGGATTAACACAAGTAGAGGTGGTAATTATTCCAGGTTAGGAGAGAGGGAGGGGCATTATAAGAAATGCAAATAAGAGATTTCGAATCTGGTTGCAATTAGATAAGTTGATGGTAAATTCACAGGTATCGATCTTATCATTATCATGTAAATGTTAAATATATATTTCTACTCACTTTTGTATGGTATGTGCTTTTCTAGAATACCTTAAGATGTTGGAGTCCTTCTTAAGGAACACAGTGTGCTGACAGCTTGATTTCCAATTTCTAATTTCCAGAACTCTAAGGATGAATGTGGGTTGGTTTTATGCCACTAGGGTTTGTGGTAATTTGTCACAGCAGCCATAGGGAAGTAACACACACACACAGTCAGAGCTTTCCCAAGGCCCACTGTGCTGTGGATTTAGGTGGGACAGTGGTCCATCATGGTCCTCTCCCGGAGGACCCATCAGTCAATTCCTATGAGGGGGGCAAGGAAAGGAGCAGAAAGAGGGGGAAAGGAGAAAACCTGACCACACAGGAGGGACTCCCTGGCCCTGGAACTTTGCAAACTGTGCTGCTTCTATCCCAAAAGCTCTTCTTTTCACGCTTTACGCTGCAAACTGCTACTCACTCACCAAGTCCAGGCCATCAGAGTCACATCTTCAGAAGCATTTCCTGATTCTTCACTCTGTGAACACCACCAGAAATGTTTCCTCTTCTCACAGCCTTGCTATTCCCTCCAAGAACTTGAACAATTTGCAACAATGGCCCTGCAGCTACGTGTTCACTACCCTTGCATCTGCATCTAGACAGCAGCTCCGTGAACGTCCTACCCTGTTTGTCCACTCATGTCCTGGTCCCCTTCACCTTGGCAGTGCCCTGCTGGACTCGAGAACCCCCCCAGCCTCCGGGCATCTTTGCTTTAGCTCAGCAGTCCTTAACCTTTTCGGTACGAGGGACTGGATTCACAGAAGACAATTTTTCTATGGACCAAGGCAGAGGGGACAGTCTGGGGATGATTCAGTCCTCCTACATTTACTATGCACTTTATTTCTATTATTATTACATTGTGATACATGATGAAATAATTGTACAGTTCACTCTCTCTTTTTATCAACATGTGGCTCTAGAGTTTTGACTGAAGTAGCTCTGCATTTTTTCTATAGAGCATGCGCCTTCAGACAGAGCTTTGGCAACATTATAAATTCAAGTGGTGGATATCATGCTGAACTCAGGATTGCCCTCTCCCTCGGCATATTTTATGTCTGGTTCCTTCCTTCAGGACTTCTCCCCTAGGAGCTCTTAAATCCTCAGGCAAATGAGCCTGCTCCACCAGATTCCCCCTGCTCCGTGTGCTTGGTCATGTCCGAATCCCAATTTCTTTACATAAAGGATTTCAGATACTCTACAGGTAAGACAGTGAAATGAGAACATTTAAATTATTCAAGGTAAGATTTCCACCAGCATTTCAGGGGAAATATTGACTTGAAACTCTCTCGCTGTGTCCCCTGAGGGACGTGATTGTTAAGAGGACTGCCCATCCCTGGAGAAGGACGAGCATCTTTCCGCACCGGAGGCGGTGTTGAGGCTGGAGCCTTACTGAGCCTGGTGGCTAGCACCTCCCCATCCTCCCCTCTGAGTAGAGGGCTGGGCCATCACCACCTCCCCTCCAACTGCACCGAGGGGAAGAGACATTCGTTCTATTTATGGTCATCAACAGAGAAAGCAGAATATACTTCCTCCTGCTGGCAGAAATGTTACTTATTGTTTTAATAAAGGTTTACCTGTATCTGAGATCACATGGTGCAGTGGCAAGGCGTGGGCACCTTCTCCCCCACCCTGCAGTGCTCTAAGTCATTGGCCTGATTTGTAGCCATTTTCTGCAGCTGTGTGATGATTGTAAACCTGGGAAAAAAACATAAAACATGAAAGCAAGGTGTTGAAGTCAGCCTTAAGGTACTAAATTCCTGACAGCAGCTTGTAAAGCAGTCAGGAAATCGGTGCTGTGAGGTGGTGATGATGTTGGGGGGTGGCGGGAGGAGGTGCTGACATGGGAGGGGTCTTGGTGGGCTCAGACTAACCGGGGTGCGCTTTCCAGCTGGGTGGGAGAGTAAGAGCCACCCCCAGGATGCATGGAGAGCAGATCACGTAATCGGCCATTCACCAGGTACGCTGTTAGTTTTCTCACCTCTTTTTCTTTGGGGGACTGGATGGAAAGAATGGAAAGAGATATATTTAGGATTTTTTTTTTTAATATGAAACATATGCTTGGTTTTCCTAACAGAACACTTTTCTCCACTTTCATCACTATTAGCAGTGGGGCTCTTCGGAAAAGTGTTTTGACTATAAAAATACCAATTAGCTTTTGCAAAATTAAAAGCAGGACAAGTGTATGAAAATATTTTTGTACAGAGTAAGCACTTAGGATGGAAAGTTTTGTTCCTCTTAGTCCTTCGATAATATTTTTTGCATGATCTTTATAAGTGCATGCTGTTTGCCCTGAAGCCCACTACCCCACCCCACCCCCACACACTTCCCATCAAGTACTTCTAACATCAGCAGGACAGGTGTTTCTAAAAGTTTCTAGATGTGTTCTAGAAAAGCTGGGCTTATCATAGTCTGCAGGGTATGATTTCCTCAGAACTTCCATTTTTATTAATAATTGGAGGATAATTGCTTTACAATGTTGTGGTGGTCTCTGTCATACGTCAATGTGAATCAGTCATAATTATGTATATTTCTAATCCCCCTCCCTTGTCACCCTCCCTCCCCAGCCCCCACTCCCCACACCCCATTCAATCCCACTAGGTCATCACAGACCACCAGCCTGGGCTACCTGTGCTATATAGCAACTTCCCACTAATTATCAGTTTTACACATGATAGTGCATATATGTCAGTGTTGCTTTCTTAATTGGCTCATGTTTAAGATCTATAGGGTTGTCTTGGGGCGAACTGAATCTTGCTGTTGTCTGAGTCTAGGGTAAAGACCTCCACCCTGGAACCAGTTCTCATCGCCTCCCAAGGACAGACATGCCTCTTTTGCCCCTGTTTCCATACCAGTTATTTGACCAGTCCTGGAAGATACAGTGTGAGGACAAGTGGCAGGTGCCCCTTTCAAGCTGGAGACCCTCTTGTGCACTTTTCTACCATGGTAACCCCTGGGGCATGGGCTGACAAGAGATGCAGCCTGGACCCCTGAGCCCCCACCAAGAGGACAACTGCCTCTGGGGGTCACCAGAAGTTAACTCGCCTGGCTGTTGTTGAGATTTCCTCAGAGGTCAGTGTGCCGAGGCCCTTCCTACTCACATTTTTCTTCTCACTCTCCTTGTGCAGGTGTGACCCCTGCACCAGGGCAGAAGGCTGTCCTGGCCAGTTCACTTCTCCTTGACCCTTCACAGAAAGATCCCTCAATCAGTCTCCTGCTGACGTCATCCCATCTCTATTAGTGCTCCTGGAGGTCTCAAATTGGCACCCCGGCCAAACAGGGTGAGTACATTTTCTGATCCCCTGAGATAAAGGGGAGATGGGGTGAGAATCAAGGTCTGCAGAGGGTAAGCCGAGATTAGAAGCATCATGTCGGGGGATCGGTGACAACAGAGACAGAACAGCATTGTGCGGGCCCCTGAGACACTCCTGGAGAAGAGCTTGGGAGAGGAGGGTGGGCTTGCAGACAGAACCTTCGCCGAAATTGACAACCTACATCAAATTATGTCAGTAACGCAGATGTGATTTAAAGCAGGATTGGCCTAAGCTTTGTGGTTTGCTCATGTACTTTTCAGGGTGGGGGCGGCCAAGAAGATCAGCTACATTATAGAGAAATATACAAATGACATCCTCTTGACACAAGAAGGTAGTCAAGTAAACGTGCACTCTCTGCCAGCTCTTAGAGACCAAGCTGGAAGGAAGCAGAGGATATGGGATGCTGAGTTCTCAGGAGAGAACAAGGCCCCGCCCCGCCCTCTCTTTCTCTGAGCTGTGGTTTCTGATTTTCCATCCCTGTCCATTTGCTGCCGCTCCTACGGGGGACTTCTAATTCATTCCTGTCCCACCACAAGGCCATTCGCTGGGGTGTGGGGGGAGACTGGGTTTCTGACCAGCATCCCTTCCTTTGGTTTTCTTTCCTGCTGATAGAAATTCCTCTTGGAACAGAGGTTCAAAGATAGATTCTTCCTTTTGCTGGACACAGTGGAGGGTGTCCACGGGACCTGGCTTTGGCCGATGATAAAGAGAAACTGACAGAGGCGCTTAGAGAAAGGAGTGTCTCCTTCACAAGGAAGTTCCTCTCCCTGTCATCAGATGAAATTGTATGAGGTCGCTTAAAGCTGCTGAAATGGCCAAAGTGATGACTTTATTTTTTTCCAAACAGGAAATGACATACATGCCCCGACACCTTAGTGAAAAGAAACCAAGTGGAAGCAGGCAAGTTACAGTTACTGTCCGCTGGGATGGCCCGGGGAAGATAGACACGCGTCATTTTCAGTATCCGCCGCAGCCTCAGGTGTCCGCAGGTTGTCCTGGCATCAGTCTTGAGCAGTTTGCCTCACTAGGTTCGCCTCCACTTCTTGGCCCGAAGTCTCTGGATGTTGAAGCATCTGTCTCAAAGATTTGGCTTCATGTTACATCTTCGACTTAGTGCAAATTATTATTTTAGTTTCCTACTTTATCATATTTTGTGTCCAGTCTCTTGTTACCTAATGGTTAACTGCTCTTGATAAATATCCTACCAGGTTCACCTGATTTTGATAATGGGGCCTGTATGTTAGAAATATATAATTGGTCAGCAAGCACTTCACTAAAGGGGAGAGGGAGGGTCAACATGATGCAAGTGGTGGAAGAGCCAGTAACATGGGCTCAGGAGAGGATTTGAGCATCAAAGTTCTCTCCTCAAAGATTTAAGAGAGTCTTGAGCACACTATCATATATATATGTGTGTGTGTGTGTGTATACATATATATGAGATGAGAATGAAATCACATGACCTACATTTTGTACATTCATACCATTCTATCATCTTTGATTCAGCAAAGGTAGCAGAAAACCCACTCTTGTCAAAAACCAGAATAATACAATACCACTTTTGAAATGCTACATACTCTAAATAGTAAATGTTAGGAGAATGATTTAATAGAGGAAAATGTAGCCAAATGAACAATGATAAGTTTTAGCTGATATCTCTAAAATCAGGTAATAAAATTTATCACTCTTTAATTTATGATTATGGGTATGTGGTTTAATATATGAAACCAGATACTTGATTTGGATAACATGATTTACATCAAATGTATTCCATTATCTGTTATCACTTAGTGCCTTCCTGATTTCTATGGTATTTCATTTTAAAAATCCACTAAATGCATATACTACTAGTAGGCTATATTACAGAGGGTAATTACAGAAATACCCAGATATTTGAATTAAATAAGTTTTACCAAAATCTTGCTTTAGTAAGATTGATATAAAGAAAAGTTTCTGGCAACAAATGGAAGATTTATAAATTTATTAGAATAACAAAATATGTAAAAGATCTGAAACAAAAACTGAATGGTTTTGCATAACTTAGAAACAGTTTACAGTCACTGACTACAAATATATTTATATACTGGCTTTTCCACTAAATCTACTGATATTTTGAAATAATGTATCTGTTTTGATATTTACAAAAGGTACGGAATTTAGAGAACTACAGTTTTGCAGTTTATGAAAAACGTTCATTTAGTGGTAAGTTTTCAGCAGCCTAAAATAAAAGAATCGAAATTCCATGTGCTTATCACAAGACTGTTAAGTGTCAGACTTTGCACCAGGCCAGTTCCTAGGTACCTGCGAGTGTTTGAACATGTGTCTCGAGCTTGGAGCATCACATTTTTGATCTATTTTTTAAAATTTTATTTATTTATTTGCTTTCATTTTTGGTTGCGCTGGGTCTTTGTTGGTATGCTCGGGCTTTCTCTGGTTGTGGCAAGCGGGAGCTAGGAGCTACTCTCCCCTGCAGTGCATGGGTTTCTCGTTGTGATGGCTTCTCCCGTGGAACACAGGCTCTAGGCATTCGGGCTGCAGTAGCTGAGGCACATGGCATTAGCTGCTCTGCAGCATGTGGGATCTTCCTGGACCAAGGATTGAACCCATGTCCTCTGCATTGGCAAGCGAATTCTTATCCACTGTACAACCAGGGAAGTCCTCATTTTTTTTTTTTTATACATTTAAAATAAGATGATGACCACAAGCTTGTGAAATTGTGGGGTCTCCACATATGGCAAAGAACGAATGAATGAATAAATGAAGCACATGATCTCCATTTTCAATCAAGCACATTCCTTTTGATCCTAATCAATGTACTTATTTTCCTGAAACCATTGTTCGAGATGCCATCTCTGAATGGACATCTGTGTACAGGGAAGAGTATTTCCAGATTGAAGTCACCTTTAATTCTCCCTTTGACCTGCATGTCCTCGTTCGCCCCCTCACTGAGTTCTTGCCGCCCACTCCAGGTCCTCAGCCCATTCTTCTCACCTCCAAGGCTCCTGGTGGTCATTCACGTGGGGCTGTCGTGACTGCCCAACTGCTGTCCTCTGTCCCTTCCCCCAGAGCCCCTGTGTATCTCCTGGGATGGTGTCCTTGTCCCCGCGCTGACCTCTGTGGGCTAACTGGGACAGATGCCTCCCTTCACATCACTGCAGGGCCTCTCTTTCCACTCCATCTTTGCCCAGCGGGGTGAGGCTCCACTTCCTCCCCAGATGAAGCCAACCTCCTGGGCTGGCCTCACATAGCTCTCTGTTTAGAAGCTTTAATTCAGTCCACACGGATCTCTTTGAACTGGGGGTGTCTCACCCTCGCTGAACAAGCCCATCCCAGGTAGAAGCAGCAGAGCCTCTTTCCCTGCCCCGATGCTGTAAACATATGGCTTTGTAGTGACTCCTCGAAATAGCTTCTACATTCGACATTGTATCTTCTACATTCAGGCCTCCCCTGCCCCCAGGGAAGCTACAGGGACCACGTCCTTCTCCCTAGACGGATGGATTCAGTCCCAGGCCTCCCGCCCACGCCCCCCTGGCCCCGCCACCGAACTGCTCTTTTCTGCTGGTTCTTCGCCCACGATCCAATCTCAGTCAGCTGCAGGCGCTGTAACAAAATACCCCAGACTGGGTGGCATAAACAACAGACGTTCTGTGTCACAGATATGGAGCTGTCAGTCCATGAGAGAAGTGTCAGCAGGGCTGAGTTCTGGTCGCTCTTTCTGCTGGTCCACAGCCTTCTTCCTCTGCGTCTTCACGTGGCATCCTCAATGTGTGCAGAGAGACAGATTATTCTCTCTTCCTCTTACAAGGACACTAACCCATCATGAGGCTCCTTTATTAAATAATCTAACCCTATTTACCTCCCAAAGGCCCTGACTCCTAATACCATCACACTAGGGGTTAGGACTTGTGAATTTGGGGACACACACACACCCTGCGTCCATAGAAGATTCCAGGCTGGTTCCTTGCCCTCAGACACGATGCTTTAGTTCTGTCCAAGGGATTCCATGGTGATCCTTCCTCACTGATCAGTGATTCTTAGTTATTTCTGTGTGCCTTTATTTCCAGGTTTCAGGTCCCTATTCCGGGGCCACATTTTCTGCACTCAGAAAAGGAGGCCACGCAGAAGGAGCTTATGCTTTCTTAGACTCTGACATCAGCTCAGCACCCACAGCCCCGCAGGGAGACCCATGGACATCCGGGGCATTGTAGCAACCGCCTATGGCATCCTGAACGTACCTGTTGCTTGCTGGTGTTCCCACTCTGATTCTCTGTCAGGATCCTGACTCAATGACGCCTCTCCCATCTCTGGCCAATGAACGTGGTATCTGGATTTAATCTCTTCAGTATTGAACCTTATGTGCCCCTGAAAAAGCAGTTGACCCAGCTGCCCCCTGGATTCCATCTCCTATTTCTCTGTTTCTGTGCCAGCTCTTAAACTCTCCGTAAGTCCAGCCCTGGAAGCTGTGAATCCAGCCTCGCGAGGCAGCAGGCTGGCTGGCCCTTCCAAGGTGGAGTTCAGGTCCTGGTGGTGACCGGCGAGCCTGAGGGTAATAACGGGGATTGCTCTGTCCCTCACACCCTGCGGGCACCGGGCTCTTTAAATTCAAACAGAGATCCTCCTCGGCAATTATTGTGGTTTCTCGGTCCATCTGGTTTGAACTGATCCTTTCAATTTTGATTCAACCGGGCAGATGAAATCTCAGTGGTTTCAATGTCTCATATTGGCAGGGCTGACCTGACTCGAGGATGGAGCCAGCGCCTGCCCATATGGTCTGGTTTCAGGGACATGGGAGGGGGCTGGACTCTCCCCTCGCTTTACCCCTTCTCCCGCATGTCCGTCGGGATCTTGTGTTTTCTCATTGTGCCTGAGGTTTCGCTGTAAGAACTTTAGCCCTTGGGCTGAATGATAAGTGAAAATGCAAATCTGACTGGAAAACACACAACACTGAATTATCAGATCTCTTTACCAAAGTAGGAATTAAGACCCTGTGGGCGTTTCATCTCCATCTACTTACATAGTCTCCCCTTTTCCATATGGATTTGATGCAGCTACCATATAATTTGGTAACACACTAAAATAAATACATTAAAAATATGGAAAGTGATGATAAGTGTAAAAGCGACTAGCCAAAATGAAGAAGGTAGTTACTGTATGTGGACATTTTAAGAGGATAATATAATTTAGACACATCCAACTTGGAAATTGATATGACTATTTCCATTTTACAGAAGAAGTAATTGAGGCTGTTAAGAGATTCAGTGAGTTGCCTTAAGTCATATATTTACTATATGACAGCGAATATTGACACCCAGATCTGTCTGGTTCCTAAATTCTTTTCTGAGTAGTATGTCACTTGTTTTCAAAACATGGTTCTGGAAGTCAAATCGCTTCACAGCCAGGCCTGGATACAGGTGTTTTAAAAGGAGAAAAGAAGGAGCTCAATTTGGCAGGTATATGTCAAATTAAGGTCATTGGCACAGGTAACACTGAGGAATTAATCTTGCTTCACCAAAAGAAATAGCATATGACTGATGGGGGACACAGGTACATTGCATTTCTATCAGAGCATGGCTTAAAATACTGCAGCATTAGTCACATTTACACTATGCCTGACTTTTTTTTTTTTCCAAAATGCCTCATTTAAATGCTGACAGATTGGTTGGCATCGTGAATGTCTTTGCTATGTAATCATGAAGTGGTGTGACTTGTGAAAATGTGGTCTATAAAACTGCTGTTACTCAGACTGCTTTCATGGTAGCATTTGATGGACAATAAGGACTTGTGTAAAAAAAAAAATGCTGTCTGTTGAGAATGAGGGGGGGGGGGGTTCAATGTGGTGTGTTGTTATTTAGATGATCTTTAAAATCCTTTTTGCTCATTACACTATAAAAACCGAGAAAGCAGCCCTTGAAAAGGGAAAAACAACCTGTATCCTGGCCAAATCCTCCCTTTCAAAGTAGCTTGGGTTGATTTTTTTTTTTTCTCTTGATCTCCAAATAAATTTCCATTTTTTAGCAAAAAATTCTACAATGCTGAATTTTGTACATCTGGTAAAGAAAAGGTTATGGATATAAAGTCCCTCCCACCCCCCAATAACACATTTCTTTTGTTTTGATATGAAAATACTGGAATGAATGTGGTGGCTTGTCACAGGATATCCGTGGGGTTTGAGGGAGTTGTAGAACTTACTTGAATTTTCTTATTGTCTTTTATGATTCCTAAGAGCTTGAAATCATTTAGAGAGGAATTCCCGCGACAGAGACAACAAATGGTGACAGTTTTAGCAGAGATCTCCTTCGTGGAGGATGATGTTGGCGTGGTTCTGTCTCCTGGCAGGTTCTTCTCGAGGATGGGCCAGTGTGTAGTATATCTGGTGATCCTGGCTCAGAAGGACAGTGAGCTGGGTCTTGGCCCAGGTCACACATATGCAGGGGTGGGTCGCTTATGACGGGTTCAGAACCTGTAGCTGGAGTCACTTATTAGCCACCAGCTTTCTTGCGTGGTTTCCTTTATTCATCTGAAAGCAATTACTGCTCCATCTGGGTATGTCACCATAACAAACACACCCCAGCCTCTCAAACATGAGGAACGCGAATGTTCATTAGAAGACGTTGAAGATAAAAGCTGTCATTTTTAAAGAAAGTTCAGAACTGGCCTTTGATAGCCAATAGATCATCAACTGGATATGACCCTTGTCCAAGAAGCCATGAAAACTCATGTCATCACTGTGTATTTGTGCTTGGTGTGTGTATGTGTGTATTCCAATCAATTTTATATCTTTCTTTCTCGGAAAGAATCTCGTCATTTGGTTAAAACAAAACAAGACCCAAAATGGAGTTTCTTTTGCAAAGTCTCACATCACCAAAGTGAAAGTGAAAGTTGTTCAGTCGTGTCCAACCCTTTGCAACCCCATAGAATATACAGACCATGGAATTCTCTAGGCCAGAATACTGGACTGGGTAGCCTTTCCCTTCTCCAGGGGGTCTTCCCAACCCAGGGATCTAACCCAGGTCTCCCGTATTGCAGATGAATTCTTTACCAGATGAGTCACAAGGGAAACCCAAGAATACTAGAGAGGGTAGCCTATCCCTTCTCCAGAGGATCTTCCCGACCCAGGAATCAAACCTGGGTTTTCTGCATTGCAGGCAGGTTCTTTACCAACTGAGCTATCCTGGAAGCCCAAACTGAGGTTTAATTGCAGAAGTGGAATCTCAAACCAGCCCATCAAGTATCACCTGGGCAGTGCTAGCGAGGTCATCTGCCTTATAGACCCCTGCCAGCCCCTAAGGATGGTTGGATGGCATCACCAGCTCAATGGACATGAATCTGAACAAACTCCATGAAATAGTGGAGGACGGAGGAGCCTGGCACGTTGAAGTTCAAGGGGTCATAAAGAGTCACACATGGCTTAATGATTGGACAACAACGCATTCCCTAAGGAAAGGGCTTTGCAGTAACCAACGTTCTTTTCTGCCCAACACAACCTCCTTGTCCCTGCTCCCTTCTGCCTGTGAAAGTCTCTCATTTTATACTGCTTCTCGCAGCTCATTTCTATGTGCTAGACAGCAATTGGTTCAGATTGATCTTTTCTCAAATTCTTAAATTTTTTTCATGTGCCTCGGTTCATTTTTGAACAACTGTAACCATACCAGTGAAGCTGACAATATTTTTCCTTCCTTTTATGATATAGTAGAGTCATAAAATACTAGTATCATGTCTTTGAAATTATTATAAGCACCCCTCACCCCTTTCAGGAGGCTTTCCAGGTGGTGAAAAGAAAGAAAGTGAAGCCGCTCAGTTGTGTCTGACTCTTTGCGACCCCGTGGACTCTAGCCTACCATGCTCCTCTGTCCATTGGATTTTCCAGGCAAGAGTACTGGAGTGGGTTGTCATATCCTTCTCCAGAGGATCTTCTCAACCCAGGGATCGAACCTGGGTCTCCCGCATTGTAGACAGGCGCTTTACCATCTGAGCCACCAGGGAAGTCCATTTCCAAGTGGTGCTAGTGGTTAAAAAAAAAAAAAAAAAAAAAATCCTCCTGCCAATGCAGGAGATGGCAGGAAATATGGGTTTGATCCCTGGGTCAAGAAGATTGCCCGGAGGAGGGCATGACAACCCACTCCAGTATTCTTGCCTGGAGAACTGCATGGACAGAGGAGCCTGATGGGCTACAGTCCATGGGGTCGAAAAAAGTCAGATACAATGAGCAACTGAGCATGCACACATGCATCCCTTTCTAAAACATGCCCGGGAACAGGAGCATGTGGAAGGCGAAATAGGGACAGCAGTCGCTGGATGGCATCGGTCATCTGTTGAGTCCTCACAGGTGCAGTCTTGTGAGACAAACATCTGGATAACAGAGTTCTCTCCTAGGGGAGGACACAGATGATCTGCAAGGTCCACTGACTTACCTGATGTCCACAGCATATACTTGCAGAGTCTGGATTTCTCAGTGCTTGGCATTAATTACTTCCTCAAGAGTTCCTCTTCGTCTCTGTGAACCTGTAAGCTTGCATTTTAGCAATCCGTCAGTGAGCCCACATCTGGCCACCCCACCTCAGAGAGGAGTTTTAGACACACAAGGTGTAGAGTCTTGCTGCCTCCTTAATTTTATCATCTTGACTGAACAAGAGGCATTTCAAGGTTCACCAAAGCAGTGAGTTCAATTCTGCTTTTAAACACCCCAGCTGGTAGTCTGGTGACTGGGACTCTGCGCCCCCAATGCAGGGGGCCTGGGTTCGATCCCTGGTCTGGGAACTGGATCCCACATGCTGCGATTAAAAGGTCCCGCATACTGCAAATGAGACCTGGTGCAACCAAACAAGTAAGACAAATGTGTAAATTTAAAATGCCCCACCATCTCCGTGGGGTTTCGTGCTCCGTGTAGAGTCACAGGACTGCGGGCACGCAGAGGTGTGCAAGTTGTGCGAGTGAGATGTGGCTCATGCCACTTAAATCACTGCTCCTCGACATTGACATTTATAAACACTGGTGCCTTCTCTTTACAATAGTCTTCTTTAGTGCCCCAGTTAAAAGTACCCTGCCCTATGCTCTAAATGACTTCTTAATTTTATTAGTCTTCTTTAGAAGGTGTTAAGGGACAGCAGTATCCTTTTCTTCCCTTGTTCAGAGACAGCCATACAAAGAAAGGCAAATGCACTGTGAGTGAAATGATGAAAAATGAGATCTGAAATGCATTTTTTTACCTATACAGTAAAAAAAAATCATCTTTTGCACCATTGGATTAAAAATATGTATTGGGTGCATAGTTGGACTAAAAATAGAAAATATTTAAGCGTCAAATGTGTATTAATTTCAAAGATTATTTTTGGCCTTTTCCCCAGTGCAGTAAGAGGGAAAGGATATGGATATTTAGTTAAAACCCGTTGGGTTTCACAAATGGTTCTAGCAAAAACTAGCATTGTAACTCCAGGAAAAGTACATAATCTGGTCTAGGCTCATTTTATCCAGGTGTAGAAGGTGAAAATGATAACGACTCCCTTCAAGTCTTCCCAGGTCACTCTGCTCATCTCTCCTCTACCTGCTCTGATCTGCAGCCGGGAGAGAGCCGGCTTTGGCGAGAGAGCAGAGAGGGGTGTGGGGTGACCCTTGGGGGCTTCCCTTATGTTCTCCAGAAGCATTCAATATGCATGCCATGATTCACATGGCAATGGCAGGTTTGGTCCAGCGCCGTGTGTCAGAAATGTTGGAATCAGCTGCAAAATAAATAGAGCATGTGAAAGTGGAAAGGTGTGTGGTAAACAGGTAAGGAAAGATGTATATCAGGGTTAAATTTTGATAAACAGGAAAGCGCCTAGAAATTTGGGCACATAAATGTAAAACTAAAGAACAGCCCAGTTTCATGAGCATAACACTACCACAGAGAGACACAAAACGTGGTTCTAGTGGTAATTGTTTCAGATCCGGGATCTTAGTAAGTTTAACTCTGTAAGTATGCAGTATGTGAACTTAACTGCAATCCACAGAAAATGATTCATTCTGTAGCCTCTGGATAATAAAAGACACAGGATTGACTTTGAAGTGGTGAGTCTTATCATAAATTAAGTTCTTCTGAACAAGTAGCTTTCGGTCATTCAGAATTCACTTTGAATGTATTCTGTTGCAAGTTCCTGTAAAATACTGAAACCTGGGTGATCACTGTAACCTCAAAAAATTGTGTGCTGAATAAAATAGAAGATTTAGCAATTTTCCTCATTGTTCCACAATCACAGACACGTTATATAGAGAAAGGCAGCGAATATCAGATGAGTCCATTTCTCCTCTTGGCTCTTCAATCAGGTGGGCGTTTCAGAAAACATCTGTATTCTAAGGAGGGCCCTCAAGAACTCATTCTGTTCTGAAGATGTGTCCTCAGGTGACGTCCATTCAGTGTGTTCCTGAAACAAAGTGTGATGGGGGACATGAGTGGGGGGAAAAGGGAGAAGACAAGACAGAAAGACTTGGCTGTTTAGGAAAAATCCTTTCCATCAAAAAGCTCCATTGGAATCAGATTTGTTTTCCCACTGGTCTACCAAATCCAATCATATTTGCAAAATTTTTATTTCTCTTCCAAATTAGTGTCAACAGTAATAATGCAAAGTGTACAAAATCCTGAAGAGCTGGCAGGTTATGCTGAATCTGCACCATACTTTATATCAGTTACCTTTTGCTATAAAATAAACCACTGATGGGGCTTCCCAGGTGGCCCCTGTGGTAAAGAACACTCCGACCAATGCAGGAGACATGAGATGTGGGTTCAATCCCCAGGTTGGAAAGATGCCCTGGCGGAGGGCATGACAACCCACTCCAGTATTCTTACCTGGAGAATCCCATGGACAGAGAAGCCTGGCAGGCTACGATCCATAGGGTTGCAAAGAGTCAGACATGACTGAAGCTTTACTTAGTAAGCATGCACAAACCACCTATAATTAACAGGAAGTGGGGTCAAACCACATCATGTAGCAGTCTTATCAGTATCAGTCATGACTGGGTGGGCTGGCGGGAGGCTGACTCTCCAGAGAGGACACAACAGGTGACTCCAGAGGCAGGACTTCTCCCATTGTTGTTGTTGTTGTTGTTTTAAGGATTCATTATTCGGTTTTGCATTTGTGCATTCTTTTTTTTTTTTGCCATGCCTGGTGGCATGTGGGATCTTGTTTCCTAACCAGGGATGGAACCGTTGCCCCTGCATTAAAAGTGCAGAGTAATCACTGGACCGCCAGGAAGGCCCTCTCTCCAATTATTTTTAACCATCCGTCTGAGATGAGCAGAGCAGCTCAGGTGTCTGTCTTCCCACAGGGATGACAGAAGTGTGAGAGGGCGAGCAGGAACACTCAAGGCTTCTCAAAGTCTCAGCTTTGAACAGACACACTGTCACTTCCTTCTTATTCTATTGATCAAAGTGAGGCATGAGACCAAAGCCCCAAATCAAATGGGAGGGGGAATGTATTCTGCTTTTAAGGGAAGAACTAAAAATTACACATCAAAGGGCAAAGATATTCAATCAGGTATTCAAAGGGTGAGAAATTCAGTCAGTGTCCGTAATGAGATCTAGAATATTCTTATGTGCCAAAATGGTGCATGATTGTCAAAAAATTTAAAAAAAATCACTTACCATAAGCAAGTCTTCCAATGAAGGAAATGTGCCCTAGCACTTTGGAAACCACATCTCCACCAGCTCAGGGAGCCACAGAGAAGTGGGTGAGTGTGCCTAAGGTAGGGTGGCAGTCTCCGATACAGATGCAGAGAAGTTTGGAGAAAGGAGAACAAAAGCCAAGCAAATAAAAACGGCAGTCTTACGAAACCTGTGACAGTTCCAGAGAAAGATGTCATTCCTTTGTGACATGGGCAAATGGAAAATGGTCAGAAGTTCAGTCCATCTGAAAGAGAGGGCAGCTGGGGAAGGAAATTCACCCTTAGTGATGCCAGGGATCAAAAAGCTTTGTGGTCTTTTCAGCAGGTGAGTGTAGCAGGGCAAAGAGAAGAAAAGAGGTGAGCTCATGTGGAGATCTCAGGCAGGCAGACAGCTTCAGGAGAGTTTGCTATTTATATTTTTTAGGGCTTCCCTGGTGGCTCAGAAGGTAAAGAATCTGCCTGCAGTGCAGAAGACGTAGGTGCGATCCCTGGGTTGGGAAGATCCCTTTGGAGAAGGAAATGGCAACACACCCAGTATTCTTGCCTGGAGAATCCCATGGACAGAGGAGCCTGGCGGGCTACAGTTCATGAGGTGGCAAAGAGTCAGACATGACTTAGCAATTAAAGAACAAAGAACAGCACCTGTTTGTATGAAATATCTCAGATTCTTCAAAAACACTTGGAGGGGAGCATTTTTGATTCCATCTTAGAAGTGATGTTGCAGGAAACCAGTGTAGGGGTAAGTAACTCAGAACCATGAAGCTAGTTAGGCTGCAGAGCAAATGCAAACTCATATTCATTTGATTCCAAAGTTCATGGTTGAATTCAGTGTCAGAGCCCCAGGCAGAGAACAAGAGTAGCTATTGCTCTGGTCTGAACATTTGTGTCTCTCCCAAATTCCTATGTTACTATCTTAATCCCCAGTGCAACCTGTTAGAAGGTGGGGCCTTTGGGAATTGATTATGTCATGTGGGTGGAGCCCTCAGGAATGGGATCAACACTCTTCTAAAAGAGACCCTCAGAACCCACTTACCATTTGCCCTTGTGAGGACACAGGGAGAAGCCTGTGACCCAGAAGAGAGCCCTTCTTTGTTCACAATCATGTCTTCTGCTGAAATACTGAAAAAGCATGCTTGCCTTTGTTCTTGCTTTATTATTGTTACTAGGTCTCCCAGTCTAACACTGAGTAAAACTGTTTATAGCAGGCATCCTTGCCTTGTTCCTGATTTTTGGAAGAATGTGTCTAGTCTTCAACATTAAAGATATGACTCTTCATAGGTTCTTTGCTCTTGTCCTTTATCAAGTTGAAGAATTTTCTCTCCTGTTCCTGTTTCTTGAGAAATTTACCATAAGAGGGCATGGATTTGTCAATCATTATTTTGATGTCAATATAATCATACTTTTCTCTTTTATATTCTGTTAAGATGATAGATTACCTACATTGATTGGTTGAATCTTGTATTACTGGAATACATTCTACTAGATCACAGTAAATTATTGATTTTTTAAAAAATTACTGCCTATACATTAGAATTTTTGTATATAACATTTTGTTATAACAAAATGCCTCAAAGATACAGTGACTTTAAGAATAGATGGATTTACTTTTCTGTAACCTAGTAGTAAGGTGATGCCTTAGGCTGGGAGACTGGGTTGGATTTCATGTTCCCAGGAAATCACCTGCTTCTGGTCCATGTCACCTTTCCACCATCCACAGTGGCAATACTCTTGCTTGTCTAATTGAGCCTGGATTGCCCCTATATCCAGGTTCCCCACATCTGGGTTGCATTCAGTTGATAAAAGTAGAAGAACATGAAAGAGATATGTTTACAGTTGTAAGTCACAAGGGTCATAAGATATAAATCATATGCCTAAATTTTATTGGAGATTTAATCACGCCTATATATATATATATATATATATATATATATATATATATATATCTACAGAGCAGATTGGAAAGTGAAATGCAACAATGTGTACAGGAAGAAGGGGGAAACAAATTTTGGTGGACAAGTAACAGTATCTGAAGCTCTCTTCTATGCTCTGGTTCTCTAATTTTATTCTGTTAAAATTCAGTTTATGCCCATTGTTGTTAGGTCATGCTGGACTCTTTGTGACATCATGGACTGTAGCCCACCAATCTTCTTTGTCCATGGGATTCTCCAGGCGAGAATACTGGAGGGTCTTGCCATGCCCTCCTCCAGGGGATCTTCCTGACCCAGAGATTGAACCCAGATCTCCTGCATTACAGGCAAATTATTTACCTCTGAGCCACTTAGGAAGCCCTGAATCTTGGCAGCAGTAGGATAATTCCCCCTAGTACATTTATATTGTTCCACTTTTTGTACTGCTGCTCAGCATAGAATTATGAATATAAAATAATCCTGATCAATAGTTTTCTTTAAAGAAATCAGTGGTAGAATTGGAAGTAAAGCCAAACTGTGCAGGCTCAATTTGATAGCTGAATACCAAGCTTGGATCTGGGTCTGAAATGTGATCTAGATTTGACTTCCAATCCTCATAATCAGTAGCACTGTCATATGTGACAAACAGGGAAATCTCACCACACCTCCCTGGACTGAGAGGTAAAATCTCATGGAAGATGAAGGCCTTTCACAGCTAGTTCAAGTCCTTGCAAAGATTGGAGGAAATAAGCTGGTTACTGCCTTTGCAATGATATATACTCTTCTTACCACAGCTCATTGTCTGTACAAGTCTATTCAGAACGTTTTATGAACATTAAATTGGTCTCCTTCTATAAATAGTAAATCCTCTTGGCTGGAAAGAAAGGCCACAAATCACCAAGACAAACCAGGGAAATAGAATAAAAGGAGAAAGAACCATTTTTAATGTCAAAAACACCTTCTTGTATTTCACCTCTGTGGTCTGTTTCTGTTTTCGAGTTCATCTTTGGTTATCGAACCATGAGGTATTGGTGTTACAGTTTTTGTTAAGTCCCTGTGTCCACCTTTACAGTTCTGGCCCAGACATCAGCATGATTTAAGCAGAGAATCAAGTCTGGTAAGCATATCATCAACGTAGACTCAAGAGTAAATAAAAAGGGAGGGAGTTGCTCTATTAGAAGCAAATTGCTTTTATCTGCTGAAAGAAGTTGATACAGAAAACCTTTTTTGTACATCTGCAAAGACTCTTTTTCTGTTTATCTTATTCCATTTTTTTTTTTTTTGTTACATGACTTTCTCACAGCTTTTTATGTTGGGCATATGTGTATATTTAAAATGTGCTAACGCATACTTAAACACCCCAATGTGTTACATTGTGATATGCATTCAAAGCTACATCAAAATAGTGACTACCAAAGGCTAACTACTAAAAAAAATCCCAAATGCAGAATCAGCTGAGTCCTGTTGCACTAGAATCCTCCTCTGGCAGTAAACAAGAAATATACCTATACTGGGAAAATATTCACGCCTACAGGATCTTCCTTGCAGACTTAGGGGGCCTTTCTCTTTGTTCCATTGACTTACAGGAGTTGGAAACGAAGGACACATTTCAAAACAGAGACAACTCACAATGTGCCCGTGACGAGTCTTTGTCTCAGGAAGCCTTTCTAGATTGTGCATAGGTCACATTCTTCTCCTTGTGTGTACACACTGGCCTTCCCTAGAAAGCGGTGATGGACACATTGTCAGGATGGCCTTGGTCTGCTTTTGTCTTTGAATCCTTGCCGCCTGGCTAAGATGCCATGCCCAGTCACTGGGATGAGTGCTCAGCTGCATCTGTGAAGGGCACAGTCAGCCTGAGAGGAAGCCCCTTTGTCTGTTTGTGTCAGGAAGAGGCAGGGAAGAAATTAACTTCCTCGCTTGTAGCGTGCAGATCATCATGGTGACTTACGTCAGGGTGTTGTTATGAAGAATAACTAGGAAAGGATTGTACATTCAATGAGAAATGTTTATTAATTAAATGATAACAAATGTTGCTTGGAAACTGGCAATTTTTTCTTGGTTGGCAAGACAATGGGTCATTTTCCTTTTTTCTTCTTCTCTTAGTTCTGCAAGTTTCACTGCCAGCAAGGAAATATGTGACTCTTCCCTTTGTCAGTTTATTATTTTTCCCATGAAACGTGGTCCTCAATGGTAGGGGCCAACTACATAGTCAAACTTAAATCGTATGAAAAGAGGCCTTTCAATGACAAGGACAAGCACACTGAGCTCCATGGAGACCCAGAGGTTTCAGAGGGTGGAGGAGTTATCCCTACGATGCCGGTGATAGCGTTCGAGGCAGGGGGCCATTGCTCAGAGGAGTTCACAGCCAAAGCACGGACAGTCTCTTAACTGGGGAGAGCATGAGAAGTGTGAGATGACGGGAAACAAGATTTCCCTGTGATAGTGTAGACCTGGCCCCAGTTGTCAGATGCTGAGGTGCTGGTATTATTGATGATATTGAAAATAACACAAGAATTTCATTTGCAAAGGAAATGCAGACCTGGCCGACACCTGAGGCTCAGAGAGCTCCTTGCAGCCTGGACCCAGGTTCCCAGGGAGCAGGAGTCAATGTTGCCTACATGGGATGGAGACCTGGTCACCCGAAGCACTTTTCTGTTCCACTAATTTGGTTTTTGCAACATCAGCTTTCTTAGTTTCCCGGCTTCACTGCCTCACTGTCTGAACCACTCTTGATCAGCTCTTTACTGAGGATCTCCTAGGAGCCAGGCACTGGAGCTCCAGCCGACATCGCAGGGTGGTCGGGGGTCTTCAGTTTATGCCAGCCACTTGCTTCACTCGTGTTATTCCCTGCTATTGATGCTCCTCCATTTCTTCTTTTCCAATTCTTCTCATTCCTATTAGCTGGGCTTTTTTTTTTTTTCCTGACTTCCAACCATGGACTTTCAATTTCCTAAATTTGGCTGTTACTTTCACATTCAATGCAAACAATGAGAATACAAACCTCTAGGATCTGCCTCAAGAGTGGTCCCAGTCATCGCAGGCCAGAAGGGAAGGTGGCGTAACCAACCCTGAGACACTGATGCTGCTGGCGGTTTACCTCCCAGAGCACCTAGTCCTGAATTTTTCAAAGGAGTCCACTTTGGGTACCAGAGATTTTTCTCCCAGGGCTCCATCAAAAGAGATGTTCAGAGTTTTCAGGAACCATATTTTGTGTATGGTTTCTTCAGCCTAGTTTCCTGAAATGTTGAGTGACATTATTGGCTTTAGATATTAATAGGAGACCTGGGAATTCTAATAGACATCAGTCAGTTCAGCTCAGTTCCCTCAGTCATGTCCAGCTCTTTGTGACCCCATGGACCACAGCATGCCAGGCTTCCCTGTCCATCACCAGTTCCCAGAGCTTGCTCAAACTCAGGTTCATTGAGTCAGTGATGCCATCCAACCATCTCATCCTCTGTCGTCCCCTTCTCCTCCTGCCTTCAATCTTTCCCAGCATCAAGGTCTTTCCCAATGAGTTTTTCTTCGAATCAGGTGGCCAAAGTACTGGAGTTTCAGCTTCAGCATCAGTTCTTCCAATGAACACCCAGGACTGATCTCCTTTAGGATGGACTGGTTGGATCTTCTTGCAGTCCAAGGGACTCTCAAGAGTCTTCTCCAACACCACAGTTCAAAAGCATCCATTCATAATTTCATAGGAATATAGATATGATTCATTTGAGGCAGGACAGAGGGTTTTGAGAAGGTGGGACAAGGAGAAGAAATTATAGAAAAAGCTTCTATCATAACTAGGAAATAAAACTATCATCTATCATTCCCAGAAAAAGCAGCAAGACACAATAGAGAGACCACAGGCTGAATGAAGCACTGCGCCTGTGCTCAGCTGTGACACAGCAATTGCATAGCACTCAGTCTGAGCCTCTTTACCTTAACATTCAGATACTAAGATGTACCCACAACATGGTAACATGAAATAAAGCCTCACATACAAGGTGTCTGGCCCATCACAGGTGCTCAGTAAGGACTCACTCTCTTCTTACTCCTTCACATTCTTATAAGATTAAGATTACATTTTTCAGAATGTTTGTATGTCAGTATCTTGGGTTTTCTCATGATCTCCTCTGTTTATTTGACCTAAACTTTGTGTTTAAACTTTTTTGTTTTCACTAGCCTTTCCTCTTGCAAACATATACATCATAAGAGAAAAAAAAAATGCTCGTGGTTTTAGTGTGACTATTAATAAACATAAAGTATTCACCTGGGGATTATGAGGGATTAACATGGGCCTAACACTGATCCACACTTGATTACCCATTATGTTTCCAAGCCAAAGATAAAGAGGATTGAGGGGAACCCTTCCCCTCCCTTGGAAAGTTGATTAAAGTGATGGATGAGGCTTTGGTGGCAGTTAGGCGTCTGTAAAGTACTCTCCTGTGAACAGACTCCACCCTGCTTACTGGGGAGCTCTCTGACTAGGAGAGCTAGGCATAATGCAAGCAAATCAGGACCTGGTAGTCAAGGTTACAGAGACTCCGAAATTCCTGGACACCAAATATTCCAAAACTGCCAGATATATCATAGATATTAGATATTCTAAAACCTGATTTTGCATGGATCATTTTCTTGGGATTTATCTCAAGGGAAAGAGTCAATATATTAATTTTGCTAATGGACCTCAGTGCTGACAAGGAGTAATGAGGAAGCTTCTTAATGGCCTCGTTTTCCATCTGTCCTGACACCACTGATGATTCTCATGTTGTATTCACAGGACCAGTTAAACCAGGATGCAGTACTCAGGACCCGACCGTCTTTCATCTTATCAGAAGCAGGAAGACTTTGTTCAGAATTTAGTTTTATGAACACAGTCCCAAGGTACATGGATGTATTTTGGAAAGTCCTTGGTCCCCCAGTTTTGGTATATTTCAAAAATAGAATATTCATTCTCTTTTCACATTCTTCTAGCATACTGCCAAAACTCTAAGTGCTCAGGTGAGAGGTGGAAGTCTGGCACAGGGATATTTTTATATGCTTATATTACGCTTCCAACACATGTCCCGCTTGAAGAAAGTTGAGAATTTGTGGGCAATTTTGTCAAGCTTTTACATCATTGCATAACATCTCTAAGCAGATTTTACAATCTAATAAGAAACAATAAAATTTATTTCTGGGTTTGTTGAAAGGATTAAAATAAGACACACTATGGCGCTGTGGTAAAGAATCCACCTGTCATTGTAGGAAAGGCAAGAGATACAGGTTTGATCCTTGGGTCAGTAAGATCCCCTGGAGGAGAAAACAGCAACCCACTCCAGTAGTCTTGCTTGGAAAATTCCATGGACAGAGGAGCCTGGTGGGCTATAGTCTATGGAATCGCAAAGGAGTCACCCACGACCACGCGTGCATACACCTACATATAAAAGCTAGAACAAGTCCCATCATGGTATAGCTGATCAAGACCTGTGTTTTAGTTACAAAATTGTAATTTCAGAAGCTTCCTCACTTTCTGGGCCATGAAGTTAAATATAGATAGCTGTTGAGTAGAAGTTCTGGATGTCTCAAACGAAAGGGCCTGTTCATCTATTAACTTGTGAAAGCACTGTGTCCTACTAAGTGTCGTGACAGTGATGGGGTGTGACAAGGGAGCTAAAAGGTGGACATATTGATGAGAGTACCTATAGGAGCCCCTGAAAGAAAGTATCAGACTTAGAAAGTATGCTGCTGTTTTGCACCCAAAGGTCTCACAAATTGACCCAAACCTACTTTTGTCTGCAGACCATGAGGTGGATTTAAATAGTTACATTGCTGTCTGCATCGTGTCTTCCTTTGAAAGCTACTTCTATCCTCACCACCAGTCCCAAATTCCTGCTATATAAGGATTGTCCAGGAAATCTGCTGAAATTTTTCCCTCAAAGTAGCTGTCCTGAGCACGTACAGAAATCAACTCTCTGTACTATAAGCTAACCTAAGCACTCTCGTGCGTGTGTGTATGTGTGTGTGCACGTGTGTGCAAGTGTGTGTGCGTTGAAAGGGCATCGAAAGGGTACTTATCCTATAATGCCTGGCAGTATAATTTGCCCTCATAATCTCTTGTAATAGATAGCAACGCTTTAAATCTGTGGGCTTCCCTTGCGGCTCAGATGGTAAAGAATCTGCATGCATTGCAGGAGAGGATACTTGGGTTTGGGTGGGGAAGATCCTCTGGAGAAGGGGATGGCAACCCATTCTGCCTGGGGATTCCAGGGACAGAGGAGCCTGACTGGCTACAGTCCATGGGATTGCAAAGAATCAGACAAGACTGAGTGACTGTCACTTTTCACTAAATTCTTACCATCTAAAGACTTGACTGATCATTATAAAGACATAATGTAGGAGGGGAAAAAAAGAAATTTTGCAAACAAACAAAATAATCTGTTCAAGATTAGGGAAATCTGTCTGGAAATCCCATGACACTTGTAAACCAGGGTTCAGACTCTAACTCCATCTGTAAAAAAGCACTGTTATATGTTATGGCTGAATTTCCTTATACATAATAATATCTTGTTGGATGGTTACAGTGGTTATGTAAGATAATGCATACAAAGCCCCTGGCCACTAGCAGACACGGTGAAAAGTAGTGGCTATTATACCATTTACTGAGGCATGGGGCTAGGAATTAGTTCTCATCAAACATGGCTCTGTCCTAGGAACTTTATAGGTTCACTCTTGTAATTGGCCTAAGGAGCTCACCGAACAGATGAGAAACCTGCATCTCACACAGCATAAGCCATGGATCCACAGTAAAGCTATTCTGTGGTTTTTCTAAGATGTGAACCGGGTCTGGACCTCACCCCTGTCTCATTGCTCTGCAGCTTCTCTGAGAGGTTTTATCAAGTCAAGGGCAGAAGACGACGAGAAGGCTCCTGGAAACACCAAAACAGCCACATCCTAAATCAAGCAAACTTTCGTTTTCTCCAGTCATAGATACTCAGGAATGCTGGACATGCTGTCTTATGCCCAATGTAAACTAAGGCATCTGGGGTGCTAACAAAGCCTGGAATCTATTGGGGTTTTGAACTATGAAGAATCAGCATGGTGCCTGTGGGCAGAGTAGCATTCTTACATCCAAAACAAGGATACCAAATTATGGTCATTTCATTTCGCAAGGCTTCCCTCAAGGCTCAGCTGGTAAAGAATCTGTCTGCAATGCTGGAGACCTGGGTTTGACCCTTGGGTTGGGAAGATCCCCTGGAGAAGGGATTGACTACCCACTCCAGTATTCTGGCCTGGAGAATTCCAAGGACTGTACAGTCCATGGGGTTGCAAAGAGTTGGACACGACTGAGTGACTTTCACTCATTGTTTATATTTAATACATTAATTCTTTAATCCACTCACAGAATATTTATGTAACAGCTTATTTAAGAAGAAGAGTTTATTGTTATAGGTTAAACTTGATCCCTTCAAATTTGTCTGTTGGGGTCCTAAACCCCAGAAGTTCAGAATGTGACTATAGTTAGAGAAAGTGAGTAAAGAATCTTCTTACATTGCAGAAGACCTGGGTTCAATCCCTGGGTTGGGAAGATTTCCAGGAGGAGGGAATGGCTACTCACTCCAGTATTCTTGCCTGGAGAATTTCATGGACCGAGGAGCCTCATGAGCTACAGTCCATGGGTTCACAGAGTCGGACACGACTGAGCAACTAACCCTTTCATGTTTTCACTTCCTGTAAAGAAGTAATCAGGTTAAAATCAGGTCACGAGAGTGGGCCCTCGTTCTATTTCACTGGTGTCCTTGTGAAAAGGAGGAATTTGGAGACCAATGTACAGAGGAAGGATAACGTGAGGACTCGTGGGGAAGAAAACCAGCTACAAACCAAGCAGAGAGGCCTCAAAAGAGACCACCCTGCTGATACCTTGATTTTTGTACTTCCAGCCTCCAGAATTGTGAGAAATAAATGTTAATTGTCCGTTAGCTTTCCAGCCTTTGGTGTTTTTTTCCCCCAGCAGCTGGGGCAGACTAAGACAGGTGAGTTCCACTTCTTCACATCTTTGTTTCCACTTCCATCTGAGGCCCCTTTGCTGCCCACATACTCTTCCATGGAAGTTGTGAGATGAGATTGGCTGGCAATGTGAACAGACTGCACTCTTTGGAAGAATCTAGAGGTCATTTATGGACTTCAGACTTTTGGAACCCTGCTGAGCAAGTATTTCTGTGTTTCTGGATCTCGAAACCCTTTTTAGAAGAAGCAAAGTCAATGGAAACCCCACTTGCACAAGCTCTAACCTGAGCAGAAGGCTTGGCATGCAATGCCATCTAAGTACAAAGCAGCCAGCATCCTCCCCCCAGAGACAAAACACATTATTTCTATGACATGCGTGGTCTCCATCTGCTCAGAGAAGAGGAGCGAATCTCCCATATGCTTCATCACTGGGCTGGCCCTGCCTGAGAGTGTGGCTCCCCCAACAATGCAGAACGGAACGGTAAGTAACTTGAGGCTGATTTAATGGAAATACCACATGGGAGCTAGATGAATGAAAACAAGTGAATACCTTGATTATTTTGTTCTGTTTTTGTGTTAATAAAAGCAATTGCCACTAATCGCTGGTCAGTTTCTAACCATTTTGGTGAATCCATTATTTATTTTTTTTTCTGAAGAACTCTCAAGCAGTAACCATCATCCTCATTGTGGAGATTATATATTCATGAAAAAAATTAAATACCCCCAATTATGTTATATGGTCATATTTTCCACATAAACACAGGCATTTATTTCCTCATGCAGTACCCAGAGCCAATGCAATATGTAATTTGCTAGGCTATTTGGCAACTAAGAATGATTAAGACCCTGCTGTTTGCAGTTAATATGGTGCATAACTTGAGTTTGTGGCCAGAAAAGAAAGTAGGGCTGATGCTAAACTGTACCTTTGTTTGTGAGAGTGGAAGTTTTAGGGAATATCTTGCCTTGTTTGGTAGGATATTGCTACAGATATGACAAAAAAGGGAAAAAAACTATTATTTCATTTAATATTTGTGTATTCCAGTGTTAATTTTTGCATTTGATTGCAAATTTATCATTATATGCCATCAGGCTCAATTGTGTAGAGGGCCTAGTGGTGAGATAAGCAGAGTGAGATCCCTACATTTGTCACATGGTACATGCCAAGCCATGACCACAGACAACATCTTTCATCCTGCAGAGTGATGCAATGCTTGTTTGGGGGTACAAAGAGGGCAAGGTGAGCTAGTGTTAGATCAAGACAAACTCATTGAAGAAGACAAACTTCAACAAATAAAAAATTACAGACGGAAATCAAAGAACTCAGAAGCGTTTACAAATGTTTGTTGAATGAGTGAGTCGTATTATTCTTTTCCTCCGGAAGAGCTGCTCTAAAGACTTCAGATGGAATTGTTAAGCAAGGGGAAAAGTTCTAAGGGAGACAGGACAAGAAGAGAAAGGCTATTCCCAGGGGCGCCCTCTCCTGTGCAGGGTTTAATCTGAAAAGCTTTACTCTTTGTCCCTTTGTCCCCCAGTGTGGAGGGAGGGGATTAGGGCTCAGTTCTCAAAAGAGAAAAGCAGACATTCAGGGCAGCCGATGAGACGGTTCCTGTGCAGTTCCGTGTGCCCTGTGTTGTGATTAGTCGCTCAGTCGTGCCCAACTCTTTGCGACCCCAAGGAAGACTGTAACCCACCAGGCTCCTTGGTCCAGGAGCATTCTCCAGGCAAGAATGCTGGAGTGGGTTGCCACGCTCTCCTCCAGGGGATCTTCCCGACCCGGGAATTGAACCTAGTTCTCCCGTATTGCAGGTGGATTCTTTACTGTCTGAGACATCAGAGACCCCCATAAATGACACTCTGTGACCGGTGAGGTCATGGGCTCTGTGCTCAAGAGTGCAGTCCTTCAGAAGGTCAGGTTTGACAACCAGACCCAGAAGACATTGACCAATGTAGGGCAAAAATGTTGAGAAAAGTTTTCAGGCATCTGATGACTGCGTTCCTGAACTGTACTACAAATAAAAAGATGAAACCAAAATAAACGCGTGGCTCCACTTACCAGTTGGAGGTTTGCCTCCAGTCCTCCAGGACAATGCATTAAATGCCACTATACAGCAGGAAAGAGAGAGAAATACAGATGGGAAATAGTTCAGTGGACAGCACCTCTTACCAGTAAGACAGAGGGAGCTGGGCCTAAGAATTCGGAGTGAAATGGAGAGAGGACAGAGAGAATCCAGCGTGCAGCAACTAAATCAACTGTTGGGTCCTGCGGCCCATGTTCAAGCCACTGAAAGTGAGCTGCTGGCGTGACCCCAGCACCACACAGTTAGGAATTAATGCATCTCACAGCTCTGGTCTGAAACACACCAGTTTGGTTCCACTTCGAAACTATTTCAACTGGATGGACTGGATTCCTGTTTGGAAGGCCCTTGGGGGAGAAATGGAGGAGAGGCAACCTTGGTATGATAGTGGGAGCCATCTCCGTGGGTATCCAAGCTGGAGAGCTCACTGCTGAACCTTTGAGTTTCCAGCTGCAAACACCCCTGCCCTTCATCCTGGCTCTGTGTTCAGTCACTGCACTAAACCCATTGCTCGCTATTCTGTACCTGAGTCAGATCAGTTCAGCTTAATTTTGAGGTGCCCCATAGCACCAGAAGGTAAACTTCTCTCTGAAACAATGGGCCATTGGAATACCGGAAGTTTCTTTATGAAGACAGTGTGGAGAGCATTATAAGAAAGTAACGAACCCTCGGACACATCTGTTTTCCTTGGGACCAGAGCTCTACATCCTCCGAGGAGCCACTGAAACAGGTGGCTCCATGGGGAGCTGACATGTGATGAGTTCCAGCCTCGGGTGGGGTCAGAGGGCAGCGGAGGAGGTGGCTCTTCAGGTCCTTTATAGCTCTGCTGCTGCTGCTGCTAAGTCACTTCAGTCGTGTCCGGCTCTGTGCGACCCCATAGACAGCAGCCCACCAGGCTCCGCCGTCCCTGGGATTCTCCAGGCAAGAACACTGGAGTGGGTTGCCATTTCCTTCTCCAATGCAAGAAAGTGAAAAGTGAAAGTGAAGTCGCTCAGTCGTGTCCGACTCCTAGCGACCCCGTGGGCTGCAGCCTACCAGGCTCCTCTGTCCATGGGATTTTCCAGGCAAGAGTACTGGAGTGGGGTGCCATTGCCTTCTCCACCTTTATAGCTCTAGGATTCTGTAAATCTGTGACATCCTAATCGAGAAAGTTTTTTTTTTCTTTTTCCTTTTTTTCTAGCCACTTGGATTTTTCAATAGCTTAAGAATTCCAGCATCTGGTCCTGGACTATTTCCCCTGCTTATTTGCCTAGGAATGGGTCTGCTGAAAATCTCAGGTTGAAGGAAGGTGCTGGAAGTACCAGAATGGATTGTGGGTCTGGTGGCAGAGTCTGCTGAGGTTAGATGGAGACTGTTCATGGTCAGCAAGCCCCCTGAGCTGCTATCTATGGGCCATTTCACCTCCTCATCACCTCACACATGAATGATGACAGCGACAAGGACTCTGAGGGTTACTTGTCTTGGATATTTCTGTGCCATATCATCAGACAGGCCACACGAGGAATAACTCTGAGCCACCACACAAATGCCCTGGTGTAAAGATATTCTGCTCTTTCAGTAATGTCACAAGTGTGGAGACTGGCTAGAGTTGTGTCCAAAGAGAGTCTTTGTCAAAGCTCACAGAAAACGTGTTCTCTATTGATCTTTATTCATAATTATTTCTTGCGCTCTCTCCCTCTCTTGTTTTAATTTTTGGTGTTACACTCCATCCTGCCATCTGCCAATCTCTTTGCATTTTCCTAGGGTCCTTAAATAGCTTCATTAAACACTTCCTTCAATAGATTTCTATTCTACCTGCTGATCTAATTCATTGCCTCCTGCTAGAAGCAGCTTGAGTTTACAAGAAGAGTCTTCTTTCACTAGGATATAATTTTTAAAATGGAAGAAGAATCTAATTGTGAAAAATAATCTATAGAATTGCTTTGCTACATAGGACACAGTGATCAAGTTTAAAGACCTTAGTGACTGACTGTTTCATTTCACAGAGTTGGAAACAGAGCAACGGATGTTTCTTTTGAGATACTCTTGACAGCCCCTGTGTTGTGCAGCAGTATAGTGAATTCCCAGGGGGTCCTTAAGACTTGTTTACAAGACCATTTTTATGCTGGTGTCTTGCCACCTCTCAGACCTCTCTCTCCCTGGACTCCGCAAACCTCCTGTATATTCTGCCAGAATCTTAAATTTCAGCTTTGCCAATGTTTTCTGTTTCTCTCCATCATGTCTTTAAAGTTTTGTATTTTTTCCCCTATTCACCTAGGCCCTTCCTTCTCACACTTCCTTCCAATTCACTAGAGTTTTGAAAATTTAAAGCCAAAATGGACTCCTTTCAGTTTTGGAGAGTCTGCTGTGATATTTTATGGGTTGAATGGTGTCCCCTCAGAATTTTCATGTTGAAGTCCTCACTCCTAGTACCTTAGGATATCTTTTTATTTGGAGAAAAGATCTTGGCAGATGTCATAAGTCAAAATGAGACAGGGCCCTAATCCGATGTGACTGGTGTCCTTATAGGAAGAGGAAATTTGGAGACATATACACAGAGAGGGGGCTTCCCTCTTAGCTCAGTTGGTAAAGAATCTGCCTGCAATGCAGGAGACCCAGGTTCAATTCCTGAGTTGGGAAGATCCTCTCGAGATGGAAATGGCCACCCACTCTAGTACGCCCACCTGGAGAATCCCATGGACAGAGGAGCCTGGTGGGCTACAGTCCATGGGGTCGCAGAGTCAGACATGACTTGGACTAACCAAACAGAGAGGGGAGATGACGTGAAAACAGGGAGAGGATGGTCATTCACAAGCCAGGGAGAGAGCCTAGAGCAGACCCCCCATCACAGACTGAGAAGGAACCACCTTGATCTTGGACTTCCGGCCTCCAGAACGGGAGGTGACATGTTTCTACTGTTTAAGCCACTGAGTCTGTGGAGCTTCGTTACGGCAGCCCTCGGGAACTAATGCCCTGATCTGCCTGGTGGGTTAAGTAAGGCGTGCATGAGAGAGCTGGATGGCCAGAGGGACTGCTAACACGTGGGGTAGTGTACACCCATGTACAATGTGCTGAGGCTGGAGTGAGGAACCCTTAAAGCTGTCACCTGGCCTCCATTGCCTTCCTCTCAGGGTGTAGACTGTTTGAATTTCAGTGTTGTTAGAGCATAATTAGGGGTAGAGAAACAAGGACTGCCCTTTTACACATGAGGATTCTGATGTCTACAGAGGTTGTTATTTGCCAATAAGACTTTGTTTAAAAAAATATAGTTGATTTGTGCTTGAAGAGATTCTGTATGTCTGCTGATCCTTCTTTTTAAATTACTGCATTTATTGGCAGAAAACAAAGTTGGCAAAGACAGCCAAAAGCATGCTGAGTTTAGAAGAGAAAAGGCAACTTTATAAAGATCAGCAGTGGGGCACAAGAACTGATTGAGTAGGACTTCATATATTTATATTTTAAATATTTATTTAAATAAAATTTAAATAATTATACTTATATACAATTATTTATCATTTTCATATATTTATTTTTTAAAGTAGAGCTATCAAATAGTTTCTAAAAACCATGTGAAAATCGGCAAATATTCTCTCATGCTCACTTATTGCTGCCACCATAGTAAATCTTGTGGATGGGAAGGAGAACAGGATCCTAGATCCTTGTCCTCTGGCACTAGCTTGGATTTTTTAAAATCATGGAGAAACATTCAAAGCTTATTAAGGACAAAAGTTATGGTACATGTGATATCAGTGTTGATGACCAAACAGTGCACTCACTATTTAATTTTAGTTCTAACACTAAGAGGTACACATTTAATCTCCTTGAAAAGGACATGTTTATTCTCAGGATACAGATGGGGAAACTGAGGCCCAGAGAGCAGCAGCAAATGGATGATGTTGTTGAGGAAAGAGGGGCCACACTGCACCTGAACTCAGGTGTGTATGTGCTCAGTTGCTCAGTTGTGTCTGACTGTTTGCAACCTCTTGGACTGTAGACCGCCAAGATCTTCTGTCCATGGGATTTTCCAGGCAAGAATACCAGAGTGGGTTGCCATTTCCTCCTCCAGGGGATCTTCTCGATTCAGGGATCAGATCTGTTCTAGGGATCAAATCCACATCTCCTTCATCTCCTGCATGGCAGGTGGATGCTTTACTGATGGGCCATCGGGGAAGGCCCTGAACTCAGGTTTCAGACCTCAAATCAAGAGGCAGCTCATCCCTTCATGGGGGCAGACGGGGCAACTTCCAGGTGTGAGACCTATATAGTCACACGGAGGCCCAGGCTCAGAGACCCTGGGTCTGATTTAATGCTCGGTTCTCACCGTCTCCTGCGGAGGTTATGTCGGTTGACACACTCTTGGCCTTATTTGCTGAAACCTGAGACGGTCCAACCAGCTGCCCCTAGATCTCTCTGCTTTAAGAGCTCACAGGCTGGAGCCAGCCCCCATGTGCCTTGTCAAGTGTCTTGTTCTTGGGTCTGGGACACTCTGCTTGGAGGCTGGGCTTCCGGGAAAGACAGCTAAGTCCAGGTCAAGGACAAGTTTTTCTGAGTGGTGGTTGGGCTCTAGCCCAGCAAAGCCACTTCTTCCAGAACAAAGGGACAGCTTGTCTCACTAATAACCCAGAATTTCGACTCAGGAGACTGAAACTACACGAAATATTTTTTTTTTAAGTCATGTTTTCAGACTTAAGACAACCTCTAGATCCAGTCAACACAGGGCAGCCAGATTCAGAGATCACATTTATTCTCATGGTCACCTTGCACTATTCTGGGTCAGGAAGCTGAAGCTCAGAGCATTTAAATAGTTTCCCCCAGATTACATAGTTCATGTGTGCTAGCACTCTGATTTAAACGGATTCCCAAAGCTTCTCCCCCCGGCCCCCCTTTTTCCCCCTTTCGCTATAAAATAAAGTAGCTCTGCTCCTCTCAGCTGTGTGGTCTCGGGTGTGTTTAACCTCTTTACGACTTAACCCAAGAGGTAGTCTCCAAGGAAATGTCCAGTTCGAGTCTAATAACATCCTCTAGGAGCCATCATGAGCTCAACCAAAAGAAACTAGTCATTTCAGCTTTAGTAAATTGCAGTAAATGCAGCAAAGGATTTTGTTTCTCAAATATGAAGTCTGTGTTTACAGAAGAAAGAAGAGCTTGTGAAAGATTTAGGCGGGAGGAGAGGAGGGCCACGGGCCCTAGTCCTGTCTGTTTCTCCTCTGGTGACTTAAAATGGATTGGGTTTTCCTTTTCTTCGGCCTGTTTGTTTGTTTGTTTTAACTTGACTCTCCTTTTTACTGGACTCCTTGAAAAGTCCCAGATGGAATAACAAAGCTCTCAAAACTCTGCTTAGCCACCAGGCTTGCTAAAACAACCAGGACACAAAAAGCTGTTAAAATCCCTGTTCAGAATGGATGGCCATCTGCTTCACCCTGCTCTCTCACCTTCCAAATGGCTGCAGATAAGGCAGGATAGGGTTCCTTTCCATCACTCAGGCTGAGGCTTAAAGGGAATCTGAGACCTCAGGAACACAGTAGAGCTTAGGAATATACAATGAAGACTTAACTCTTCAGTGGCTGTATGTTTATTCCGCTGTCTTGTTTCCAAGTGTGTTTTGCCATCCACCTTTGGTATCAAGGAGAACTGTGCACCCCGGAGTTTTCTTTGGAGGGATGTTTGTTGTATATTTTTGTCTCTAAAGAGGAAAAGAAAACACGATGAATCACCTTGAAAATCAAAGAAAGAGAGAGCAAGCGAGAGAGAGAGAGTAATGGAATACCTGATCAAACTTACATCTTGGAAGGTGCATTTGGAGGCATGAGTGCTGGAATGTTTCAGCTTTCAGAACTGTACAGATTCATATTTATAGTCAGTCTGTTTATGCTATAGCATGTGTGGTAGCGTAGAATATCAAAGGAAGAGGTCTACGGAGCTGCCACCATTTTAAATGAAAAATGTCTCTTCTCCTCAAGCGTGGCATTCTAATGTGGCACAGATGGAAACTAGTGCCTTTCTGTTTTACTGTTTTTGTACATTACACAGGCAATAAATACTGGCCAAATCAAGCTGTAATTTCTAAGGTTCCATATAACCTATTTTACCAGTATCAGCTGCCACAGTTTATGGATCTCCTAGATCCCCTAGAGAAAGCTGCCCAGGCTCCCAGGTTTTATAGGCCATTTCAAGGAGACCTCACAAATAAAATGGGCAGAAAGCATGGTCCATATTTTTAATATCCATGCAGTTAATGCTGCATTTGCTTGTTATAGTTTGCACACTTCAATTATGTGTTGGGTAGACTCTTTCCCTCTTCAAACTCATATTGATTCACTGATTCTTTCTAAACATTCATTTTCAGCTTTCTTGAGACCGTTTTTTTATTTTATTGTCTAGGGTGGGCCTGCATTGTGTGACAGCTGGGAGGAAGACTTGTTTTTCGCCAGAGTGGCTGCTCTGCCCCAGATTCAGAGAAGGTCCTGTGGACTCTGTTCACAAGAAAACTGGGCTCTTGTGTAATAAAACGACTGTGTCCAGTCTTTTAGTGCAATCTCTTGGGAAAAAAAAGACACAGATAAAGGGGTTGAATAGATGCAAATATGACCCAGCTCCACATCTGAGAGATGAAAGTTTGTTGAATTTCTATCATGAGAAAGGTGTTAGGGATTTTTGAAGGATATTCTAATTTTATCACAGCAAACCACAAATTGGGCTTACCATTTTCATTGTACAGATAAAGAAATGGCTTTGGGCCTGCTGAGGCCCTTCTAGTCCTGCAGCTATGACTAATGCAGAGCTGGACATTGACAAAAGAGAAGACCAATGCCAAAGTCTATGCTTTTTTCTCTTTCTTTTGTCTTTTTCATTCAATGCTGCTTGATGTAGTCTGGTTCGGACAACTGAATAAGCTTTGGTATGACCATCGAATATCCGTCTGCACGCATTTAGGTGTGTGTTATGTCTTTGTTGGCCATATTCTTTTATTGGTCCGGTGATCTGCAGTCTTTAGTACAGGCTTCTTACTGGGTTGAGGGGAATTTCCCCCTGCTTTTCCAGCAGGGGGTGTATGGAAGTGAGAGTCGGACCATAAAGAAGGCAGAGCGCCAAAGAGCTGATGCTTTCGAATTATAGTACTGGAGAAGATTCTTGAGAGTCCCTTGGACAGCAAGGAGACCAAACCAGTCCATCCTAAAGGAGATCAGCCCTGAATATTCTTTGGAAGTTCTGATGCTGAAGCTGAAGCTCCAATACTTTGGCCACCTGAAGTGAAATGTCGATTCACTGGAAAAGACCCTGATGCTGGGAAAGATTGAGGGCAGGAGGAAAAGAGGACAACAGAGGATGATGTGGTTGGATGGCATCACTGACTATATGGACATGAGCTTGAGCAAACTAGGGGATATAGTGAAGGACAGGGAGGACTGGAGTGCTGCAGTTGATGGGGTTGCAAAGAGTCCAACACGACTGATTGACTCTACCAACTCTAAACTCCCTGCTCTATGGGAGCCTGGAGTGTGAAGGTCATCAGTATAGCAAGATAACCACTATGGGAAAGGAAGGGAATGACCTGGAGGCCAGGGGAGACTTCCCTCTGTCTTCTAGGAGAGAAGGGGCTGGAGGGGAAGGACTCAGGTGATTGGCTGTCCACAGCCCACAGACTGGCTCAGGCTCTGTAAGTGAGGGTCCGTGACTGACTTTCAACAGTCTTTCACAGTGACCTGTACTTCCCACAGGCCCTCCCCACAGAGTCACTGTGTGGAGGTCCTTTTCACTGGGATTCCAGAATGGTGGGGCCAGTTGAATGGTGTTGACGTCCTTGAAGAAAATGTTCCCAACTTCATTTTCAGAGCTTCCAGCTCATATATAGGAAGGGCTTGGTTACTCCTAATAAAATGAATGGTTTCAAATAGCTGTGTGACTGACACAGATCTTTGTTTAGTAAAATTTTCCTTTTCTAAATATCACAATGAAGAAAACAATTTTTCTTTCAAGTATGGTTGATTTACAATGTTGAGTTAATCTCAAGTGTACAGCAAGGCAATTTTATATATATATATATATATATACATATATATATATATATGTATATATATATATATATATCAGTACACACATATATATTTCAGCTTCTTTTCCATTATAGGCTATTATAAGATACTGGACATAATTCCTGTGCTATATGGTAGGAGTTTGTGTGTGTGCTCAGTCACTCAATTGTGTCTGACTCTTGGTGACTCCATGGACTGTATCCTGCTAGGCTCCTCTCTCCATGGGATTCTCCAGGCAAGGATACTGGAGTGGGTTGCCATTTCCTCCTCTGGGGGATCTTTCTAAGCTGAGGATCTAACCTGTGTGTCTTCTGCATCTCCTGCACCGGCAGGTGGGTTCTTTACCCACTAGCACCACCTGGAAAGCCCACATACTAGGTCTCGACTGTTAGTCTATTTTATATATGATAGTGTGTAACTGTTAATCCCAAACTCCTAATTTAAATAATTTAAAATGAGAAGCTTTTCTAAAGATATATTTCTAAAACCTAAACATGTTGCCATGGCTTCTCTTTTCTGAGATGATAAAATTCAACCCTTCATACCTGTAGCTTGTCCCAGACCTTAGATCTTCATCAGAGCTCAGATCTTGTCATTTGACAAGACTCTCTCCTTGACCAAACTTCAGTCAGCCTTCCTCTCAACTTTGGTTGAGAGGAACCTGCTCACATCTTTGGTCAGCATGGTCCAGTCTGAGAAAGAATCCTGCTGTGTCATCCTCTCTTTCGTGATGGATGATCCGGTTCTTCATCCCTTGACATCCCCTTTGACATCTAAGCCAGTGTAACAAGATTCCCTCTCCCATAATTTTCCATCCACTGACCCCTCCTTCTGCTCCTTGACTGTGGATACCCAGCTGTCTTTGCTATATTAGGAGTTGAGCTTGATGGTGATAATCTTGAATAAATTCTTCTTTACCATTTCAATAGATGTCAGGACAATTTTTCTTTCACATGTTCCTCATCAAATACCCCATTTCTAACAACACCAAAATATTTTTATCTTGTGAGTAAGTTATATTATGTGTTTCCTTATTTCTCTATCTTTTTAAACACAGTTGGTTCTGAAATACTCCCTCCTTCTTTCTCAACTAAGAGAACTTTCGCTCACTATTTAAGGCTCAGCTCGAATGTCACTTTCTTCCACTCCCAGGGCTCTTTGAATTTACCTTTATTAGGCTCCTTACTACATTGCATTGGAATTAACTACTGGCTTGTCTGTCTCTCCTGTGTCACTGTGAGCTCCTTGAACAGGCTCCCGTTCCTTATTAACTTTTATTAAACACTTTCCCCCCCCTCCCTGCTCCCCCTCACCACCCCAGGACAGGATGTGCTTCTAATAGGAACTTAAGGGTGCTGATGGCATGAACAATGTAGTGTATCAGAAATGGTCCCTTCAAAGCAATCTCACTTCCCTTTTCTTTAATTTCATGAGATTTCCACTGGGCAACTGTTGCTGTTGCTCAGCCATTAAGCTCTGTCTGACTCTGTGACCCCACGGGTTGCAGCATAGCAGGCTTCCCTGTCCTTCATTGTCCTCCAGAGTTTTCTCAAACTCATGTCCATTGTATCCATGATGTCATCCAACCGTCTCATTCTCTGTTGCCTCCTTCTCCTCCTCCCCTTGATCTTTCCCAGTATCAAGGTCTTTACCAATGAGTCGGCTTTTTGCATCAGGTGGCCAAAGTGTTGGAGCTTCAGCATCAGTCCTTCCAATGAATATTCAGGACTGATTTCCTTTAGGATTGACTGGCTTGATCTCCTTGCTATCCAAGGAACTCTCAAGAGTCTTCTCCAGAACCACAGTTTGAAAGCATCATTTCTGTGGGGCTCAGCCTTCTTCTTTTTTTTTTTTTTCATTTATTTTTATTAGTTGGAGGCTAATTACTTTACAATATTGTAGTGGTTTTTGTCATACATTGACATGAATCAGCCATGGAGTTACATGTATTCCCCATCCCGATCCCCCCTCCCACCTCCCTCTCTACCCGCTCTCTCTGGGTCTTCCCGGTGCACCAGGCCCGAGCACTTGTCTCATGCACCCAACCTGGGCTGGTGATCTGTTTCACCCTAGATAATATACATGTTTCGATGCTGTTCTTTCAAAACATCCCACCCTCGCCTTCTCCCACAGAGTCCAAAGGTCTGTTCTGTACATCTGTGTCTTTTTCTGTTTTGCATATAGGGTTATCATTACCATCTTTCTAAATTCCATATATATGTGTTAGTATACTGTAATGGTCTTTATCTTTCTGGCTTACTTCACTCTGTATAATGGGCTCCAGTTTCATCCATCTCATTGGAGCTGATTCAAATGAATTCTTTTCAATGGCTAAGTAATATTCCATGGTGTATATGCACCACAGCTTCCTTATCCATTCGTCTGCTGATGGGCATCTAGGTTGCTTCCATGTCCTGGCTATTATAAACAGCCTTCTTTATCCAACATGCACATTTGTAAGAACACTGAAAAGTCATAGCTTTGACTATACAGATTTTTGTCTGCAAAGTGAGTCTCTGGTTTTTAATATGCTGTCTAGGTTTGTCATAGTGCATGAATTAAAAACGAGGTTTTGTTTTTTTTTTCTTAAAAATAAACATATTTAAGACTTGTCACCAATGTATGCTGGCTTTTCCAAATGTTTTCATTGTTTTTTTGGTTTTCTTTTTTGGAGTGTTACCTCTGGGTTCTACTTTGATAAGTAATTTGTTTTTCTGTGAGTCCTAAACTTGTTACAGTTCCTGTGGGTTGTGTTGAAGTAATTGTGGAAAGCCTCTAGCATAGTACAGATAGTCTATAAAGCTTTTCCTTTGGCCATTCATTAGCTTTATGACCTTTAGGGAAGTTGCTTAATTTCTCCGTGACTGGCTTTTCTCTTGTCAAAGGGCAGTATTAATACCTGTTTTATCTATACTTAGAGGTTTTTATAAGGGTCAAATAAGATAATAGGCTTGAAAGCATTTGGAAAATATCCAAAGGTAAGCGTCTATGATTAATGACCCTGATGGCCATTCTACTAATATCAGAGAGGGGGCACTGGGGAAACACAAACTTGCTGATGCTTTGTTCTGGACATGGCAAGAAGGACAGTGGTTGTGGTGTGTTAAAACCTCCTTTGCCTTTATATTTTTCGATATAAAAATGTAGATATTTTTTCTAACCTCAAATGAGCTTTTTTTGTCTGTTATATAATAGGGTCCTTTTTCTTTGCTTTGCTGTACAGTTTTGATGATAAAATTACACAAATCTTACCTTTTACATCTGCCTTATTACTTAGTATTAAATTGGACATATGTTTATATATTTCTTACCATTCTGAGAATGTTAGTAGCCCCTTTATTTTGATACTTAACATGAAGAGAAATCAAATTTATTTTTCAGCATGGTTTAGGTTTCAATGAACTTATTTTCCCTTCATTTATGTGCAAATGTATACATCCCTTTAAGATTTCCCCAATATCTTATATCTTTCTTATGGAATCACAAACTAATAAGGGCATTTTCAAGTTTGAGCAGAAATAGCTCTGTTCAAATGAGCTATAAGAATCAATGGATTAAAAGAGAACAATTCCCTGAAGAATTTACCCCTCTAGGGTGTTGGATTATGATTGTGGCAGAAAAACAGAAAGTTGAAAGCAGTGTGTTGGAAGAGAAAGAATCAGAAATACTAAATTATGCAATCTGCCCTAAATGTAATCGGATGGAAGTAAGATGTTATAGGCAGGATGCATTTACATGTTCAGCAGGGTCATTTTCATAAAACATATATAAATAAGTAAATAAAATTTCTGCAAGTTAAACCCCAAGAATTTAGAAAGATCTTTTTATTTTTTTTCATTTGAAAATGATCCTGCCATCTCTTAAAATTTCCAAGCAACTTTAACATGCTATGTATGTGCTCTTTAATTCCTGTTCTCTGAGTTGATCAAGCCTTGCCCAGCTGTTTTCTCTAGGACTGGAGAACATGTGTTTCCAGATTGAGCACCCATCCAAGTTCAGTGGTGTGGCCTTTTCAAATGGAACTTAAACCATTTGGTATGCAAGTTCTGTTGGTGCTGGCCAAACATGACTTCCTGTTTCTGAGGAGAAGGGCTTAAAAAGTCTCATAAAAAGACTCAAAGGGCTTCTTAGATATCAAAGGGTCCTTACAAAACATTGTTTGACGAGTTAAGTGTATGGAATAAGAAACACACGGAATTCATTTCCTTTAAAATACACGTGGGATTAAGAATTATGGAGAAAAGGACTTAAGAAAATACATTTGAGTTTTTATCTAACTTAACTTAAAATGTGTAAAACATAACTCGAGTTGCATTAAATATATAAATCATGACTGAAATTATCTCTTAAAATGTGCAACTGTTTATGCATAAATACACTCATACATAAGATGAACCTATAAAATAATGTGACAGATATTTAAGATTCATAGTAGAAATCTTGCCTCCAAATGAATTTTTGTTTTAAAACAGACGATATGCAAGGCCCTCACACAGTGCAAACGTTCTGCCCCTCTCTGCCTCCCACCCCAGCATCACCACCTACAAAATGACACACCTTCGTTGTTTAGAAGTTGTCTTCAGGGTTTGGAATACATTGTTTTGAACAGTTTCAGTTCATTTTACAGCCATATTTTGGAAAAAAAAAAAAAGCAGATTTCATTTAGCTTCAAGTCTCTTGTATAAATTAAGTGATAAATCTGGGAATTCTAATTTAGGCTTACGAAAATCAGATATGATTTCATTGTGAGTCTCTTAAACTGGTTCTCTGATAGTCACAACACAGGAGATCCAAAAGTATTTAGAGCCATGGAATCATTTTTAAGAGAAACAGTCAGACTCATCAGATGATTATTTCAAAGGATGATACACATTCATCTGGGTATATTTTGTGACATCTGTTCAAAATACATCCATTACTTTATGATTGTGTGTTTTGATGTATGTGTATGTGTGTTAGCATATAGACATAAGAGGGGAAACACTGAAGCATTAACAACGGGGGGTCTCCAAATGTTAAGATTATATGTAATTTTTCTTTTTTGTATTTATCAGTGACCAGTATTTTTTTAAATTCTCCAATATAAGTGCCCAGTGTCATGCTGATGTTTAAAAGATAAGCCTCAAAAAAAAAAAAAAAAAAAAAAAAAAAGAAAAAAAAAGAAAAAGGGAAAAGAAAAAAGAAAAAAAAAAAAAACACAAGCTGATCTCTGATTTGTAATGTCTGCCAGTTTCCATGGTGTAAATACTTTCATTATGGCTCATTTTAAGTGTCCAGTATGATGTTAGTAAGTGCATCTTTGGGACAATATGCCCCTATTTGCATCTTGTGAGCTTGTGCTAAAGAATGCTAACTATTATCTGAATCTTAAGTGAATGAAGGTCTTTTTGCAATAGTAACATCAAACATCACAGATCACTGTAACAAATATAATAACAATAAAGTCTGAAGTATGAGAATTACCAAAATGTGTCGCGGAGACACGAAGTGAAAAAGTGATGCTGGAAGAATGATGCTGATAGACTTGTTCAACACAGGGTTGCCACAAACCTTCTTCAATTTGTAGAAAATGCAATACAGAGCACAATAAAACGAGATCTTCCTGTAGAAGACTATTTGCTGTTACTTCTTAGCATGTATTCTCTTTCATTTGGTTAATTCCTTCCTATGCTTTAATTTCTCAACTAAACGGAAAATTGAAAGCCCTGTAAAAACCGGATTTTTAATCTAATACCTGCCTTTCTATACAAACTGCCTGGGATCATGTTTTACTCATAGTAATAGCTAAATAAATCTTCATTTATTAATGGATTGAAAGTCACTTTGGAATTTCTGTATTAAGCATGGTATAGGCTAGTGAATACCTGTTAATACTCAGAATGTCTTAATATAAGCAAGAAATTTAATAAATTCAAATCTAATTTTATACGACTGACAACTCTGATAAATCACAGGAAAATGAGAAATGTAATCTAGCTCCAAGTGAACAAAGCCTTGGATTCTGTCTTCTAAGACAAGCTCATTAATAAGCTTGAAAATGTAATCACAGTCGTGGAACTGAGCTCTGGTGCAGAGATGTCTGCACTGTAACTTTTCACATAGTATTTCTTGTGAATATCAAACAGCAGCACAAGATCAGGATAAGAAGTCCAGAGTTCCAGCACCAGTTCCTGTCTGTTATCACTGATTCCAGGGCAGGAAAGTTGGGGCTTCATCTCCTCTTTACCCCAGAAGGAACTGCTCCTGATTTGTTGGTCCAGGCTGACCTTTGGTTTATGTTGTCTGGCTCAGTTTCCCTGGTAACCTGGAAAAAGTAAAATTGTTACTTTTGTTACTAAGCAGCCCTCCTTAGGATAACAGGGCTATTGACTGGACTTGGTACCTGGACAGACAGGGATTGCCCATAAGCTCTAAATACTTGGTGGCTCAGTGGTTAAAGAAAAAAAAATCTGCCTGCCAAGCGGGAGACGCGGGTTCAGTCCCTAAGTTGGGAAGATGTCCTGGAGAAGGAAATGGCAAGCCACTCTGGTGTTTTTGCCTGGTAATCCCATGGCCAGAGCTTCTCCGGTGGGCTACAGTCCATGGGGTTGCAAGTCAGACATGACTTAGCAACAGAGCCCAAGCAAGCTCCTTTTGGCATCCCTGGTTGTGGTGGCACTTACAACGGGTCTGTTCTTAAACCCGTGAAACGGTGAGTTGAAAAAGGCACTGACTTCTTTTAGGGCTTGTGGTTCATACTCAAGAAGTTTGTAGTCCAGGGCAGCTCCTGTGTCTGCCCCATGTGGGGCTCTTTTTCTCACCCCTGTGATGATTATGGTACCTGCACCACTGCCAGGCCCTTCTGTGGGCAAGGAATGCCCGGCCTGCCCATGGTCAGCTTCCGCCCCCTCCTCTGTTCTTCTGAACAGACTGGAGCCCTGAGTCATCTTGTGGGTGGAAGGCTTCACTCTCTGGGGTGAAGCTCTAATGCGTGGTTGAACATGGAGTTGCTGCAACATTATTTCTTTTGTTTTTCAATGACTGGAGTTTTGAATCAAGATTTTATTTTTGCACTGAAATAAATATGTCATATATTTGTTCAATTATGTTTTCAAATGCATGTAGAAATGCAAAATAAAGTACATGAAAATACTAAGGAATTTAGTACAGTGTTATAATTGTGTGCTTATTTTGCATTATATTATCATTACATGATGATTATATGAAAAGTTTCCACTCAAAAATAAATTTTCTTGTTCTCAGTATTTCTTCTACATGTAGCATTCCTTGGCTTTTTATGATTAAGTACTCTATAATATTATGAATATTATTAACATTAAATGTGCTTTCACTAACATTTTTATGAACTGAAAAATCAACAGATTCTTAAGATTCCATGCAAAAACATTTCCCTTAAATTTTGACTTAAGAAAACTAAGATAGCTAAAAGCAGCTTTAATTGCTATGAGAATAAGTAGTATCTTCTGAATTAAAGCAAAGTTTTAAAATGTGTATGTATTTATTACATATTATACTGACATATGTTTTGGTAACACACACATTTATAATAGGAATATTTTCAAACTCAAGATATGTAAGCTTTTTAAAAATTAAAAGCATCTACACTTTGTTCATTTCTCAAGACCCTTTTTGGCAAAGCTGAAGAGGTGCCCTCTGGTTGATCTCTGGCCATTGGGGGCAGAATAAATGCTTCAGAAAGTAACTGGATCTCGAAATGCATAAAATTCAGTGGATGAAAATCTTGTACTTGCATCCAGAAACTTGCTGAAAGGAAGCACAGACTGGAATGGGTCACAGATTCATAGATGTTTCTTAACAGAGCAGATGACATACCAATACTGCCATTAAGCGCATGTGTGTGCATACTAAGTCACTTTAGTTGTGTCCAATTCTGTGACCCTCTGGACTGTAGCCTTCCAGGCTTCTCTGTCTATAGGATTCTCCAGGCAAGAATACTGGAGTGGATTGCCATGCCCTCCCCCAGGGGACCTTCCCAACCCAGGGATCAAACCCGCGTCTCTTAATAAGTCTCCAACATTGGCAGGTGAGTTTTTTACCACTAGCGTCACCTGTAGCACAGTCAAAGGATTTGAATTTCACCATATATGGTAATACTAATTAAACAGAAATTTAGATAATGGCGAAGGACTGGCAAGTGCTAGGAAGTCCTATATTCTTGAGTATCTGGGAGTTCACTTAGCTGTTCAAGATTGGCTCCAGTCATCTGACTAACAAAAACCTTGGGATTTACAGAAATTTTTGTCATCAGAAATGCCAATATATTTTCCTTTCCATGGATGGTACATTACTTTTAAAATATCACATATTCTAGCCAAGATACAGGAAGAGACACTTCCCTGTTTCCCTGTGCAGCTTCCATGAAGATTATTTAGGACATATGTTATGTATAAAAATTCTGAAAAGTGTCAAGAGATAGAAAATGAGGGACCAAGGAAGAAAGGAAGCATCAGAAGAAAAGGAGGTGGGGGTTATGATGGCTTGAAACCCCTTACACAAAGGCTTTCTTCTGCTTAGGCCTATTCTTTTTTCAGCCTTCCTTTCCACAGAATTTCCGAAGAAGGCAGCTACAAACAGACTTGGGATTTCTGAGCATCTTGAATAGATCAGAGGAAATGCAGATGAATTGAGAGGGGAAAGTGGCTCTGATTGTTTGAAGATCAGGGCCTCTAAGAAAGCAATGTCAGACATCCATGAAACAGAAACTACTACTAAAACTACAGGAGAGGGTAAGAAAGGGAAGGGACACAGAATGTCGAGGCGGAGCAGGAATTAGAAGGTGGAGAGGAAAGTGATGTCAGAAAAGGAAGGAGGGGGAAAATGGTGGAACCAATGAAGGAGATAGAAGAACTAGGATGGGAACAAACAGAGGAAAAGAGGGAGGAACAAAGGAATAAGAAAGGAGGGAAAAGATCCAGAGATGCTGCCTAGCTTGAGTATTACATTATTAAACACAAGGCAGATACCAAATCCCCAGATTGGTGTAGGGCTTTTCATTGGATGCAAAATGTGTCAGATTATAATGAAAGACTCAGTGATGGCTGCTGTTTTATCAAAGAATGATGATTGATGAAAGTGAAAGAGGAGAGTGAAAAAGCTGGCTTAAAATTCAACATTCAGAAAACTAAGATCATGGCATCCGGTCCTGTCACTTCATGGCAAATAGATGGAGAAACAGTAGAAACAGTGGCTGTCTTTATTTTTTTGGGCTCCAAAATCACTGCAGATGGTGATTGCAGCCATGAAATTAAAAGACGCTTGCTCCTTGGAAGAAAAGGCATGACCAACCTAGACAGCATGTTAAAAAGCAGAGACATTACTTTGTCAACAAAGGTCCGTCTAATCAAGGCTATGGTTTTTCCAGTAGTCATGTATGGATGTGAGAGTTGGACTATGAAGGAAGCTGAGCACCGAAGAATTGATGTTTTTGAACTGTGGTGTTGGAGAAGACTCTTGAGAGTCCTTGGACTGCATCAGTCCTTCCTAAAGGAGAGCAGTCCTGGGTGTTCTTTGGATGGACTGATGTTGAAGTTGAAACTCCAATACTTTGGCCACCTGATGTGACGAGCTGACACATTTGAAAAGACCCTGATGCTGGGAAAGATTGAAGGCAGGAGGAGAAACGGACGACAGAGGATGAGATATTTGGATGGCATCACTGACTCAATGGACATGAGTTTGGGTAAACTCTGGGAGTTGGTGATGGACAGGGAAGCCTGGCGTGCTGTGGCTCGTGCCGTCGGAAAGAGTCAGACACGACTGAGTGACTGAACTGAACTGAACTGATGATTGACAAAATCACAAATCAGAGATCTACAGTGACATTTTGTTGAAAAAAAATTGTCACATTTTATCACTGTTTTTAGAAACTGGAATTCTGCTTAATTTCTCCAGTATCATCACTTTTTAGCAGGAATCTAGGCTCAGTGAAGCTGACACAGGAGAACCTGTACTCATGATCTTCTCATGAAAGTGAACTGAAAGTGTTGGTTGCTCAGTGGTGCCTGACTCTTTGTGATCCCAAGGACTGTTGCCTGCCAAGCTCTGCTGTCCATGGAATTCTTCAAGCAAGAATACTGGAGTGGGTAACCAGTCCCTTCTCCAGGGGATCTTCCTGACCCAGGGATCTAACCCAGGTTTCCTGCATTGCAGGCAGATTCTGAGCCACCAGGGACCCTTTCCTACCTAATTTGATATTCTTTGTCACAGTGAAATTGAACACATGACTGTGGGCTCTACATTTGCTACATTTTCTCTGGGTTGCACATCAGCTTATTTTCAACTATTAGTTCTGATGGATATAAGATTATTGACATGCTTTATTTATTTATTTTTTTTCTATTTTTTAAATTTTTATTATTATTATTTTTTTTTTCCAGTGGGTTTTGTCATACATTGATATGAATCAGCCATGGATTTACATGTATTCCCAATCCCGATCCCCCCTCCCACCTCCCTCTCCACCTGATTCCTCTGGGTCTTCCCAGTGCACCAGGCCAGAGCACTTGTCTCGTGCATTCCACCTGGGCTGGTGATCTGTTTCACCATAGATAGTATACATGCTGTTCTTTTGAAATATCCCACCCTCACATTCTCCCACAAAGTTCAAAAGTCTGTTCTGTATTTCTGTGTCTCTTTTTCTGTTCTGCATATAGGGTTATCGTTATCACCTTTCTAAATTCCATATACATGTGTCAGTATGCTGTAATGTTCTTTATCTTTCTGGCTTACTTCACTCTGTATAATGGGCTCCAGCTTCATCCATCTCATTAGGACTGGTTCAAATGAATTCTTTTTAACGGCTGAGTAATATTCCATGGTGTATATGTACCACAGCTTCCTTATCCATTCATCTGCTGATGGGCATCTAGGTTGTTTCCATGTCCTGGCTATTATAAACAGTGCTGCGATGAACATTGGGGTGCACGTGTCTCTTTCAGATCTGGTTTCCTCAGTGTGTATGCCCAGAAGTGGGATTGCTGGGTCATATGGCAGTTCTATTTCCAGTTTTTTAAGAAATCTCCACACTGTTTTCCATAGCGGCTGTACTAGTTTGCATTCCCACCAACAGTGTAAGAGGGTTCCCTTTTCTCCACACCCTCTCCAGCATTTATTGCTTGTAGACTTTTGGATAGCAGCCATCCTGACTGGCGTGTAATGGTACCTCATTGTGGTTTTGATTTGCATTTCTCTAATAATGAGTGATGTTGAGCATCTTTTCATGTGTTTGTTAGCCATCTGTATGTCTTCTTTGGAGAAATGTCTGTTTAGTTCTTTGGCCCATTTTTTGATTGGGTCATTTATTTTTCTGGAATTGAGCTGCAGGAGTTGCTTGTATATTTTTGAGATTAATCCTTTGTCTGTTTCTTCATTTGCTATTATTTTCTCCCAAGCTGAGGGCTGTCTTTTCACCTTACTTATAGTTTCCTTTGTAGTGCAAAAGCTTTTAAGTTTCATTAGGTCCCATTTGTTTATTTTTGCTTTTATTTCCAATATTCTGGGAGGTGGGTCATAGAGGATCTTGCTTTGATTTATGTCGGAGAGTGTTTTGCCTATGTTCTCCTCTAGGAGTTTTATAGTTTCTGGTCTTACATTTAGATCTTTAATCCATTTTGAGTTTATTTTTGTGTATGGTGTTAGAAAGTGTTCTAGTTTCATTCTTTTACAAGTGGTTGACCAGTTTTCCCAGCACCACTTGTTAAAGAGGTTGTCTTTTTTCCATTGTATATCCTTGCCTCCTTTGTCAAAGATAAGGTGTCCATAGGTTCGTGGATTTATCTCTGGGCTTTCTATTCTGTTCCATTGATCTATATTTCTGTCTTTTATTGACATGCTTTAGAATGAAGTATCCAGGACATTTTATCCCAAATGCAATCATCTCAGTCTCTGAGTGCCTGGATTTTTTTTTTCTCCCTGAAGACAAGATAGACAAATACATAAAAAGGAAAACAGAACCACAATCCATAGGATGAGCCCCAGGTGAGGGACCCTTAAGGCCACGTTCCCATCATTTTCTTGCTCCTCTGACCTGGATTCAGGGAACAACTGAATCTGGGTACCAGGACACAGAACTATCCTCTGGACAAGTGCACACACAAGGACAGGAGGGAAACAAATGCCATGGAGGGATTTCACTGAACAGCTTCACAAAATGCCTCTTTAAAATTGCCTGTTTTGTGGAGTGTTATCATGATTCAGTGTGTGAGGAGGCTTCACCATTCTAAGCACACACATTAGTGGGGAGATAATTATGAGTTCAGACCCCTCTTCAGTCAATCACTGCAACCCTCATCCAAGCCATTTTGTAAAGCATTTGAAAATTGCCAGTGAAGAATGCTCAGCGATGTTTGCCATGAGATGTTTCAATATGCAGATCAGCAGTAGAGACTTGAAAATACACCTCATGTCAAAGCCTCATTGTGTCAAGGATCCATTTCTTTGAAAGAGTTCTTGCATATGAATTTCGAATTCAATAGACTATATCAGATTCAAGGAAGTAGTCAAGGGGTAGTGATTAAATCACATGTACTATATGTCTCAAAACTATTTATGTGGCAAAAAATAGTGTTATAGTTTTTTTTTTTTTTTTTTAAGGGCTTCCCTGGTGGCTCAGATGGTAAAGTGCCTGCCTGCAATGTGGGAGACCCAGGTCTGAGCCCTGGGTTGGGAAGATCCCTTGGAGAAGGAAATAGCAACCCACTCCACTATTCTTGCCTGGAAAATCCCATGGATGGAGGAGCCTGGCAGGCTACAGTCCATGGGATCACAAAGAGCCAGACATGACTGAGAGACTGCACTTTTAATTATTTAAACATGAATTTCTTAAACATTGAGGAAGTGCACAGGTTAATAGTCTATTCTGTAACTGGGAAAAAAAATTAGGATATCAGCAATGTGAAACTTTGGAACAGAGAAATACTCTCCAGATTTCAGTTCTCAGAGAACAGAGTGCAGGTTTTTCATGATGGTTGACCAGATGGCCGGTTGTGGAAGGCGGGTGGTGAGATGTGTGGGGCTCTCCACCCTTGTGGTCCTCCCATCAGTCCATGTCTGCTCCCTGCCAAATGGAGCAGGGGCTGCCACACCAGCGATGCATGACTCTCTTCTCCTCTTTGCCCTCCTTCCATCTGGCCTGGGAAGTGCTCTGACACATGGGTTACCTTCTAAACCTCCCCACAAATTATGCCACCAGCTGGCAGAAGAGCTGAGCTGGCAGGAAGTGGGCAACATCATGGACCTTGGCCAGTCATTGTCACTCAACTCAATGTCTTTTTTTCCCTTTCCTCTTTCCTTCTACTGGCTTCTCATTCCTGTCCTGCATATTCTTAACAGGATGAACGTGAGTAACTGAATAAACTAAAGCATGGCTGACAATAACAGGAAAGATTCCAGAACTCTCCATCTTTTAAAGACATCTCTGATGCTTTCTGAGCTTTGGTCAAATTTTGGGGCTCCACCTCCCTGCCAAATGCATCCTATGAAGGCAAAGATCACGCTAGTGAATTTCTTTGGTAACTTATTCACTGTGCTTACATCACACTGTGTCTGTGGTCACACTCTTTTCCCCAAACCCTCCTTATAGAAGCCACCACTATGACTGGCATTTTTTTTTTTTTTTCTTATTTAACTAAACCATTGCATCTCCTTGCAACCCTGCAGGCTGTAGAGATGGCTCCCTGTTGGGAGTTTACAGAGCTGACTCTGATAAGGCTTACTTGCCAGTGTTGTGGTAATTTTCCCCCATCTTTGTCTTGTTTCTGTGTTTGAATTCATCACTGGAGAAGGGCCCCTGGGAACAACATGAAGAGGCTTGGTTTCTGCCATTTTTCTAAGAATTAAAAATAGTAATCTCAGAGCACTTAAAGAATAGGGGTGAGTTTCCAGAAGCTCAGTTTGTTGTAGACAGGGAGCCACACACCGCAGTTAGTGTCAGACAAAGCTCAACATTTCAGCCTATTTAGCAGTTGTATCGGTTCAGTTCCAACAGCTCAGTCACTCAGTTGGGTCCAACTCCTTGTGACCCCATTGACTACAGCATGCCAGGCCTCCCTGTCCATCATGAACTGCCAGAGTTTAGTCAAACTCATGTCCATTGAGTCGGTGATGCCATACAACCATCTCATCCTCTGTTGACCCCTTCTCCTCCTGCCTTCAATCTTTCCCAGCATCAGGGACTTTACAAATGAGTTAGTTCTTTGCTTCAGGTGGCCAAAGCATTGGAGTTTCAGCTTCAGCATCAGTCCTTCCAATAAATATTCAGGACTGATTTCCTTTAGGATGGACTGGTTGGACCTCCCTGCAGTCCAAGGGACTCTCAAGAGTTTTCTCCAACATCGCAGTTCAAAAGCATCAATTCTTCAGTGCTCACCTTTCTTTATAGTCCAGCTCTTACATCCATACATGACTACTGGAAAAACAATAGCCTTGACTAGACAGATCTTTGTTGACAAAGTAATGTCTCTGCTTTTTAATATGCCATCTAGGTTGGTCATAACTTTTCTTCCAAGGAGCAAGCATCTTTTAATTTCACGGCTGCAGTCACCATCTGCAGTGATTTTGGAGCCCAAGAAAATAAAGTCTGTCACTGTTTCCATTGTTTTCCCATCTATTTGCTATGAAATGATGAGATCAGATGCCATGATCTTAGTTTTCTGAATGTTGAGTTTTAAGCCAACTTTTTCACTCTCTTCTTTCACTTTCATCAGGAAGATTTTTAGTTCTTCTTCACTTTCTGCCATAAGTGTGGTGTCTTCTCCATATCTGAGGTTATTGATATTTTTCCTGGCAATCTTGATTCCAGCTTGTGCTTCATCCAGCTCAGCATTTCTCATGATGTACTCTGCATATAAGTTAAATAAGCAGGGTGACAATATACAACTTCGACATACTCCTATTCCTATTTGAAAATCAGTCTGTTTTTCCATGTCCATTTCTAACTGTTGCTTCCTGACCTGCATACAGATTTCTCAAAAGGCAGGACAGGTGGTCTGGTATTCCCATCTCTTGAATTTTCCACAATTTGTCATGATCCACACAGTCAAAGGCTTTGGCATAGTCAATAAAGCAGAAGTAGATATTTTTCTGGAACTCTCTTGCTTTTTTGATGATCCAACAATTGGCAATTTGATCTCTGGTTCCTCTGCCTTTTCTAAATCCAGCTTGAACATCTGGAAGTTTATGGTTCATGTGCTGTTGAAGCCTGGCTTGAAGAATTTTGAGCATTACTTTACTACTGTCTGAGATAAGTGCAATTGTGTGGTAGTTTGAGTATTCTTTGGCATTGCTTTTCTTTGGGACTGGGATGAAACCTGACCTTTTCCAGTCCTGCTGAGTTTTCCAAATTTGCTGGTATATTGAGTGCAGCACTTTCACAGCAACATCTTTTGGGATTTGAAATAGCTCAACTGGAATTCCAGTTGTATGCTCTTGTGCAAATTATGTTTTTTCAGTCACTAAGTCACGGCCAGTTCTTTGAGACCCCATGGACTGCAGCACACCAGACTTCTCTGTCCTTCACTGTCTCCCAGAGTTTATTCCTCAAATTCAAGACCATTGAGCCAGTGATGCCATGGACAAATTATATGGTTGCATGAATATTAGTTTATTTGTAAAATGGGAAAATTAATACCATTTACTAATAAAGTTTTGATGATTTAAAAAAAAATAATATGTAATATATGTTTGGAAGAATGTTTAGAACAGAGAAAATTCTCAATATTTCTTAGATATTCTTTTTATTTTAATTTTATTATTGTATTATTATCAAGTCTACAAGGCCTCTAACATGGCTTTGTATTTCATAAAGTTGCTCAAAGTATGTTTGGTGTTTCTTAGTTTCTTTGACTAATGAATTATTCTTTGTTTAAAGTTTAAGAATGCTTATATATGAATGTAAATAATTATACAAGAGAAAGAATATATACTAAACATCAAGGGCCCTCTCCACCCTCCAAAACTCCTTTTAATTAAGGCAATCACTGTTAGCAACTGTTCATGTGCTTTTCAGAATATGTGTGCTTGCTGCTCCTTTATAAAAAAAAAAAAAAAAATTCTACTGAAACTATCTTTATGCTGTTCCCCAAGTCCATACTTCTGTCCTCACATCAGGGGTATCACTATCATGAATTTTATATTTATTTAGCTTGTTTTCCTTTTTAATAATTTTACCATGCCCAACTCCAAAAAAACATTTTTATTTTTATTTTAAGCTTTGTAAAGGGGTTATTATTTACCTTTTAAATTTATTTTTAATGAGTAGAAGCATTTTATACATATTTTCATGTTTTTTCTGATTATGCGTATTCATTGCTTTTAAAAATATTTGAATCAATTGTGTAAATCAGAAAATTCTCATAATTATGAATCAATGATGATTATGCCTAGAAATGATATAATTTTAGTGATTCTTTTATAACTTTTTTTCTCTTTTCAGATCTCTGACATATTTGGAAACCAAATAAACCATCTAAACCAAGTGGTTAAACACTGATACTTCTAAATTATAAAGGCAGTGCACAGAGATGAGAGCTGGAATTAAATCTCACTTTCTTGTCAATAGAATGGGCCTCAAGCAAGCCTGGAGCTGATGGTCTCATCATATCTATTAGAGTTCCAAACATATTTGTTATTTGTGATAATAGCTTAATAACGACTCATACAGATAAGAATGCTGTAGGCTGACCCGAAAATGAAATTAGCTGCTGTGTTTCTAATCATTCTAGTTAATCCTTCAGGTTATTTTTAAAATAGACATAATGTTGATGATGTAAATATTAACTGTTGGAAACTTAACTTTTGATACTTTCCATACAAACAGGCAATTAGATTAAATCACTGTAGATTTGGGAACACAGACTCTAAACTTGTGCATACAAAAATTCAGTATTGCAGCAAATTATTTTCTATGTAAAGGTGATAACTATGAGTCCTCTTATATTCGTCTGAGTACCACAGTGGCCAGGTGTGTGAGTAAGCACAGTAACCCACAGTTAGCATCTGAGGTCCTTTTGAGTTTCCCTGGTGGCTCAGATGGCAAAGAATCCACCTCCAATCGGGAGACCTGGGTTCAATCCCTGGATTGGAAAGATCCCCTGGAGGAGGGTATGGTGACCCACTCCAGTATTCTTGCCTGGAGAATCTCCCTGGACAGAGGAGCCTGGCTGGCTATAGTCCATGGGGTCACAAAGAGTTGGACATGACTGAGTGACTAAGCATAGAGCAAGACCCTTTTAGGAACTGTTGGTATTTCTGAGCAACTTTGCAGCTGGGGAAAGGCTAGAGACATGGAGGAATCAACTCTAGGAACTTACTTTTTTGTAGTTTGCATGTGTTCATTTTGCCAAATTGCTTTATACTGAGTATTTAATTTGCTTCACAGTTTTCTGGAAGAAAGAGGAAAGATCTCACTTAACACTTAGATAAACACAACTAAAACAATGATATGAGACTTGTTTACATTGATATATGAACCAATCTAAGAGAACTTCCCATTTCAGTTTGCCATTTGCTTGATTGCTTTATGTTAATCATTCTTCCCTTCCTCTCTGCCCCCTCCCACCTCCCTCCTTCCTTCCCTTCTTTTATTTAGCGCCTGATGATGTGCTACTTACAAGCCAGTCACAATACATGCCAGCATTAGACTCTGGGGCAACAAATAGGCCACAGTCACTTGAATTCAAATTAACAAAGAAGCAAATAATTTTTGGTCATTTTGAATGTGTATATTTATCACAGAAAGGTAAATTTGGTGAAAAAAGTACAACGTCAAAGATATGTAGCAAATAACTTAAGCATCTTAATGTAACTAGAACTCCATGTACTAAGGTGTATGATTCTCCTGTTGGTTCTATTTATAAAACATCTTAAATATTAGGAGGCAAATTAAACTGAGATAAATCCCTCTTATGCTGCACAAAACAACTCCATATCTGTATATAACCTGTAAGAAGAGATAGAAGAAATAAAAGCATTAGTTTACTAGTGAACAGAGAGACTATTAGAGTGTCTCTAGTACCTAAAACATAACTTAAAAGAAGTGGTAATATTCCACTTCTTTCTTCCCTCTGCCATCTGGCTACATCCATGGTGTTAACCCACTCAATGGGATCACACAAGATAGGGTGAGACATCTGATTGTGAGGTTGCTGGTAGCACAAACATTCTTCTTTCAGAGTGACTGGGCAGAGACAAGAATAACCAAGATCATTTAAGAGGCAGAGCAAAGTGCAAGGTACAAAGTGGGTAAGCAATTACGAGAGAAATACAGCCTGTTCTTGATGCGTGCATATGTGCTAAGTTGCTTCAGTTATGGCTAACTCTTTGTGACCCTATGGGCTGTAAGCCACCAGGCTCCTGTGTCCATAGGATTCCCCAGGCAAGAACACTGGAGTGGGCTGCCATGCCCTCCTCCACAGGATCTTCCCAACCCAGGGATCAAACTGGGGTCACTTATGTCTCCTGCTTTGGCAGGTGGGTTCTTTACCACTTATGCCACCTGGGAAGCCAGTGCTTGATATGATGAACCTATTATGGGGCTACTTACTAAGCATATACAGTAATAGCTAATCTTGAAAATAGCATGCCAAATGAAAGAAGTCAATCCCTAAGATTCTACACAGTAGTATTCTACAAGATTTGTATATCCTGTTCAAATCTTTAGGCATGTAAAAATTATATTAAGGGATGCCTCGAGCTGGTGGTGGGGAGTGGGAAGGAGAACAGGTCATAAGGAGGGCTTTTCTTTTTGAGTGATGAAAATATTCTAAAATTATGTTATGGAGATAGCTACACAACTTTGTGAATATTTTAACAACGACTGAACTGTATACTTTACTTAATTTATTTATTTTAGTTATTTACTTGGCCATCTTGGGTCTTAATTGTGGCACATAGGACCTTCCATCTTCATTGCAGCTTACGGGCTCTTTAGTTGTGGCATATGGGATCTGTTCCCTGACCCTTTCAACGGGAGTGTGGAATCTTAGCCACTGGACCATCAGGGAACCCTGAACTGCATATTTTAAGTTAATGAGTTTTGTGGTCTGTGAATTATATCACAGTGAATCCCCATGGACAGAGGAGCCTGGTAGGCTAAAGTCCATGGTGCCACAAACAGTAAGACATGACTGAGTGACTAAGTACAGCTCAGCACACAGCTTAAAAAGCGGGTTCCCCTAGAGTCAGCATCGTTCCCGACACCTAAGGGCAGCAGTTTCCCAATAGGAGTAACAAACAAGCCGCCCTGAAGGAGACGCTGCCTTAAAGGGCTTCCTCCTGCCCACCTCTCTTCCACCTGCCCTTAAACCTGCCCTTGCTTAGGAGAGTCCTAAGTAGGAGGCAGTTGCAAGTCTACTTGACCTATTAAAGACTCAAGGGAAGACACAGTAGAAGAGGCAGCTGACTATTCAAGGAACAAGCAAGAGGAGAGAGAGATTATTTCTAGTTGGCTAATTCAGTATCTATGACAAACTTAGACAGTATATTAAAAAGTGGAGATACCACTTTGCCAACAAATGTCCATATAGTCAAAGCTATGGTTTTTCCATTAGTCATGTATGGATGTGAAAGTTGGACCATAAAGGAGACTGAGCACTAAAGAATTGATGCTTTCAAACTGTGGTGCTGGAGAATACTCTTGAGAGTCCAATGGGTTGCAAGGAGATCCAACCAGTCAATCCTAAGGGAAATCAACCCCAAATATTCATTGGAAGGACTAATGATGAAGCTGAAGCTCCAATACTTTGGCCACCTGAAGCAAGAAGCTGACTCATTGGGAAAGACCCTGAGGCTGGGAAAAATTGAGGACAGGAGGAGAAGAGGGTAACTGAGAATGAAATGGTTGGATGACATCACTGACTCAATGGATATGAGGCTGAGCAAAATTCAGGAGATAGTGAAGGACAGGGAAGCCTGTAGTGCCCCAGCCCCTGGGGTTGCAACGAGTTGGACATGACTTAGTGACTGAATAACGGCAACAATTTAGTATCCGTGTTCCTTCAACAAGAGGATCCTTCCCCTCCCCCAGCTGGCTTTCTTGTTTATTTGGAGCCCATTTCTTCTTTGATTCTTTTCAGTGTCTCAATAAAGTGTTCAACACAGTGTTCATAAACAGACCAATCCTGCCACAGTTTGCTGATGGCTCAAAGGTTCCAGATTCTCAAATGGGGTGGGCTTTGCACTTGACACTACTTCCTGCCAATTTTGTAGCCAAGTATTTTGTGTAAGTGTCAGGCTACTTGGAGAAGCTCTGGTGGAGTTCTGACAGTCATTATTTACTCTGTTAAATATTTAAAATAAAAATGTCAGTATCTATGGTTTAGCCCAGGTCAGAGGCTCTGCCAAATAATACCATTCACAGGGGCCTGTCAAGGTCATGTCACTTCTAAACTGAAGGATGTGTTCATATTTGAATTAATCAACTAAATGATGTCAGTCTTGCTTAAAGGAGCCAGACACTCAAAGTCATCTCTGTAGAAGCCAGAACTGCAGTTTCAGAGGGGGATGCAACATGGGTGTGTTTTTGGTGCTGCTTCTCCAGATGCTCACCTTATATCAAGGTGAAGGTCACATGTCACATTCCTGGTGAACCCTCCCTCGATTCTGAAGCTCACAGGGATCTCTTTTCACCATGATATTTCCCTTTAAGTACTCAGTGTCTGTAGATTTTGTTTTTGATGCTTGTTATTTGGTATTCAGGAGGTGATTCCACTTCTGCAATATATGCAGCTTTGATATTTACAAACTTCTGGCTTATGTTTGGTTCCCCAGAAAATGGCTTTAAAAGAAGAGATTTGTGTGCAAAAGATTTTGAGGGCAAGCTCTCAGAAACAGCACCATAAAGGGAGCTGGGGGTGGGGGGCACTTGGGACAGATGGATGGTTGAGCTCAGTGTCACTGAAGCAGAGACATCAGCTGATAAGGAAGGGTGCTCTAAAAGTGGGATGACCCAGACAGTTATCTCCAGGCTAGTCAAGGGACTGGACATCTGTATCCTAGGGCCCAGTCGCTGGACATGCCTAACCCTATAACCATGGGGAGACAATACCTCTTGGGCAAGGGGCAAGGGAAATTCCTGAATAGATATTTACCAGTTAGCAGCCAGCCTCCTGTGCCTTCATTATGAAGATCTGGATGGCATATCACAACATCTGTTGTATTATTCTATCAAAACAATTAAAATGAGGTCAATACTATTAATCCCATGTTGTAAATAAGAGTTCTGATACTTAGGGAACTCACATGTAGTTATTATTTCACACTTGGTTCACCCAGCTATACAGCGACAAGGGCAGGTCTTGAAATCCAGTTTTGAACGAAAAACCTGATAAGGAGTTTCTGGGTTGGTAAACACATCCATGTGTCAGGAGAGGGGCTGAGCCCAGTTCCCTGGGGACCGATGCTCCTGCACTCAGGCCTCTGCAGACCTCACCTTTCATGTGGTGGTTCACCTGTATCCTTTATAATATCCTTTACAATAAACTAGTAAAGGTAAAAAATGCAATGCAATTTAAGTAGTTTTGCAGACAACATAGAAAGAAAAGGCAGAAGGTAAAAGTTGCTCAGGAAAACAGAAGTGATTGGAACATGGTCTTAGCATAACGTAGCATCTAAAATAAATATTAGTCCAACAATGAAGAAAGTATTAAAGAAATTTGCTTGTGTATTACCAGAAGGTGAAATCAGACAAGATTTCTTTGCCACCCTAACGCAATCCTGAAGATTCCACAGGAAGAAAGACTGTTGATCAATTAAAGTACAACAAATTAAATAGAATTATAAAAAGCCCCTGGTTCAGTGTGTATTGGGGGCTGGATTGGCAGAAGGCCACAGTGGGCAGACGGGTGAGGGACTATTTTAAATTCTCATATTCCCTTGGGAGATGACTGATTGCATTATCACTATTTCAAGACAAAATTAAAGAGGAGATTGTTTCAAAATGGTAGAGTAGAAGAACACGCACTCAACTTCTGAGAAAGCACTGCACTGAAATCACAACTATAATGGCTGTTGGACAGCCATTGACAGGAGGATGCTGGAACCAACCAAGGAAAGATGCCCCCACATTCAAAGACAGAGGAGAAGCTGCCACGAGACCACAGGAAGGGAGCAATCACAGTTAGATCAAATCCCATACCCACTGGGTGAACAACCCGTAAACTGGAGAACAATAATACCAAAGATGTTCTCCCACTGTTGTGAATGTTCTGAACCCCATGGCAGTCTCCCCAGCCAGCGGATCCAGCAAAGGGACTGGGACTCCCCAAGGAATCTGACTTTGAAAGCCAGCGGGATTTGATTGCAGGACTTCCACAGGACTGGGGGAAAACAGAAACTCAAGACAAAATTTAAAAAAAAAAACGAGAGAAAAAAAATTTAGCTAACATCCTGCCAGCCTTGGAGCATTTGCTTCTCAATACCAACAGCCTCAAGCCATCAGGTAAGGCTTGATCATAAATTAGGAGACTGTGAACAGAGGAAGGCAGGTGTGAGGAGCCAGGGGGATGGTTCCAGGGACTCAGCATTAGGCCTTGACCTTCACTTCTTGTGACCCGGATTGGGACGGACAGAGGACAACCTGGCCAGGACCCCTCCCTCCCAATCACACAGCTTCAGCCAAGACATCTGAAAATATCAAGTGACTCTAAGCTCATAAGGAAAAATAAGAAGACATTTTGAGACAACTAATTGCATACTTTATTTCAGATATTGCATAATTATGAAAGCAGAGGGATTAGGAATTTACAGTCAACTTTCTTAAGGAGAATATCTTATATTTGAAGCAAGAACAAATAGTTGTAAAGTATGCATAAAATATAGTAATTCAAGTAGATGGGTATATTAAAAAGCCTTATGGCAAAAGAGGAAAACAATGATTGGAAAGACTAAGCAAAATAGTGCCTGAGGACATAGAGAAAGAGAAAGAATTAAAATAACAGAAATAAATGAAAACACAGAAAACAAAACAAAAAACCCTTAGACCTTGATGGGAGTTTAAATATTCAGAATGACTATCACCAAGAAGTCTACAAATAATAAACATTAGAGAGGGTTTGGAGTGTGGAGAAAAAGGAACTTTCCTATATTATTGGTGGGAATGTAAATGGTGCAACCACTATGAAGAACAGTATGGAAGTTCCTTAAAGAACTAAAAATAGAGCTAATGTATGATCCAACAATCTCTCTCCTGGGTGTATACCGTGAGAAGACTCTCATTTGTAAAGATGCACGCACCCCAATGTTCACTACAGCACTATTGACAAAAGTCAAGACATGGAAGCAAACTAAATGTTCATTAGATGAATGGATAAAAAAAATGTGGAGTATATATACAATGGAATATTACTCAGCCTTAAAAAATAATGAAACAATGTTATGTGCAGCCACATGAATGGTCCTAGAGATTATTATACTAAGTGAAGTAAACCAATCAAAGACAGATATATGATATTGCTTATGAAAATCTAAAAAATAAGATAAAAATAAAATTATATACAAAAAGAAAGAAATTCACAGACATAGAAAACAAGCTTAGGGTTACCAAAGGGAAGTGGAGGGAGGGAAAAATAAGGGGGTTGGGATTAACATATGCTTATAACTATATATAAAATAGATAAACAACAAGGACCTGCTGTATAGCACAGGGAACTATACTCAATATAAGGAAAAAGAATCCAAAAAAGAATATATATATATATATATATATATATATACACATGAATATATATGTGTGTGCACATATATTTGTATATATGAATACAATCATATATAGTATGGCTTTGTAGTTTTCAGCTTTTTTCTTCTTCTAGTCCAAGATCCTTTATTTTTTAGGACTGAACTCTTTCTTTTACAGTCTTTTCTATAAAGGACAAGAGTGCCAACCCAATATTTTACATTTATCCCCAAATAAATGCAAAATTGACCAGAATCCAGAATCCTTAGTTCTTTTTCATAGTTTTCAGTAGGGAACTCAGTGAATTTGGAATTCATGGAGAAACATTAATTAACCTAGTTCTCAGAACTTAGAGGCAGCTAATGAACATCTTGTTAATTGAGTTTAGAGATCATTGGACTTAAAATTTGGTTATAAGCTGCAGAAGAGAAGAATTTGTATAAGATAAAGCCTGGCTTAATCTTTAGCTCTAACTATGTGTGTGTGCTAAATCGCTTCATCATGTCTGACTCTTTGCGACCCCATGGAATGTAGAACGCCAGGCTCCTCTGTCCCTGGAATTCTCCAGGCAAGAATGCTGGAGTGAGTTACCATGCTCTTCTCTGGGGGATCCTCCTGACCCAGGGATCAAACCCGTGTCTCTTTTGTCTCCTGCACTGGCAGGCGGGTTCTTTACCACTAGCACTACCTGGGAAGTGCTAACTATAGAAGGGAAGAATTTGAAAATTACAAACACAAATACATAAATATATATTCGTATTCATATGTGTATATTCACATAGCAAATATATACATATATATATGTTCATGTGTGTGTGTGTGTATGTGTTAGTCACTCAATCTTGTCTGATTCTTTGTGACTTCATGGGCTGTAGCCTGCCAGGCTCCTCTGTCCATGTAATTCTCCAGAAAAGAATACTGGAGTGTGTAGCGGCTCTCTTCTCCAGGGGATTTTCCCAGCCCAGGGATTGAGACCAGGTCTCCTACACTGCAGGCAGATTCTTTACCACCTGAGCCACCAGGAAAGCCCTATATGTGTGTGTGTGTGTGTGTATGTATATATATATATATATATGTATGTATGTATGTATGTATGTGTGTATACATATATATATATGTACGTGTGTGTGTGTGTGTGTGTGTATATATATATATATTTATCTTAATCACTTTATTGTACATCTGAAAATAGCATGACATTGTAAATCAACTAGACTTTGATAAAAGCAGAACAGATCACCATTTCCAGATAAATAAATTAGAGATGCCTTTGCCAGCATCATAAGGCCTCATTCTTTATAAAGCCATAGAAGCTTAATTCATGGAACAGGCTTACCTTGTCCTGAGAGGACTAAGAACTGGGCTGACAACAGTAAAGACCCTTGGGCTTTGAATCAGGTCTTTTGAGTAGTTTCTCTTAAAGGAGTAATAAAAGCATCTGAAGTGATGTGACAAGTATCTGGATGCTGTGAAAGGACTCCAAGAGGGTGTTGTATGTTACCTGGATTCATATACTATAATCTCAAAGAAAGCTTGATAAATTCCAATTCAGTGCCCTTCTAATGGTATATTCCAATAAAAAAATTTACACACTCCCAATAGACCTCAAGTAAACACTTCCAGCCAGAAGAAAGAAGCATAATTCATGTGGGGAGTATGAGGGTGTTGTCATGACAACCATGAAGAGTGTTTCATTAGATGGCTGAATTGAGTACTGTGTAGAGCTTCTGGGCTCTGTGGTCTTAGCTGAAAATCTAAGAATGTGTCTGATATCATCACATCCTTAAAATCATAGAAAAATGTGGTTACTCTGATCCCCGAAATGTGACCCAGTGAGAAACACCCCTTTTACCTTAATCCTGGTGCCTCCTTCAAAACAGATGAACCTATCTGTGTATATATACATGGAAGTCTCTGAAATGCCATGCACTTGTTCTCTATGCTGCCTGCCAAACCTGCATAAGCTTCCCACTTTGTAGACCGTCTTGACAGTGTTTAGTGCTGAGAGACTTAGGGAGGTTGACCCAGGACCTCCAGGGTCAGCTGCAGACCTGGATGGAGAATCAGGGCAAAATTTTGTAAGAGGTTTCAGATTTTACTTATCTCAAGGATACATTTGCTTCTTTTTGTTCAAATTTTCCCCTTCTATAGTTGAAGTTAAAGTTTAAGCCAGTCTTTGTACAAATTCTTCTCTTCTACAATTGGAGTTGGAACCAAATTATAAGTCTACTTGGTCTCTAAACTCAACTAACTAGACCTTCATTGATTGTCTCTAAGTTCCAAGATCTAAGCTACATAATGTTTCTCCACGGATCTCAAATTCACTGAGTTCCCTACTGAAAACTATGAAAAAGAACTAGGGTTTCTAGATTCTGGTCAATTTTACATGTATTTGTGGATAAATATAAAATATTGGGTTGGCCAAAAAGTTCATTTGAGTCTTCTATAACATCATATGGAAAGATCCAAATGAACTTTTGGGCCCACCCAATGCCATAGTGTTGGTACTCTTGTCCTTTACAGAGAAGATTATAAAAGAAAGAGTTCAGTCCTGGAAAATAAAGGATCTTGGGTCAGAAAGAGAAAAAAGTTGAAAACTACAAAGCCGCACTAAGATTCAAGATGGTAACGGAAATGGCAACCCACGCCAGTATTTTTGCTTTGGGAGATCCTAAGGACAGGGGAGTCTTGCAGGCTACAGTCCGTGGGGTTGCAAAAGAATTAAGTGAGTAAACAACAACAAGAAGTAAGTACTGAGGATGCAGTGTATAGACTAGTGACTCTAGGTGTAACACTGGCACATGGTGTATTTAAAGGTTGCTGAGAGAGAGCAGATCCAAATGATTTTATCACAAGGAAAACTTTTTTTTTAACACATGAGGTGATGGATGTTGGACTTGTTTCACTAAACATTTAACAACATATGTATGTCAAGTCATTATGCTGTATACCTTAAACATATATCATGTTTTCAGTTCAGTTCAGTTCAGTCACTCAGTCTGACTCTTTGCGACCCCATGGAGCACAGCACACCAGGCCTCCAACCATCACCAACTCCTGGAATTTACCCAAACTCATGTCCATTGAATCAGTGATGCCATCCAACCATCTCATCCTCTGTTGTCACCTTCTCCTCCTGCCTTCAATCTTTCCCAGCATCAGGGTCTTATCAAATAAGTCAGCTATTCGCATCAGGTGGCCAAAGTATTGGAATTTCAGCTTTAGCATCAGTCCTTCCAATGAACACTCAGGACTGAATTCCTTTAGGATGGACTGGTTGGATCTCCTTGCAGTCCAAGGGACTCTGAAGAGTCTTCTCCAACATCGCAGTTCAAAAGCATCAATTCTTCAGCACTCAGCTTTCTTTATAGTCCAACTCTCACATGTATACATGACTACTGGAAAAACCATATCCTTGACTAGAAGGACCTTTGTTGGTAAAGTAATGTCTCTGCTTTTTAATATACTGTCTAGGTTGGTCATAACTTTCCTTCCATCTTCTAATTTAAGCATCTTTAATTTTCATGGCTGCAATCACCATTTGCAGTGACTTTGGAGCCCTAAAAAAACAAAGTCTGCCACTGTTACCACTGTTTCCCCATCTATTTGCCATGAAGTGATGGGACCAGATGCCATGATCTTAGTTTTCTGAATTTTGAGCTTTAAGCCAACTTTTTCACTCTCCTCTTTCACTTTCATCAAGAGGCTCTTTTGTTCTTCTTTGCTTTCTACCATAAGGGTGGTGTCATCTGCATATCTAAGGTTATTGATATTTCTTCTGGCAATCTTGATTTCAGCTTGTGCTTCCTCCAGCTCAGCGTTTCTCATGATGTACTCTGCATATAAGTTAAATAAGCAGGGTGACAATATACAGCCTTGACGTCCTCCTTTTCCTATTTGGAACCAGTCTGTTGTTCCATGTCCAGTTTTAACTGTTGCTTTCTGACCTGCATACAGGTTTCTCAAGAGGCAGGTCAGGTGGTCTGTTATTCCCATCTCTTTCAGAATTTCCCACAGTTTATTGTGATCCACACAAAGGCTTTGGCATAGTCAATAAAGCAGAAATAGATGTTTTTCTTGAATCCTCTTGCTTTTTTCGATGATCAAGCAGATGTTGGCAATTTGATCTCTGGTTCCTCTGCCTTTTCTAAATCCAGCTTGAACATCTGGAAGTTCACGGTTCACATATTGCTAAAGCCTGGCTTGGAGAATTTTGAGCATCACTTTACTAGGTGACTGGCTAATTCAGAGAAGAGGATGGGGCATGAAACCAAGGGTACCAGCAGGAAGATGAAAGATGTTCAGCTCTGGACAGGATGAAACCAAGAGTTAGGTAGCTTTGTGTAGTATGCATGCCTAGCTTTTCAGTCTGCCGGGAGTGAAACTGATGCGTGAACATGTCATCAAGCTCCATCCCCATGAAGACAAAAGATGGAAAAGGGTAAGCAGTGAACACTTGAGGCTAGGAAGAGTAGGAGCCAATATCAATTTTGTGTAAGGACAAGAACCAAGCAAACAAAACATGGAAATGGATAAACCCATAGTAAATGGATTTAGAGATAGTGTTCTTTCTGGCTTGCCCAGACTTGAAGCAGGCTGGGTCTATTATACATTGAGAGCGGGCTGATTACAATGATCTGCTCTCGTGATCGTGTTGACTCAGCCAATGTAAATCTTTTGTCTCACTAAAATGTCTCTTTCACACATAATAATTCACCAGTTTCTCCAGCAAGATTCGATTCTTCATTCATTAAGGCCAGTCCTATCATTTTACCATTATCATCTTCTTGTTCTTCCACACTGAAGCCCTCATGCTACCAAAATCAGAACATCTCTGCCATTTACAATAATGCATTGAGTTTTATTCATGTCAAGGTAATATAGTCCAGGAGAAACTCTTTGTATCACTTAAGTGCTATCTGGCAGTAACGCCATAAGAAAGAGGAAAATGGAGGCTTGTTATCTGCCAGCCTGGAAACAATCCCTTCTGTTTTGACTGAAAAGCAGCTGGCTTAGAGGGATACCCTTTCCCAGGAAGAGCTTTTACTCTTTTCTAAAAGTAAAGACCAAGAAGACCTTTTAGACCCTGACAGTGGGATCAAAGACACAATGCACTAGTGTCTTATAGTCATTGACATAAAGGCATGATCAAATTAAGAAGACTCAGAAAATCTAATAATGTAGCCCTTGTTAAAGTGCATATGTGTTTTCCACAATCTGTTCAGATGCAATTCATTTGGAACTCAGAAAGGTACTGGCCTTCCAGATTCTCATGTATTTCTATTTTATAGAATTTCTGATTAGTTGGAAAAATGAGTTGCCCTATACATTTGAGTTCATTTTTATGCTGATTATTATTTACAGGAAGAATCCAAAATCCAAACTAGTATTTTCATTCAAGAGCAGCTCTTCATCATCATAGTTTTCTCCTTGATGATTTTGTAGATATTGGATCTTTGCACCATGGTGTTGGCAAAGACCTGAATTTAAAATATTAAAACTGAAGGACCCTGAAAGCCTACCTGCAAGACTTTTTGAAGGAACATTGCAAATGTTGAAATATTTTTGATGAATATAGGTTACATATATATAAAACTGGAAGGTAAAACAAACACACAAAAGTCAAGGTGACTATTATCATGAAAGTGAAGATTATATACATATAATCAGGAATTCTATAAAATACAAATACGCTAGAAACTGGAGGGCCAGTACGTTTCTGAGTTCCAAATGAATTGCATCTGAACAGAGTCTATCTTCCTAGTCATCTGTGAGGAGACAGGATGGCCCTCCTGAGGTCAAGAGGAACCACAGGGGTGGGGAGGGAATAAACAAAGGGAAAGAGCACACGTTTAGTTGTGAGGCTCTAGGATAGTTTCTTGAGGGAAAAGGATGGACCTGACAAATCATCAGTGGACCATAGGGAGGAAAGTACAGGTTTCCACACCTGACATGGACTCCAAAGACGGTTTAGTTCATGTGAATAAAATGTTTGGAAAGGTAAAAAATAATTTTCCAGGGAAAATGTTGCATTAAAAAAAATAAAGAAACGAAAACTTTTCTGCCATATCAGTAAACAAAGGATGTGACAGCCATCAACAATTGCAGCCCCCAGGGATGGTGATCCAGCGAGCCCCAGGGGAACTCAGGAAGGAAAGAATACCTGCCATCTAGTATATATCAGGCTGCAGCCTCTTACCACAATGAGCACCGGGAAAACTCAGGATGGGAAAACACTAGATCCTGGCCCCAGATAGCTGAGGTGTGTATCAAAGGAATGATTTTTAAGCCCAGACTCTTGCATCCTCCCATACATAGAAAACTGCTAAATTCCTTAACTTGATATGTCTAGTTTTCTTTAATTTGCCATAAGTTTTTGACATTCAGATTACCTGACTTTTGTTGCAAAACTTCCCTAAAATCTGGTGCCCCTCTCACCTCCTCAAAGCAGTTCTTTCAGGGTTATTTGAAATTCTGCTTCCCTGGCTTGAGGTCTTAAAATGTTCCGCCAAATAAAACAGAACTCTCAACTCTCAGGTTGTGCATATTTTTTCCAGTCGACACTTCATATTATTTTAGGGATATCCAGGGTCCAGCTCCCTGTATGAGGAAGCATTTGGCATTAGATTCTAAGTGAGTCATTAGGTCTGAAGACGTGGGTGGTGGCATTCCCGTAGAGGTCAAGACTGGTGTCCCAGATCCATATGTCTTAGCTTGTGGTTTAGTAACAAGTTTGTTCTTTCCCTAGACATCCCATTCTCAAATTTCTAAACTCTTCCTAAATCTCTTTTGTTCATCTCTCCCAACCACATCTAGTGTGTTCATCTCCTATTAATCACTTGATTTGTATCATATCCAAGATGACCATCTGAACCCCCAGGATTTTATGACTGGCAGACATAAAATCTACTCTCTACATGTTGCAGAACGGCATGGCTGGCAAGATGCCCAGCTGGCATCCTTGTCTCTCCCCTCACAGAAACCCAAAGTCATCCTCTGTAGCTCTGCTTGAGCTCAGAGCACCGTTTGTGTGTAATAATCCACCTCCTCTAGAAGAGTGTGTTTCTGAAATCGACAGAGGGTGTCTGACTCAACTTTACATCTCGCCAGTGTCTGCACAGTTCCTGGCCTACAGAACTTTTTTATGTTAAGTGGAGAAATAGTTGGAAATGTAGAAACAAGAAGGCTCCTTTGTAGCTTTGAAAATTTTCTGAATGTCTTGTTCTTGTTGTTTGGTAGTCTATTGGGTAGGCTGTGACAAGTGAAGTATCAGGTATGTGGTGATATGAACCATTTTTTGACAAGATAAACGTGGAAAAACTAACCAGGATTGGGGGATAAGCAATCTGAGAGGTCTGCCTCACAAAAGTTATGACTGACATGCTAACACTAACTGGCTAGTAAAATTGAAAGTTGAGTTGAGGGCCTGTGACCTATTTGAGTCGGTCTATGTAGCCCACTGTCAGAAGCAGGTTCCGCTTGGAGACATATCTGAAAGCCAGCAGAGAATGGGTAGAATCTGCAGTCCTGTGATGGACAGGTTGTCTATTGGAAAATATATTGCCTAAGTATGCAAAGAGCATCAAAGCAGAAAGGCTGTAAGATTTCTCAGGGTTAAAGAACTGGCAGAAGTAGAGAAAGAGAAAAGACCTGGATAGAGAGATTGAGAAGACCCAAGAGGCAGACCTCCAGGGAAGTCAAGAGAAAAAGAATTCCAAGCAAGAGAGATTCATCACCAAGAAGAATTGGGCCCCAAACAACCTTTATTCTTGGGGAAATATCATTTGGAAGGAATCATTTATTGCTGATTTCTGGATAAAGGGGAGCAGAACAGAAGAGTATATGACAAGTTCAGATGGTGGGAAAGATTTTATTGAAGAAACTTCTGTTTCCGTGACACCTGAAGGGGAGGATCTGGGAACTCAGGAGGACGGAGTCCTCAGTATAAGAAATCGGCGGCTGGAACGCCTAGGGCATTAGTGTGGAGGACTCTGATGAAGAAAAGCTAGGAAACAAGAGTTTGGGGAGCTGAATGCATTTTGATCAGACAAATCTGAGGGCATCAAAAGAGGAAAGGGGAGGAAGTGAAAGGGATGCCTGGTGGGGGAGACCTGGCTCCTCCCAACGTCTGAAAGACGATGGAGTGATCCCCAAAAGACAGAAGTCAGGCCTCGTTCCTAGGGATGGACTTAAATAATTAACTGTATTGTAAAGGAGAAAGAGAGACCAAAAGCCAGAAAGGAGATACATCGTGGAAGTGCAGCTGAGCTGGTAGGACAGCTCTCTCAACATACAGGTGGAAGGGAGGGAAGCCTGAGAACTCACTGCCGAGATAGGGGAGATAGATGATTTTTTGAGTTCTTGATTTAATTCAAATTCTCCGATTACCAAAAAGAAAGAAAGAACAAAGTGTTACAGGGTTGTGATAACTAAACAGAATGCCACCTGTGGTCAGTGCAGGTACAAAGAAAAGCTGAAACTGATGAGAAAAGGGCTAGCAGTGTGAAAGCATAAAGAGGTAATGTCAAAATGTGAGTGTGCTCAAGCCTGCAGGCTTGGTAACAAGTATGAAAGGGCTTAAGTGATCCCTGCAGGAGAACCTTCTGGGCTTTTTGGGTGCTGTGCAGATTTCATGGTGGGGAAAAGACAGAACTGAAGGCTGGCTGTGATACAGTGCTTGCCACTGGAAATGATGGGAGTGAAGGTGAGGATACTTGCAAGAAGAGATCAGGAGATAAGGAGGTTATGGTCTAGGGAGCTACTTGGGCACCACCAAGAATTGCAAACTGTCCTGTGGATGCAGATTGGCTAACAACAGTTCTTTAATGAGGGTGAACATGGAAACAGAAGATACACCTTTTTGTCCAGGTAGTTTCAGTGTCAGCAGTAGGGAACTCAAAAATGATAAATATGAAATTTAGGAAAAGTCTAAATTTCAAAGGGTGTATGGTCTTTCCGGTAGTCACGTATGGATGTGAGAGTTGGACCATAAAGAAGGCTGGGTGATGAAGAATTGATGCTTTTAAATTGTGGTACTAGCTAAAGAAGACTCTTGAGAGTGCCTTGGACTGCAAGGAGATCAAATAATCAATCCTGAAGGAAATCAACCCTGAATATTCATTGGAAGAACTGATGTTGAAGCTGAAGCTCCAATACTTGACTACCTGATGCGAAGAGCTGGCTCATGCAAAAGACCATGATGCTGGGGAAGACTGAAGGTAAAAGGAGAAGGGGGTGGCAGAGGATGAGATTGTTTGATAACATTACCAACTCAATGGACATGAGTTTGAGCAAGATCCAGGAGATCGTGAAGGACAAGGAAGCCTGGTGTGCTGCAGTCCATGAAATCCAAAAAGTCAGACGTGGCTTAGTGACTGAACAAAGGGTGCAGAGTTGAAAAGACTAGGGTTGAGCTGAACACTAAGAGACAGAGCTCACCTGATGGCCCTGGGGTTCCCAGGGAGACGTGGAGAACCGTGGACCACCATGAGCAGCAGCAGAAAGCCTGTGGGTCATCGAAGCTGTTCTCTTTCTCATCCTCTTAAGATATTTGACTGGAAAGTCAGCTAAGAGCTGTGAGGTGTGGCCATCCAGCTTTCATGCACTTTAACCCTTGGCAAAAACCAGCAGGGCTTCGGTGTGCTTTGTAAACTGGGAAACAGAAGGATGCTCCTATATCTGATGCCAAAGAAAATCTGGCTAGTGAGAAAGAACGAATTTCAGTTCAAACTAATGGCCTGAAATACACGATTCTCTTCTATTTTTAGAATAATGGCAAATTCACTGATCTCCAGGAGGCAAGAAACAATTTGATGCAAAGGAAACTTGTGAGATGCCTGCTTTGATATTTAAGAACACCGCTTCTTATTATGTGTATGCACAGATGACTTTCTTTGTTCACACAATTATAAATGCTGACTATAAAGTAACTCTAATTATTCCTAGATGTTTTCAGAGAAAGGAAAGGGGTAAGATGTGATTTGTGATTCTGTGAAATGCCTCATTTTTCTTTGGGAACAGAGCCTGCCATGATTCCAACATTAAACAGGGCAGAGAACCCATTTAGATCTTGATTTATAATTTTGCTTACATGTTCCACCATCTCCTTTTTAAAATTGATTTATTATTAGTTGAAGGATAATTGCTATATAGTATTGTGCTGGTTTCTGCCAAACATCAACTTGAAGCAGCCATAGTGTTCTACCACCTCTTAGTTTTCTACAATTTCAATAAGTCTTCTTACTGGCCATCTTTAAGAGTGTTTTAAAAATGACTCATTGAATATAATTGTGTGGATAAGGTTGCCTGCATTCTAGGATGAAACCTGGCTGGTCATCAAATCCTACCTGCCATTCAACCTTCAAGTTCATCAGTGGAAAGATGACTTGAGACCAAAGGCTGGTCCTTGGGAGATGAGTGATGCCAAGATCTGATTCTGTATGTAAAGCACTAGCTCCTGGCGCTGGGAGGTTTACATTGGCAAATCTCGTTCTGGGTCCTATTAGCGTAAAATTCCAAAATTGGACATATGCCCAAGACACTGTTCTTTTTCTGCACAATGAGTCATTCTGGAGGATTCTCAATACCGTATGCATGGGGTTATGGACAGGAGTCGTCACTGCGGTCCCCTGACCCCCATTGGTTGAAGTTGCCCTAGGAGAGTGTAACCCCCTCACATTCAGGCCCTGTAGGTGGTCAGAGAGGGAAAAGTAGATGGATCCACTTGAGGCAGGAACACTGTTCAGGCTGGACACTACATTTACATGCAGCTGTCCACTCAACACATGGCCTCAGATATATTGTGCAAGACCTTGGGGAAGGGGTCTGACAGAGTGCATTTTTTTCCTACTTAATTTCTCTAAAATGCAATGGGTGGTTTCTATCCATTTACAGAGCTCTCATTTTTATTTCTACACAAACATTTTCAGCTATACCTTTGGCTCTCACCTGGCTTCTTCATGTTTCAGCATTTAATGCAAAAACTTCAATTTTTAGATTAGATGGAAAATCTCAGTCTCCAACTCTATGATGTTTCCTCTTAGCATCTTTCTCACTCTTACCTTTTTTCTTCTTATTTGAAGGGAGGATATCAAGTTTGTCCTCTACAACAATGATTTTATTTCCTGCGATTCCACTTTCAGGAGCTTACAAAGTCATTGTGACTTTGAATTTCTCTCATTTATTGGCGTAGCAACGTGATCAAGTATAATTAGCAAATAAAACCTACCTTAAACTTTCTCACTGGGTCCTTGTTTCCATATTTATTAAAAATGTGAGAGTTGTCCTTTATCTCCTAGATTCTTACTACTTATTGAAGTGTGTGATTCTAATTACTAAATGTTTCCCTATCGAAAACTAAAATGAACAATAGGATAAACAATAGGAAAAGGTAGACTGTGAGTTGAATCTCAAAAGCTTAATAGAATCAGGACTTCCCTGGTGGTCCAGTGGTTAAGACTTTGCCTTCCAGCACAGGGAATGTGGGTTCAGTCTCTGGTCAGGGAGTTAAGATCTCATATACCTCACAGCAAAGAAACCAAAACAAAAAACAGAAACAATACTATAACAAAGAAATTCAATAAAGACTTTAAAAATAGTCCACATCCAAAAAAAAGAAATCTTAAAAAAAAAGTTTAGTATAATTGATAGGTAAAAGGTTGAGGAAATAGGGTTCATGTTTGATATGCAAAGTAAAGCTTCAGTTCAAGGCAAACTGGATACAGAAAATAACTATATTGCTTATATTTTATGTAGTTAAAACTGTTTGAGTTCTTAAAATTATACATGATAAAATTGGAACTCTTCTCTTTACATATTATTTCTTCTATGCAGTTTTATCATTGGGGACAAAAAATAAAATGGATAAATTATTATTTTAATAGTAATGAAAAATAATTAAATTTTTAATAATTAAAAATAATTTTTAAAAGTCTATGCACTTCTTTGCATAGACATTACTTTCTTTCCTATAAGACACAGAAGTGTGTTAATTTTATAAACGGAAATATTGAGCAGGTAACCAAGAAAAGTCAACATTTGCAACATTTGACTGGTTAAAATAAAATTTTGACCCCATAATTACCATTATAATGGCAGTAAAACTCTTTGAAAAGAAGCACTTTGCTTTCAGTAATTTCAACATAAAAATAGAATTCTGAAACATGAAGATGTGTTCATCCCACTCCTGCATATCTCAATAGAAATCCATGCTTAGTACAAAATCCATACAATATAGTCAGACTTGAAAAACAAGCAAATAAACACCATAAGCTTCTTTTGAATCCTTCATCTTGTCATTTAAAAAAAACCCCAATAATTGTCATAAAATGTATTTGTGATTCTTCCATGCTATTGATGCATAAGTAGTTTTTTTTCATTATTGAATAATATACAGTTGTATGAAAACTTCAAATTTAGCTTGCTAATTCATCCATAATGCTAGTTTGGGGCTGTGTGCATTCTCTGGGTTGTCTCACTAATTAATGAACTAGTTAATGAATCAGTTCAGTCACTCAGTCATACTAAGCGCTTCGTGAGCCCATGGACTACAGCATGCCAGACTTCCCTATCCATCAGTAACTCCCAGAGCTTACTCAAACTCCTGTCCATTGAGTCGGTGATGCCATCCAACCATCTTATCCTCTGTCATCCCCTTCTCCGCCTGCCTTCAATCTTTTCTAGCATCAGGGTCTTATTTAATGAGTCAACTCTTCGTATCAGGTGGCCAAAGTATTGGAGTTTCAGCTTCAGCATCAGTCCTTCCAATGAACACCCAGGACTGATCTCCTTTAGGATGGACTGGTTAGATCTCCTTGCAGTCCAAAGGACTCTCAAGAGTCTTCTCCAACACCACAGTTCAAAAGCATCAATTCTTTAGCGCTCAGCTTTCTTTATGGTCCAACCCTCACATCCATACATGACTACAGGAAAAATCATAGCTTCAACTATAGGACCTTCCTCAACAAAGCAATGTCTCAGCTTTTTAATATGCTGTCTAGGTTGGTCATAGTTTTTCCACCAAGGAGCAAGCATCTTTTAATTTTCATGGCTGCAGTCACCATCTGCAGTGATTTTGGAGCCCAAGAAAAGAAAGTCTCTCACTGTTTTCATTGTTTCCCCATCTATTTGAAGTGATGGGACTGGATATTATGGTCTTTGTTTTCTGAAAGTTGAGTTTTAAGCCAGATTTTTCACTCTCTTCTTTCACTTTCATCAAGAGGCTCTTTAGCTCCTTTTCACTTTGTGCCATAAGGGTGGTGTCATCTGCATATCTGAGGTTACTTATATTTCTCTCTGAAATCTTGATTCCAACTTGTGCTTCATCCATCCCTGCATTTCGCATGATGTACTCTGCATATAAGTTAAATAAGCAGGGTGGCAACATACAGCCTTAACATACTCCTTTCCAGTATGCAACCTGTTCGTTGCTCCATGTCCAGTTGCTTCTTGACCTGCATACAGATTTCTCAGGAGGCAGGTCAGGTGGTCTGGTATTCTAATCTCTTTAAGAATTTTCCATAGTTTGTTGTGATCCACACAAAGGCTTTAGCATAGTCAATGAAGCAGAAATAGATGTTTTTCTTGAATCCTCTTGTTTTTTCGATGATCCAGTGGATGTTGGCAATTTGATCTCTGGTTCCTCTGCCTGTTCTAAATCCAGCTTGAACACCTGGAAGTTCTCCGTTCAAGTACTGTTGAAGCCTAGCTTGGAGAATTTTGAGAGTTACTTTCCTAGTGTCTGAGATGAATGCAATTGTGTGGTAGTTTGAACATTCTTTGGCATTGGAATGAAAACTTACCTTTTCCAGTCCTGTGGCCATTACTGAGTTTTCCAAATTTTCTGGCATATTGAGTGCAGCACTTTAACAGCATCATCTTTTAGGATCTGCAATAGCTCAGCTGGAATTCTCTCACTTCCACTAGCTTTTGTTCATAATTATTAATGAATAAGAAGTTTTTAAAAAAGCTTCATATGTGAAAATTGTTTATCTTTTTAGGGGTAAAGAGGAAAGGTAAAGACTGAGGGAAACATTCTGTCCCATGGCTAGTCCTAGAGGGAGAAGCAGGATTGGGTAAAATAACAACAACAACAAAATGTAAATATTAGACTGAGATGTACTGGCATTGAAAGGGGAATTCCTCCATGTGTTAGTCATGTGACTTTAGACAAGTTACTTTCCCTCCTTACACCATGGATCATACATTTGAAAAATGAGCATTTTATTATCTGCCTAACTGAATATTATAAGCAGAAAAGAGGAGAAACATTCAGCACATGGCAAGCCCTCATGAAAAGATCATAAATTCTTTAACAGACAAATGTAAATATTTTAAACTCCTGGGTCTGAAGCAATGAAAAAAATTTTAAAAAAATTAGTTAATATGAAGGATTGTGGACCTGCATTCCTGGCATTTAAATTGCAATATTATTTTACTGGAGCGGAATATGCTCATTACTGATAATGGTCAAATGACATATAGGCAAACACTGAGCTTTAAGGTGCAAAATATTCAAATGGAAGGGTCAGTGAAGGAATCAGCCCCAGGGTCCCAAGGCCACTGATCTGCAGTTGCTGTTTTGTTATTAGCATTTGAACGGAGACAGTGAGGTGATAAACAATTTATAATTAAATGAGAGGAGGAAGACAGCCCAACAGAAGCTGTAACAGACAACATTGTTAGAATGACCAATGCCTGGACCCACGCCTTGGGAATGCAAGGGACACTCAGGGGCTCTGATGGAAACAAAACAGGTTCAATCTTCCCTTGTCAGTCTTTTTATGGCTCCAGAGAGAACGACCTTGCTTAATACCTTATTTCGCCATAAAAAGGGGTCACCCAAAGGTCATCCATTGCCAAGGATGTAGAATTTTGTTTAGCGTTTTTGGGAAGTGAGGGGCTTTCTGCTAGTGGATGAATCACAGAGATGGTCCCACCATTTCTTGCTGCCTCTGTTAAGGTTAATTATAAAATAATTTATAAGTTTGAAGAAGACATAGTTTGATAAAAAGGCATGGCTTAAACAGTACTTATTAAACCGCACTTACTCACTTATATTCTTAACTCTTTCATTCTTTAACTATAGAGCGGTCTGTTTCTCAGATCTCCATAAAAGAAAAAACAAAAAACAAATGATTCTTTCTTTCCTTTTCATTGGCTTTTCTATATGCAAATGACAATACAACTATCACTCAAAAAGGTTTCAAATGAAAATGAACTAATAAATGTTTTACCCATTTGCGAACTGTTCTTTCATTATTTCTGCAAAAATGATTTTTTGGATCAATTCACAAATGATTAGAACACATACTAAGAAATGATTGACCTTTGCTGTTTTAATTGCCATTTCCATGTCAGTGGGCCTGGGGATTTCTATAATCTGATTTTAGGATGCTGCTGCTGCTGCTAAGTCACTTCAGTAGTGTCCAACTCTGTGTGACCCCATAGACGGCAGACTACCAGGCTCCTCCATCCCTAGGATTCTCCAGGCAAGAATACTGGAGTGGGTTGCCATTTTCTTCTCCAATGCATGAAAGTGAAAAGTGAAAATTAAGTCGCTCAGTCGTGTCCGACTCTTTGCCACCCCATGGACTGCAGCCTACCAGGCTCCTCTGTCCATGGGATTTTTCAGGCAAGAGTACTGGAGTGGATTACCATTGCCTTCTCCATTAGGATGCTGTCCTAATGCATATTATTGCTCAGTTACTAAGTCATGTGCAACACTTTGTGAATCCATGGATTGCAGCCCACCAGGTTCCTCTGCCCTTCATTATCTCCCAGAATTTGCTCAAAAACACATCCATTGAGTCGATGATGTCATCCAACCATCTCATCCTCTGCTGCCCGCTTTTTCTCCTGCCTTCAATATTTCCCAGCATCAGGGTGATTTCCAATGGGTCAGCTCTTTGCATCAGGTGGCCAAAGTATTGCAGCTTCAGCTTCAGCTCCAGTCCTTTCAATGAATATTCAGGGTTGATTTCCTTTAGGATTGACTGGTTTGATCTCCTAGCACTCCAAGGGACTCTCAAGAGTTTTCTCTCAGAGTGCATGCATGCGTGCATGCTAAGTCACTTCAGTCTGACTGTGTATGATTCTTTGCAACACTATGGACCATTTCCTGCCAGGCTCCTCTGTCCATAGGATTCTCTCAGGCAAGAAAACTGGAGTGGGTTGCCATGTCCTTCTCCGGGGCATCTTCCTGACCCAGGGATCAAGCTCTCATCTCTTTTCCTGCACTGGAAGACAGGTTCTTTACCACTAGTAAAGAACTTCTTTACCTGGGAAGCCCACCCATACTATACATTAATCATTATGATACATGCAAAATATCACCTTTGCTGTTGCAACAGAAGCCGGAACAATAATGATAACAAAAGAATGAAACAACAGTGAAGGTTGAGATGTTTGAATAAACATTAAGAAGGTGTTAACAGCATCCCATGTTACCAGTATCACCACTGGTGAGACTGTCCTTCTTTGATTTCCTCTTGTGTGGCTCGAGTGTCCCTGGGACCTCCTGTTCCTCCCTGCTGCAGAGCGGAGCTTGCCGAACCCCCTGCTCCCTGGGACTCCTGCTTTCACTCATTCCATATGCAGATACGCAGCTCTTTCCACTAAACCTCTGAAAGAAATCTGATTCCCACAGGCAAGACCTGCAGAAAGAGCAATGGAGTCCCTTTTAATCATGTCCATAGTCTTCACCAAACCCTAAGAATGTGTTTGTAAAATTTGTATGATAATTTTGACAGATACACTTGTGGGAGGAGCAGCTGCATGTACTAAGCTGACCTGTCACTTCTGAGAAACATAAAAGGCCCTGATGTGTGTGACGAGATTTCCGCATCTCTTTTAGCAACTCTCTCTCATCAAATCCCATCTGGCGATTCAAATCCTGAATTATTAAAGCCAAAGACATACGGTCATATTCAATTCCTGTGCATAGCCTTGGCTTGACTAGAAGGCTCAATCAATTACCGGGTCAAAATTGGGCTGGGATTTGCTTTGTAAATTGCTAAACAGTTTAACTGGATATAGAGAAAGATTCTCTATGACATCACATGACCTTCCTAAAGGCTCATTTCTCTCCCAACTGCTCATATTGGAATCAGTCTCAGGAGTCACTCAAAATGAGCAGTTTATTAGCTTCCTAAATGCTTTTAGTACATGCCAGATGTCCACCTTACACCAATCCGCTCTTGTCTTTCAGTGACCCCTGGAATAGATGCTGCTGCCTTGGTCCATCACCCAGGAAACCCATGGCACAGAGCACTGTGGTTGCCTGCTGGGTCCCGAAGAGAAGGAAGTCATCCCTCAGGTGTGAGCGTAGAGATGCTGCTACAGGTCAAAGTTCTAATGATAACAAACTCACATTCATCCAGCTCGTGTTTAGAAACACATTGCTCCCTCAGACTTCAAAGTGTGTTTCAGGTATTCGAAATTCTTTCGATTGGATCCAAATTGACTAGAAATGGATACGAATATTACCATGACAGTTCTAGGTCTATTCTATAGCTTGATTAAACTTTACTTTTTAAAAACATCTTATTAACCCAACTACTCTGCGTGAGAGATTTGCAAATCTTTGCTTCTTCGTTTTCTTTAGTTTTCACTTAAATGATGCAGTCATTATTATCCATTGTCAGAGGTTCATTCTGAACAAAATGTAAGTTAATCATAAACTAATTTCTAAACGTGAACACGATGTATTTTGATAAAAAGCTTGGCTTAAATGGAACTTATTAACTTATTTCAACTCTTTAATTCTTTAACAAATTCAGCTAGCAATTTCACAGATTTCCATAAAACAAAACAACAACAACAAAAATGTTCTTTTTCTCTTTTGCATTGCCTTTTCTATATGCAAGTGACAGCATACCTATTGTTCAAAACACGTTCAAAAATTCTAGCTGACAATGACATAAAAATGCCCCCAAGTAACTTTTAAAATGTGTATGCAACTGTATAAAAAAACTAAAAGGAGTTAAAATCACTATAGACAGTCAATATTTTCATAAAAATTCATTGAAATACATTGAAAAATGTTGATAAGTATAAATAATTAAATATTTGTAATTTATCATCTTAGTTCTATGATACAAACATAAATATCATGAAACATGCATTTATTTTGTGGAAATACATAGTAAAAAGGACAATATAGGCATCAATAAATAGAATCATTAATATAATGTAAGCAAAATGCATATAATAAACATAAATGCACCATTTAAAATATCAATGATCATAACTAGATGTCTTTCTGATTTCACATGGAGACATTTGCTTTCTATCTGTGGGTCCACAAAAATGCCACAGTTAATGATCCTGTTTTCCTGGATATCATGGGATAAAACTGAATTACATAGCTAATGGTAATGAGCACTGTTCTGTTATGTATGAATTCTACGGGGAAAGGGTTAAATTACTTTGTTGCTCACTAAGCGGCCATGTGTACACAGTCAAAAATTCTTAATGGTGACGATGAAAAACTTAGAGATAGTAAAACATGGAAATTATTCAGATTCATTTGAATATGTTAACATAGTTGTTTCTCTTTCAATTGCAGTAAAAAAATCCAACCCCCAATTCTGCTGAGCCAAGTGAAACTGATGTTGCTTTGCCGGGAATGTTTGAGAACAGGAGAGAAACATGGAGTAGATGTGTGTAGAGGGAAGAGCTCGTGTGAGCTGAAAGGCTCAGAGAAGTCAAACCAACTTTGTGAGGGGCTGTTCACTCATGTGCAAAATGGAGGAAGTGAAAACAGGGTCAGGGTGAAGCAGAGACACAACAGACGTAAATCGCCTGGCACCCAGCATGTGCCAATAATGACGATAAGGCAGCCACCTCTTATACCTAACAGTTCTTTGGCTTTTCACTGAATCTGCCCAGTAACAGCCATTTGACTTGACCTCTGGAGTCTGTTTTCCTCCCTTGCTGCTTAAAAAAAAAATTTTTTTTGGTATGTCAACCATTTTAAAAATCTTTATTGAATTTGTTACAAAAGTGTTTCTGTTTTATGTTTTGATTTTTTAACCTGGAGGCATGTGGAGTCTTATCTCCCTTACCAGGGATGAAATCCACACCCCCTGCATTGGAAGGCAAAGTCTTAACCATCGGACCACCATTGGAAGTTCCCCCTCTCTGGCTCTTGGAGGAGACATCTGTCTTGCCAGATGTGGCCAAGTGAAGAATTTTTGTCCAGGTGCCTGCAAACAGGGAGAAGAGAAGAAGGTATGGGGTAGAGGGTCCAGGAGGGGTGTCTGGGTGTCTGTGTCCAGGGAAGCATGAAAGTCCATGAGCATGGTCAGTAGACAGGATAAGGGGTGCTGGCGGGAGAAAGGGCAAGTGGCTGCAGATCTGCTTGGGTTCTTCACAGAGTTTGTGGGAACGAAGTGAAAGGCAAGCGATGGTCAAAGCATTTTGGACCTTAGAACCTGGTCTTTTGGTTTTTGTATTAATCTGAATTTATTTTACAAGTTTAATATCATTATATTTATGTATCATAAAATCAATCATTGAGGGGAAATGACCCCCTTCTGATAAACACAAAAATCTGAAATCAAGGGTAAGGGATCTACTTTCTCACATCAACATTCAATGTGTTTGTTTACTGACTATAGTATTATTAGGTACTGTGCTCTGTTAGTTTGGTACAGCAAAGTATAGAATATGTTCTTTTGAATTCAACATCTCTCTGGGTCTGAGTTATGCAGAATCTGACTTTGTTAGCCTTAAAATGTACATGGGCATCTTTTCTAGAGGGACTGGAGTGTACTTCTGGTTATTGACATACACAAGGTAAGCCTCATGGATACTTCATTCATACGTAAATCATTCTTTTATCTTAGAAAATCCAAATACCATGTCCTCCATGATCACCAGTATATCTGGTTCATCTAATGGGCAGAAATGTTTTGCAAGAACTCTTTTTTTTTCTTTTTGCTTGTTTTTATCTTTTTTTTTTTACTTTTCATTTTTTTCAGATAATTAAGATTTATACAATTTTCACACAACTGCTGCTGCTGCTAAGTCGATTCAGTCTTGTCCGACTCTGTACGACCGCATCGACGGCAGCCCACTAGGCTCCCCTGTCCCTGGGATTCTCCAGGCAAAAACACTGGAGTGGGCTGCCATTTCCTTCTCCAATGCATGAAAGTGAAAAGTGAAAGTCAAGTCGCTCAGTCGTGTCCCACTTCCAGCGACCCTATGGACTGCAGCCTACCAGGCTTCTCCATCCATGGGAGTTTCCAGGCAAGAGTACTGGAGTGGGTTGCCATTGCCTTCTCCGAATTTTCACACAACAGCGGGATACAAATTTTATTCAAGTTTCCAAAGATTATAAACCAGGAGACACTGGAATATTATCCAGGGACATTATACAAGGTGCCAAAATTTCATGGTCTAAAGGTATTAAAATCATACAGAGTCTGTGTGAGACCTCCCTTTATGTTTTCCTTGTGCCTATCTTTGGTCAGATTCCTTAGAGAAGCTGGGGTGGAGATTATGCTGCACGTGAAGGATTCCTTCAGGGAGGGCCAGCAGGAGAGAGGGGTGTAGGGAGGGAGATGGGATCCACAAGGGGGAGCCAAGGATGGGTATGGTTCTCCACCTCTGGCCAGCTCTGACCTCCTCATAGAGGACGCTTGGGGGTCTGAACCATACCACTGAGCTGGTCCAGCCTTGAGGCAGGAAGTCTGCCTTTGGACCCTCAGTTATTGGTTGTGGGTTCTGCCTAGGCTCCTGGAAAGACACTTCACTGAAGGGTCCTCCGCAGAGGAGGAGGCAGCCCAGAGCAGTCCAGTCCAGGGGTCCAAGAGGATGTATCAGTAGAAGCACCCAGGATGGTCTTCTCCTAATGGCCTGCCTTACTCTCCATGTTGTATTATAAGAACTCATGTGCTATGATTAGTCACTCAGTGTGTCTCACTCTTTGCCACCCCATGGACTGTAGCCCACCAGGCTCCTCTGTCCATGGGAATGCTCCAGGTAAGACGACTGGAGTGGGTTTCCATGCCCTCCTCCAGGGGATCTTCCTGACCCAGGGATCGCACCCAGGTCTCCTGCATTGCAAGTGGATTCTTTACCATCTGAGCCAGAATTCATAGTTCTTATTTCTGTCAGATTATGAGTTGAAAGTGATACTGTTAGATACTTAGACACTCAGTAATGTCCAACTCTTTGTGACCCCATGGACTGTAGCCTACCAGGCTCTTCTGTCCATGGGATTCTCCAGGCAAGAATACTGGAGTGGGCTGCCATGTCCTTCTCAGGGGATCTTCCTGACCCAGGGATAGAACTCATGTCTCCCACACTGCAGGCAGATTCTTTACCATCTGAGGGAAAGGTATGAGTTACTTGAGAACAAATTAAGTGAAATATTTACCTTTCCAGTTCACAAAATACCTAGCCAGCTCTATATATGATAATATTGGAATTATTTTTTACTTAAAAAAATAACTTTTAGTTGAAGTATAGTTGATTTACAACGCTGTGCTAGCTTCTGTTGTACAGCAGAGTGATTCAATCACACACATATATTCTTTTTCATATTCTTTCCATTATGGTTTATTCTTTTCATGTGCTCAGTCACTTCAGTTCAGTTCAGTCTCTCAGTCATGGTCCAACTCTTCACGACCCCATGGACAGCAGCATGCCAGGCCTCCTTGTCCATCACCAACTCCCAGAGCTTACTCAAACTCATGTCCATGGAGTTGGTGATGCCATCCAACCATCTCATCCTCTGTCGTCTCCTTCTCCTCCTGCCCTCAATCTTTCCCAGAATCATGAGTCAGCTCTTCGCATCAGGCACTTCAGGTGGGTCCAACTCTTTGCAACACCATGGGCTGTAGCCTGACAGACTACTCTGTCCATGGGGATTCTCCAGGCAAGAGTACTGGAGTGGGTTGCCATGCCCTCCTCCAGAAGATCTTCCCAACCCAGGGATCAAACCCTGGTCTCCTGCAATTCAGGCTGATTCTTTCCTGCTGAGCCACCAAGGAGTCCCTATGGTTTATTAGGGGATATTGAATATTATATGTGCTCTGATGTGAAGGATTTTGGAATTGGCTTCATTTCTAAATGGTGGAGGCCCAGAATAAGGTTCCCATTTGTCCTACCTCAGAATAGAGTTCAGTTTAGTCTCTCAGTCATGTCGGACTTTTTTGCGACCCCATGGACTGAAGCATACCAGGCCTCCCTGTCCATTGCCAACTCCCGGAGTTTACTCAAACTCATGTCCATTGAGTTGGTTATGCCATCCAATCATCTTATCCTCTGTCTTCCCCTTCTCCTCCTGGCTTCAATCTTTCCAAGCATTAGGGTCTTTTCAAATGAGTCAGTTCTTTGCATCAGCTGGCCAAAGGATTAGAGTTTCAGCTTCACCATTAGTCCTTCCAATGAACACTCAGCACTGATTTCCTTTAGGATGGACTGGTTGGATCTCTTGGCAGTCCAAAGGACTCTCAAGAGTCTTCTCCAACACCACAGTTCAAAAGCATCAACTATTCAGTGCTCAGCTTTCTTTATAGTCCAACTCTTACACCCATACATGACTATTGGAAAAAACCAGAGCTCTGACAAGATGGAACTTTGATGGGAAATTAAGGTCTCTGCTTTTTAATATGCTGTCTAGGTTGGTCATAACTTTTCTTCCAAGGATTAAGCATATTTTAATTTCATAGCTGCAGTCACCATCTGCAGTGACTTTCAGTTCAGTTCAGCTCAGTCACTCAGTCATGTCCTACTCTTGGCAACCCCATAAATCACAGCATGCCAGGCCTCCCTGTCCATCACCAACTCCCGGAGTTTACTCAAACTCATGTTTATCGAGTCAGTGATGCCATCCAGCCATCTCATCCTCTGTGGTCCCCTTCTCCTTCTGCCCCTAATCCCTCCCAGCATCAGGGTCTTTTCCAATGAGTCAACTCTTTGCATGAGGTGTCCAAAGTATTGGAGTTTCAGCTTCAGCATCAGTCCTTCCAATGAATACCCAGGACTTATCTCCTTTAGGATGGACTGGTTGGATCTCCTTGCAGTCCAAGGGACTCTCAAGAGTCTTCTCCAATGCCACAGTTCAAAAGCATCAATTTTTTGGCACTCAGCTTTCTTCACAGTCCAACTCTCACATCCATACATGACCACTGGAAAAACCATAACCTTGACTAGACGGACCTTTGTTGGCAAAGTAGTGTCTCAGTGATTTTGGAGCCCCCAAAATAAAGTCTGTCACTGTTTTCACTGTTTCCCCATCTATTTGCCATGAAGTGATGAAATCAGATGCCACGATCTTAGTTTTCTGAATGCTGACTTTTAAGCCAAGTTTTTCACTCTCCTCTTTCACTTTCATCCAGAGGCTCTTTAGTTCTTCTTCACTTTCTGCTATAAGGGTGGTGTAATCTGCATATTTGAGGTTATTGATATTTCTCCTGGCAATCCTGATTCCAGCTTGTGCTTCATCCAGTCCAGCATTTCTCATGATGTCCTCTGCATGTAAGTTAAATAAACAGGGTGACAATATACAGCCTTGATGTACTCCTTTTCCTATTTGGAACCAGTCTCTTGTTCCATGTCCAGTTCTAACTGTTGCTTCTTGACCTGCATACAGATTTCTCAGGAGGCAGGTCAGGTGGTCTGGTATTTCCATCTCTTTCAGAATTTTCCAGTTTGTTGTGATCCACACAGTCAAAGGCTTTGGCATAGTCAATAAAGCAAAAGTAGATGTTTTTCTGGAACTCTCTTGCTTTTTCAATAATCCAACAGATTTTTTCAATAATCCAACAGATATTGGCAATTTGATCCCTGGTTCCTCTGCCTTTTCTAAATCCAGCTTGAACATCTGGAAGTTCTCTGTTAATGTACTATTGAAGCCTGGCTTGGAGAATTTTGAGTATCACTTTACTAGCATGTGAGATGACTGTAATTTTGCAGTAGTTTGAACATTCTTTGGTATTGCCTTTCTTTGGGATTGGAATGAAAACTGACCTTTTCCAGTCCTGTGGCCACTGCTGAGTTTTACAGATTTGCTGGCATATTGAGTGCAGCTCTTTCACAGCATCATCTTTTAGGATTTGAAATAGCTCAACTGGAATTCCATCACCTTCACTAGCTTTGTCCATAGTGATGCTTCCTAAGGCCCACTTGACTTTGCATTCCAGGATGTCTGGCTCTAGGTGAGTGATCACACCATCGTGATTATCTGGGTCGTGAAGATCTTTTTTGTATAGTTCTTCTGTGTATTTTTGCCACCTCTTCTTAATATCTTCTGCTGAATGGAGAAGAACATTAATATTCATGGGGAAGCACACTGGAAAGGCAGAAATGGGCAGTTTTACTAAGGCGCAAGTAACCAGAGCTATCAAGGTGTACGAGGACCCGAGGACAAAGTGGGTCGAGAAAGGCATGAATTACCAAGGTTTCCTCAGCTGCTCGGGGCCTTTTTCCTACACATTAAGCTAACATATAAGATTCATGTCTAGGCCTCTGGAGAGTGACACATTTCTAAATAATACAGACCTTTAGGATGTTTGTAAAGACTGCTCGCCAGGCTCGTCTGTCCTTGGGATTTTCCTGGCAAGAAAACTGGAATGGGTTGTCATTTCCTTCCCAGGGAATCTTCCCAACCTAGGGATCAAATCAACGTCTCTTGGGTTTCCTGCATTGGCAGGCGACTTCTTTACCAGTAGCACCACCTGGGAAGCCCCATATAAAGGCTGAATTGGGACTATTAAATATGTGAATGCCTTGGGTTTGGAAGGCTTCTTTGTGGAATAAGTGAATGACATATGTAATTGCAGAATGTGTCATAAATACATGTTATAAAACCTCTGAAAGAGCAATGAGAATGAAGATGGGAAGAGACTCTGAGTATAATCTGTTTTATCCAAATTTACCCAGTGATCTTATCCAGCCTCTTTGCTGCCTATACCATCTGTGTTCCGAAGATTCCCAAGTTTAAATATCCTTCTTAGATTCCTCACCTATGCTATTGTCCCAGAGGTGGATGATACATTTACCCGAGGGTTCAGGCAGCTTCTTGCAGCTGAAATATAAAAACTAATCAGTGTCACATACATCACCACCATCACTGTTGCAGCTATACACGATTTTGAGAATTTGCATTTTATGTTTCTTTCTGCAATTCTGCAAAAATAAAGTCTACCTGGGTAAGTTTATTGATTTTTTTTTCTAGTACTGTTATTTTCTCTTGAAATTAGGGTTTAGCAATGTAAATATTTCTGATGGCAACACTGCAGATGTATTCTGGTATTTTTTTCATGGGATGAACTTCAGAAGAAGATTAAGCTCAGTCTTCAGTGGTTAAGAATCTCCGTTCTTGAAAGCTAAATGGAAGCTAGTCGTAAATCTCTGGATGTTCCCAGGCGCGGTTCATTTGGGGATCTGCTGACAGTGTAATTAGTAATATATAAAAATAAGAAGTCCCAAAGCAGAAGGCTGTTCTCATGACCCAGCAAAGATGCAGGTGGGGAGCTGGATTAGGAGGAGGGATAATCATTTTATATCTCTGTGCAGAAAATCCTATAAGAAAAGTGCTTCTCTGTTAGCTGTCCATGGGAATTGTCTGTCTCCTGGGAGTAGCCTGGTAACAATGACATTTGCTGAATTTCAAAAGAGCGCCTATAACTAAGGCCATGACCTTGGCCTGCTAAAATAGCAGTGCCCGTCCATCACATCACAGTGACTGTGCTCTGGGGCATCTCTGAAGCCATTATGGAGGGCTAGGGACCGTTCTCTCTGACGCTTCCTTAGACCAGGGTGGGCTGAGGAGGGCCGGGGTTCTGGGGAAGCTTTGCTTCTGCCCTCTCTTCTCCGGGTCCTTCTCCTCCCGGACCGCGGCGGATCAGAAAGAACTGGGAGTCCTCTGGAGGCGGGGCTGAGCCGCGGCGCCAGCTGCCTGAGGTTTCGGCAGCTGCGGGCCTTCCGGAAGCCGGGGCTCCAGCCGGGTGCTCCCGGCTCCCGCAGCTGGGGAGAGCAGGGGACAAGCTTTGCTTCCCGCTGCTATTCCAGGGGTACCACGTGGGTGGGGAGCCTACGTGAAGATGCACCAGCAGGCGGGGTGACGTGAGCACAGAGTAAGACGGAGACGCCTGGGGCTGCCTGGGAGAGAGCACGCTGGCCCAGAAGGACGGCGCTGGACCGACCCCGAGGTCTCCCTCCTCGCTTCCTCGTGACGGGGCTCGGAGGACAGCGTGAGGACCTGGGGCCCCCTCTCTCTCGCCGCTATTCGCACTTAAACAAACCTGCGTTAAAACAGGAATTATTTTTAAGCCTTATTATAGGAGGGCTATTTATAGATTTTATTTTGAAAGCTTTTTAATCCCCTTGTCTGATTCAGAACCCTCTCTTCTACTTTGCCTCTGCGTTCTGCAGGCTCCCTGGGTCCCCCGACTGTTCCTTCTGCCTGCACATCACAGGCCTAGGATGAGGGCAGGGGTCAGGGGAGAGGAGGGTTCCAGCCTGGGTTTCATTCCCACCTCCCCTATGTGCTTGCTTGGCGACCTTCAGCAAATTACCCAACTTCTCTCAGTTTCTTCAGCCAGTTTGGGGATAGCAGTATCAGCGACCTGGGTGGACTGTCGTGAGGATGAAATCTGGAAATCAACCTCGGACAGCTCCTGGGACAAGTCACAACCATACCATTCTTTGCTTTTATTAGTATTTTCTTTTTTTTCTTTTTTCTTTTTTTTATTAGTATTTTCGAAGCTGGTTACAGTCAATGGACTTCCCAGGTGGTGCTAGTGCTAAAAAATCGCCTGCCAATGCAGGAGACATAAGAGATGTAGATTCAGTCTCTGGGTGGGGAAGATCCCCTGGAGGAGGGCATGGCAACCCACTCCAGTATTCTTGCCTGGAGAATCCCATGGACAGAGGAGCCTGGTGGGTTACAGTCCATGGGGTCACAAAGAGTTGGACACAGCTGAAGTGACTTAGCACACATGCATGCACATATGCTCTTTATAATTTCCCATAGACATTTATATATATTTCCTATGTAATTTCCTACATCAGGTTGGAGACCAGCCTGACCACTGCGCCACCCAAAGCGCCCTCTGTCTCCCCTTTCAGGTCAAAGGCAGGCCTTCCAGCTCTGCAACAAGCTGCAGTTTGCTGAGTTCGAAACTGAGAAGGGAGCTCTTTCCTACAGAACTTGACTTTCTGCCAGCCGATGTCCTTCTCCATCAAACCAAAGGCAGAAGAACCCAGGGTCACTCTGCTGTGTTTTGTCTTTTCGGAGACTTGGTTCTTTCGGGGGCTTCTGGGTTCTCTCGAATGTGTGGGGGACCTGGCTCATCGCCAAAGCATCCTCCAAGCTTCTCTTCTCAGCTTGGGTGTTGCTGGGTCCTTCAGCAGAAGGCTTAATGGTGTCCACCTGGCCTAGCTGAGCAGGCTGGGGGCGGTCAGGGGGAGGTGGGGAGGGGCCCGAGGGGGAGAGACCTCAGCTGTCACTCTGAGAGGCTGGGAGGGGGGCTTGGGGAAATGACCCTGCTGTCCATCACAGAGATATGGGTGTGTGCAGATCTGATCATGCTGAATCACTGCGATGCTATCACTGAGAATGATCTTACTCCAGCCAGCAAGCAGAAGACCTAGTGCGTGCATGCCAAGTCGCTTCAGTAGTGTCTGACTCTTTGCAGTCTCATAGACTGTAGGCCATCAAGTTCCTCTGTCCATGGGATTCTCCAGGCAAGAACACTAGAATGGGTTGCCGTGTCCTCCTCCAGGGGATCTTCCCGACTCAGGGACTGAATCTGAGTTTATTATGCTCCTGCATTAGCAGGCAGGTTCTTTACCACTAGCGCCACCTGGGAAGACCTAGTGCTGGATCAAAAAGGCAGAAGGACCGGGCGCCCAGCACCCCTGATCAGAGGCTGGTGCTGGTTAGACGCCTCTGCCAGCCCCTTGGAAGCCTGTGAGAGCCACTTAGGTGATGGATGGCCTGGAGAAAGCAGCTGATGAGAAAATTCCCTCTGGCTTGGCATGGATCTCCCCTACTCCAAAACAAAGTACAGCCATCAGACCCCATCACCAATCACGCAAAGTGTGTATTCACACCTGCGGAAGTGAACTTCCAAAAGGCATTGTCATTCACAACAGTGAATTCTCTCCTTTATCCCAAGAAATTTTGTTTGTTACCAAGTCTTTTCTCAGGTTAATCTGAAACCCCAGAAAAACGGAGCTAGGAGAAAAATCCATATCCTCTCCCTTCGAAAATGTTCGGGAGAAGCTGGTGTGAAGGAGGATGGTGGGGAGTGGGAGGTGAGGGGTAGGTAAGTAGAAGTTAGGAAGAAAAAGAATTAAGAAACCAACACTGATGACCTACTATGTGCCAGGCACGATACTTGGCAAAAATACACGCCCTATTTTCTATAAAGCTGATTCATGTCCTTTAAGACTGAAACGACGCTCCTTATTCTACAGATGTGGAAGAGGCCACATACATTAGAAAATCTAGCGGAGCTGATAAGTGATGGATATAAAGCTTGAACAAGTCTGTCTGCATCCCCCTCATAAAAATGAAGAACACTGTGTTCGCCCCAGGCCTGGAACATTCCTTTGATGAGTTAATCTCCAGCCATCCTTCAAATCTCAGCCCACTTGTCACTTCCTTAAAAAGATCTTCCATCGTCCCGCTGAACACCCTCTTCAGTACCCTCACTGCAGTTGTGTGAGTATTTTGTTCAGCGTTTCCTGGTGACTATATATGTTTTGGCTATTATTATACTCTTAGTGCCTCACTCATAACAAATAAGCATTTCCTGAATGAATGAATGAATGAATGGCAGCTACATAGCACTGATGAACAGAGGTCCACATTTTGTCTTTATAGTGCCCCGGTGTATTTCAGAGCTGGTTATGACTCTTAAACAAGCCATGCTTTGTCTTTTAGTTCTGTTCTGGAAAAACAAAATCCAGCCTTGATCTTGCCCGGACATCTCTCCTGAAATACCGAATGCACGTTCCATCCATAAGACATTCACTGGGCTGATTTTTCATTCATCTTCATTCCTCACCGAGCATCAAGTCATATATGCTCAGTTATTAGTAATAAATACCCAAACTATTAAATATGTAGTTGGACAATCTGTTATATTATTTACATAAGAGAATTGTGATGGGCATAAATGTTAATAAATAACAAAGCCATATTATTAGTGATCACTTCTACCTGAAAGATGATACATTATGTAGGAGCCTCTAAATTCTTGAAGGTAATATCATATGAGATGGAAGCCATCAAAGGTATATTTTATTCATATCAGACTCTCAACATTTATACTTTTGACAGGTCCAATCATCTCACTCTGATTTGAGATGAAAGGAGGCTTTGTGTGAGTCAGGTTAATGCTTTGCAAATTGCTGGGACACCATGATTTTTCATACTGTCCCAACTCCACTGTGCTCAGGGAACACTTACTCTGAAACACATGTGAATCCAACTTCCAGGGCTTGTTAGAGGCGCAGGGAAGGGGCACTCATGTGTCAGGGGCATGATGGGAACTTGCCAGATGACCCAAGCATGCTACAGTGGCTCCCACCATCTGGAAATTTATTTTCAGGTCACAGAACAATTTTGCATGGCTCTGTCCTCAAAGTCAAGATTGGTTGTTCTGCACCATTGAATGCATTTCTCAGATAGAATTTTGCAAAGGAGGTAGCTAACGAGTCTTGGGCCTTCCCTGGTGGCTCAGGTGGTAAAGAATCTGCCTGCAAAGTGGGAGACCTAGGTTCGATCCCTGGGTTGGGAAGATCCCCTGGAGGAGGGCATGGCAACCCACTCCAGTATTCTTGCCTAGAGAATCCCCGTGGACAGAGGAGCCTGGTGGGCTACAGTCCACGGGGTCGCAAAGACTGGGACACCACTGAATGACTGAGCACAAGGAGTCTTGAGCACTTACTCTCTGCTAAGTGTGTTACTTCTTCTTTTCTTTAATCTTTGCATCAACCTTGAGTTAGAAGCATTATTCCATCCTCCAATCATTCTTTTTTTTAAGGTGTTTTTTTTTTTTTTTTGATATGGACTATTTAAAAATCTTTATTGAATGTGCTGTAATATTGTTTCTGTTTTATATTTTGGTTTTTTGGCCATAAAGCATGTGGGATCTTAGTCCCAGGTTGAACCCACACCCCCTGCCTTGGAAGGTGAAGTCTTAACCACTGGACTGCCTGGGAAGTTCCTAGCCTTCATTTTAAAGCTCAGTAAACACTGAGTTGCCAGTCACCAGGTCAGAGTTGCCAGGCAGCTGGTCCAAAGCTGGTCCAGAGTCGCCTGGCGTCAGAGTCCAAAGCCAAAATATGTGGCCAAGTATGGATTTGAACCCAGGTCTACCTTAGGTCAAAATTTAGACTCTTTTTTTTTTTAATTGCATCTTAGGTCAGCCCAAGGCAACTAAAATTATACATTTTCCATTATTTCTTTTTCATTAGTGTTTCAAGTGCTATTTTCATTCAAGCACAAATACTAATCAGACTTCTGTTGTGCACTGATTACTATGTAATCCTTAGGGAAAATATGGCATGTAATCAAGATTCAATCTCTTCTTCCATGAAGTTTTAAAGAATTAAAAAAAAAAAAAAAAAACGGATTTGCTCACTATTATGATTATTTTAACAGTAAAGTTAGACTAGTTGGTTTCAGCTTTGTCTCTTGAAACACAGCATAAATCTGAGACCAGATCACCTCCTGGCTACCAGCGCCCTCCCTAACTTTCCCTTGAAACTATTCCTCCCTAAGCATCTGAAACCCCCAATGTAAAGTGCCTAGGTCTTCTAAATCTCATCGCTGCTTTGCAGAGCCGTGGCGTTCCTGTTTCCCTGTTTGGTTTACCCTCTCTGAAGTTTGCCGAGGCCTTCCTTGGATTTCCAGTCAACAGCCAGCTTCTCTGGCCAACCGTGTTGCTGGGACCTCTGGGGCCCTCGTGCAAAGCCTATGCGCCACCCTGTGGCTGGAACAGGAACTTCTCCTCCCTGGAATTCTGGGACCTGGAGACAGCCACTGGGGATTCAATTTGATTTTAATTAATTTAACTTGTTTTAAAATTTAAAGAGCCTCTTGATGAAGGTGAAAGAGAAGAGTGAAAAAGCTGGCTTAAAACTCAATATTCAAAAAACGAAGATCATGGCATCCGGTCCCATCACCTTATAGCAAATGGATGGGGAAAAAGTGAAACAGTGGCAGACTTTATTTTCTTTGGCTCCCAAATCACTGTGGACGGTGACTGCAGCTTTAAAATTAATGCTTGCTCCTTGGAAGAAAAGCTATGACCAACCTAGACAGTGTATTAAAAGGGAGAGACATCAGTTTGCCAACAAAAGTTGGTATAGTCCAAGCTATGGTTTTTCCAGTAGCCATGTATGGATGTAGGAGTTAGACCATAAAGAAGGCTAAGAGCTGAAGAATTGATGCTTTTGAACTGTCAACAACTGGCTGTTGACTGGTATTGGAGAAGACTCTTGAGAGTCTCTTGGACTGCAAGGAGATCCAACCAGTCCATCCTAAAGGAAATCAACCCTGAATATTCACTGGAAGGACTGAAGCTGAAACTGAAGTGCCAAAACTTTGGCCACCTGATGGGAAGATCCAACTCATTGGAAAAGACACTGAGGCTGGAGAAGATTGAGGACAGGGAGAGAAGGGGGTGACAGAAGATGAGATGGTTGGATGGCATCACTGACTCAATGGACACAAGCTTGAATAAACTCAGGGAGATAGTGAAGGACAGGGAAGCCTGGCATGCTGCAGTCCATGGGGTTGCAAAGATTCAGACATGACTGAGTGACTGAACAGCAATGAAATTTATTCTATTTTATTGTATTCATCCTCCGAGAGGCAGTGATTTTACGTTTTAAAAAGCCTCGTGTCTAGGTTAACTTTGGTAACTTGGTCTATTGAGGAAGGATCAGTCCCAGAGCATCTTCTTCAATTTTCTAATCTCTTGTTTTATGCCTACTAGTGTCCGTATTGGGCTTCCCAGATGTCTCTAGTAGTAAAGAACCTGCCTGCCAGTGCAGGAGATGTAAGAGATGCAAGTTCAACCCCTGGATTAGGAAGATCCCCTGGAGAAGGAAATGGCAATCTGCTCCAGTATTCTTGCTTAGAGAATCCTCATGAACAGAGGAGGCTGACGGGATATAGTCTATGAGATTACAAAGGGTCAGACACCTCTGAGCGACACTTTCACGATAGCTACCAACAACAGCACTTGGAATTCACAGAGTTCACATGAACATTTTTGTGTTCCTGGAAATCTTTATAAGATGAAAAACAGAGTGTATAATGGGAAATACCTTTAGCTTTACCCAGAGTTCTTACTGAGACAGCTCTGATGTTTTCTAGTAGAAATAATAGGAGAAGTGGATGTTTAGAAAGTAGTGATACTTGGGGTCTTGAGAGGTGTACACAGTGCACTATTTCTAGAAGAATTTGGCACCTCTATGAGGTCTATAGTATTTGTATACTTAACATGCTTCGTCTCCAAATACTATTGGTTTCTGTAGATATTTGGCCTTTCATTTTATTGTACTTTTTTCATTGAACAAGCAATATTTTAAAAAATAGGTATTTATTTTTAACATTGTTTACAGTAAGGAATAAAACATTGTGTATATTCATAAAATAGGTCACTCCACTCTTTCTTCTTCCAGATATCCAGGGAATAAAGATAATGTATGTTACTCCCAAAAATTCAATCGTAAATGTAAATGATACATGTGTTTGTATGCTCACCCTTTAAAAAAAGAGGACTTTGTAGGGTTTGTAATATTAAATTCATGCAAAATAGGAAATGAATATTAAAATTGAAGAGTTTATACAGTTAAAAGGAACAACCAAGGAGATGGGATCAGGTGACAGGACCAAAATTTAGGTAAGCACACGAAATATGCAAATTAATGTAAATTGATGAACCAAAATGTGATTAATAGTACTTTTTAAACAGTGCCTTAACTTAAACAAGTGTGCTTTTCCTTTAAAATGCTGCCATATATCCAGGAGTGTGTCTTGAATTTTTATTTGAAATCCCAGAAATGTCATTTTTCCACACGATGCAGCATTCTGAAGACAAATGATGGCTTATAAGGGGACAGCAGGTTATCAGAGAGGACCCCACTGCAGCCCAGACCACTCCAGGTGATCATGGATCTATCTATTTTCTTATTAGAGATGAGAACTAGTTGGGTATTTCCCCCTTGGTTATCTGTGAAGAGAAGATTGTGCTTTTTTTCATGCTTTATTTTCTAGGGACACATAATATAGTAGAACTATACTTTAGATTTAATCTATGTCTCTGAGAATAGACCAAAAAAAAAAAAAAAAAAACACCCTCATAAAAGCATAGAGTCTAATGCTAAAACCTGCACTTTTTATGTTCCCAGTTCTCATGGAAGAAGGAGGGGTAGAGAAATAGAAACTAAAATTTATGGAGCCCCTGAAATAGTCCAGACGCTGCATGAAGTGCACTAAGACCCTTACAGTCTCTATCTTACTTTGCATCAACACTTTGAAAAAAAATCTTCTCCTCTCTGTCTCCCCAGTCAGGGGACTGAACTTCAGAGAGGTTAAATAATTTGCAAAATTATGGTCAGAGTACAGCAGACTTTTATTTGAGCCCAGATCTGGAAGTCAAGTTCATGTGGCTGAACTTGAAAGTAAGAAAAGAGAACAAGAAATTGAAAAGGTGCCCGCTCCAGGTCGCGGCCTGTCTCAGACACCAGTGGGTTCCATGCCCCTCCAGCCTGGGTGGGTGGCTCCTATCTGTATGGACCTACACCTCATGTGAATCTAGTTCCCTGGGATCTGAGGTCACTATCATTTCACACTCATCCTCCACTCTCTAGAGCCTCAGACCGTGGTGTGCCAGGCACAGCTCAGCCAGTGGTGAGCACAGACAGCTTGCTTGTCCACTTCCTTCTTTTTCAGAGCAGACATATTTCATTATAAGCCTGTTTGTGCCACAATTGCTTCAGTTCCTGAAAAGCCGACACTCATGGCAGGTGAGCTTTTCAGGCTTCCCTGTCCTGCATTATCTCCAGGAGTTTGCTCAAACTCATATCTCACTGAGGATGAGATCAACATCTCATCCTCTGCCACCTGCCTTCTCTTCCTGCCTTCAATCTTTCCCAGCATTAGGGTCTTTCCCAGTGATTTGGCTCTTTGCATCAGGTGACCAAACTACTGGAGTTTCAGCTTCAGCATTGGTCCTTCCCAGGAATATTTGGGATTGATTTCTTTTAGGCTTGACTGATTTGATCTTGCAGTCTGGGGAACTCTCAAAAGTCTTCTCCAGCACCACAATTTGAAAACATAAATCTTTGGCTCTCAGCCTTCTTTATGGTCCAAATCTCACATCCATACATGACTACTGGAAAAACCGTAGCTATACTGGAACCTACACTGGCACTTCGTTATCACTCAAAGTCTATAGTTTACTTTAGGGCTCACTTTTGGTGTCAGACATTCTGTGGGTTTGAACAAATGATTAATGACATGTACCCACCATTATGGTATCAGTTCAGTTAAGTTCAGTAGCTCAGTCGTGTCTGATTCTTTGTGACCCCATGGACTGAAGCACACCAGGCCTCCCTGGCCATGACCAATACCTAGAGTTTACTCAAACTCATGTCCATTGAGTTGTGATGCCATCCAGCCATCTAATTCTCTGTCATCCCCTTCTCCTCCTGCCTTCAATCTTTCCCAGCATCAGGGTCTTTTCCAATGAGTCAGTTCTTCTCATCAGGTAGACAAAGTATTGGAGCTTCAGCTTCAACATCAGTCCTTCCAATGAATATCCAGGACTGATTAGGATGGACTGGTTGGATCTCTTTGCAGTCCAAGGGACTCTCAAGAGTCTTCTCTAACACCACAGTTCAAAAGCATTAATTCGTTAGCACTCAGCTTTCTTTATAGTCCAACTCGCACATCCATATATGACTACAGGAAAAGCCATAGCTTTGACTAGATGGACCTTTGCTGGCAAAGTAATGTCTCTGCTTTTTAATATGCTGTCTATGTTGGTCATAACTTTTCTTCTAAGGAGCAAGCGTCTTTTAATTTCATGGCTGCAATCACCATCTGCAGTGATTTTGGAACCCCCAAAAAAATAAAGTTTGCCACTGTTTCCACTGTTTCCCTATCTATTTGCCATGAAGTGATGGGACCAGATGCCATGATCTTAGTGTTCTGAATATTGAGTTTCAAGCCAACTTGTTCACTCTCCTTTTTCACTTTCATCAAGAGGCTCTTTAGATCTTCTTCGTTTTCTACCATAAAGGTGGTGTCATCTGCATATCTAAGGTTATTGATATTTCTCCTGGCAATCTTGATTCCAACTTGTGCTTCATCCAGCCCAGTGTTTCTCATGATATACTCTGCATATAAGTTAAATAAACAGGGTGACAATATACAGCATTGACGTCCTCCTTTTCCTATTTGGAACCAGTCTGTTGTTCCATGTCCAGTTCTAACTGTTGCTTCTTGACCTGCATACAGATTTCTCAGGAGGCAGGTCAGGTGGTCTGGTATTCCCATCTCTTTCAGAATTTTCCACAGTTTGTTGTGATCCACACAAAGGCTTTAGTATAGTCAATAAAGCAGAAGTAGATGTTTTTTTTCTGGAATTCTCTTGCTTTTTTGATGATCCAATGGATGTTTGCAATTTGATCCCTGGTTCCTCTGCCTTTTCTAATTCCAGCTTGAACATCTAGAAGTTCATGGTTCACATACTGTTGAAGCCTGACTTGTAGAATTTTGAGCATTACTTTATTAGCGTGTGAGATGACTGCATTTGTGTGGTAGTTTGAGCATTCGTTGGCATTTCCTTTCTTTGGGATTGCAATGAAAACTCACCTTTTCCAGATCAGAGAGAGTATTTCCAATGACTTAAGAATCCTCTGTGCTCTACTTATCCATCCACTTCCCCTTCACAAAAACAAACAAACAAACAGCAGCCACTGGTCTTTTACTGTCTCTATGGTTTTGCCTTAGCTTGATGTTATTTTTATCAGCAATGTAACATTTTCCATCTATGTAACTCTCTCCGGAGTGATAACATAGCTTTGGAATAAAGTTCAAACCCTTAGTCCACAATGCTTTCACGATTTTATTTCTTCCTAGCTTTCAAATCTCTTCTCTTAGCATTTCTGCACATATTTTCCTCTTGTCATAAAGGAGCATTCTAAGTATAAAGTGCATTTCTTACATCTCAGTTGCTATAGGTGCTCTTCCCTGAAAAAAAGCGAGAAATGACTATCAGGCTGCACCTGAGTAATGAAGGACCCTCCCCCTTGTTACAGTGCTTACCTGGGCATTCTACCAGACACAGATGGGGCCTAGCTCTGAGTACACCGTGGCTTTTGCAGATGTACCTTCTGAGTCATAAATTGCGATAGCCTATGATGGAATAGACCTCTATATATACAGAATATAGCTCCAATACTTTGGCCACCTGATGGAAAGAGCCGACTCATTGGAAAAGACCATGATGCTGGGAAAGATTGAGGGCAGGAAGAGAAGGGGGTGGCCAAGGTTCAGTAGTACTACTGACTCAGTGGACATGAATTTGAGCAAACTCCAGGAGACAGTGAAGGATAGGGAAGCCTGGTATGCTCCAGTCCATGGAGTCCCAAAGAGTAGGACATGGCTTAGCAACTAGACAGCAACAAAGCAGAATGACAAAGTTGCTGCACTTGTCCTTCCTCCTTATAAATATATTTTCTTCTTAAGTCTTGCTAATTCTCCCCATTCCCCAGTGCAAGCTAGTATAAGTGTGACCTCCTTCAGGAAGCTTTGCCTTGCATGTCCCAAGGAATTTAGAGACCCATCAGATAGGAGCCACACCACCCTATACAATCCCCAATACCATCCCACCAAGGGGCCATCGATGTACTCATCTGTTTCTCTCATAGTGTGGAAGCATTTGTGGGACTGTTTCTATTGCCTGGCAAGTCCTGGCACATTGAAAACATTCAATAAAATGCTTATTGAAACGAATGTCAAAGTAAGGATCACCTGGATTTTTATTGGATTTGTGTCATGATAGAGACCAAACTTAATAAGATCATTCCAATATTTCCCCCTTTCCTATGTTTATCATGCTGTTTCACTCTGCCACCTTTTCCCTTGTAGTGCTTAGAATGAATGCACACTGATTTGACTTTAAGTTTTGGGATATTTAGTTTTCCATTGGCAGAAGGTACAAAGGTTAGAGTTGCGAAGCATATCTTGCAAACACAATCCTGGATCCATCCGTCTGAGAGTTAGCCCACTCTCAGGGCTCTGCCCTTTGATGTGGAGGGTTTGGCTGCAGCACTTGGGGAAACTCCCTCCACGATGGCAGTCAGGCAGAAAGGGTTTCTGTGATGAGCACTTACTCTGTCCAAGCTCTTGAACTTGATGAATGTGGCTAAGAAAGTGACTGATCAATAAGTATCAAACAAGAGGTGTTGGATTATTCAAAATCATGATTATTTGAGATTTTGATAAGATTTGGCCACTGCCTCATGCAGGAAATGTGGGTTCGATGCCTGCGTTGGGAAGATGCCCTGGAGAAGGAAATGGCAACTGGCTACAATATTCTTATATTAAAAAAAAGCAATCAAATAATTGTAACAAAAGGGATAGCAGAATTATTTAAATTCCTGATTTTCTTAAAACTCCACTGGAATTGAATATAAAGAGGAGTCAAGGATATGTAATATTGACACTGAACTAATCGAGAGTTAAAATTCATTTTTTTTTCAGTTGCACTGCCTAAAATGCCCTGAACAAGATCATTTTTGTACATGAAATTTTGCACCTCATTACTCCTAATTACATCCTTTAAAAAGGCATTCTTTGAGAATACATAGTGAACAATGTAGAATAAAAAAATGCTTATCTTCTATTCTTATTAATTGTTATGTCTTATTCTTACATCTGACTTCAGCATTTGCCTATTTCTATCCCAAATAAAACATTTTAAATCATCTAAACTTCAGAGACTTTTCTTCTGGGGAATAGGGAGAGAGGCCTACCATTTTAATGAGCACAATAGAAACATTCTCCTTCAACACTGTCTTCCTACCTTTCTCACATCATGTAACATGTTCTGCCGAATCATATAATTATACAGTGCTCATTTTGGCTGCAAGACTATAAACCTCCCAAGGACAGGAACATAGATTTCTTGAATCCTTACTGTGGCTGAATGGATGCCGTGAGAAATACAATGCATCTGACAAGTTTTTGTTGAATAGAATGACAGCGGTTTTCACATCTTTCAAGGCATCCTGTATTATGTGAATATTCCAACTATTAGAAATGCTCTCTCCATTTTGAAATCATTTCTGCTCTTTTATCTTCCACCAGATCATTTTTGACATGAAACCATTTACAGGATGTCTAACCATTCTCCCCTGTCAGGCTAACAAATTCTTGAAGATAATTATATTATGCATCTGAATATTTTTATGCCCTTATCCTCACCACCCATTTCTTCATATCTTGATTTAAAATTTAATTATCCTGGTTGTTCTTCTTTGAGCATACTCCTGTATATCTCTGCCAAATATATATTAATAAGTCAACATCAAAATTGGATGCAGTCCTCTGAGATGATTTGTTTAGCTAAAAATAAACAGAACCATCTTGGCTATTGCTCTAACCTGATTTTTCTACTAAATGCTGGGAGTACGATTCTCACACATTTGGCTAGTTCAAAATCACATATTCACATTAAGTCAAAAATGCTTTGTAACAGAAATCCAAGGTTTTCTTGGCTTAGTTCCCATGATCTTATTCTTGCAACTTTTAAGGGGATTTTATATCTTTCCCTCAAATAGGTTGACAGATACAGATAGATAGCCCAACAGGAATACAGACAGATAGATGGACAGATAGATAGTAACAGCTAGATTTTTTGTGTGTGTGGGGGGAGGACACTTACTTGCAACTTACTTTAAAGACGTTATCTAACCATCACAATCATTTCATAACACAAGATGATTATTGTCCTTATTATAAAATGAGAAGCTGAGGGTACTGAGGATTAAGAAGATAGAACTAGCAGTTTGCCCCTGAATCCTGGATCCCAGAAGACTTCTTTAAAATCTTCTTTACTTCTTTACAAAACTGCCTGGTAAGACGTTTTTAGAGTTAAAATGTTTGCCTTTCATCCGTTGTTGCATAAAAGTCATGACACCAGGAGAAAGGGCTAGCTGAGTCAGGTACATTTGGAAATGTATACAGAGGTGTGTGCATGTGCTCTGCCCCCAAACTATGCCATGCAATGATGTGGGGACTTCCCCTCTTATCTCTAGTTAATGTAGAGGGTCCTCAGGGACCAACCTCCTTCCTTCCTGGATCTATTGTAACACTTAGGAATTTTTTTTAAAGGAAAAAAATCTACACTGAGATTGACATCTTGGTGGGAATATCTGTACACAGGTGGGACTGATCTTTTCTCAGAGCAAAGCATTTGGCAGTTGCCTTCTCTGTTCAAAGGCAGAAAGAGCCCTATGCTAATGCCCACCTGATGTGCCTTCTTGGGTAGAAAGCATCGTGCACAGATCATCTTGTCAAGAAGGTTGACTTATGTATCTTCACATTTTTGGGGATGTATCAAAAGTTTTTCATTTCCTGATCATTTGCAGAATAGTCAATAAAACCCATTGGAAAATACACTTATAATACAGAGTTAGATTGCCTCTATTTAGGAGTAGATTGGAATAAGAAAAGGAAGGTTTACCATCAATGTGATGTTGGATAAGAACAAAGGGCATCCTCCCTATGGTCAGGCCTCCTGTGTATGAGGACTGACTCACCTCTGTTCTTTCAATGTTCTGTTCCTCTGATACTGAGACACATCAGACATCAGGGCCAAGTCCCCCAAGAGCTCAAAACCTAAGTCTTAAGTGTCCCCAGGCCCTCTATCTAGCAGATTATCTCATAGAAGACTATACTTGCTATATAAGATTGGCTCTGACAGGCCATTTCACTTCTGATGCCCAATTACTCAGCTACTGCTAGGTGCCAAGGCTTGAGTCTACATTCTAATGATGTCTTCACCTCATCCTTTCTTGGTAATGACACTAAGCAAAGTCCTTTAAATAATAGCTTCTCCATGAAACATGGAGCTCACATGAGCACATCTCTCATAACTAGGTCCTTAACCATTCTACTAACAGCTCAAATCTCCATCTCTGTGGCAAGCTTGGGGGTGTGTATGTGTGTTTCATAATGAAACAGAAGGGTCAGAGAAGGAATGACCAGATATCTAATATATGCGAAGGATTTAAGAAACTCCCGAGTGTCAGGCTAGAGTAATGGTTATAATGATCCTAACCTGTGTTTTAATTGATCCTATGCAAATGAACGAGACTATATCCTGAATGAGTGATCATCAAGTCATTTTATGAACTCACATGACTCCTATGGAACATGTGGGGAGGATATTTGGGGCATCATCAAACACCTGGAGATTTTCAATTCCTCATTTCTTGCTTGTGTGATTTATTAACAGTTCTGCTAATGCGGATAGAATGCAACCCCCAATTACAGCAGAGGGTAAGGCTGAAAGCTGCTCAGTCTATGCTATTCAGAGTACAGAATATCTGCAGCCTAGTTGATCATTTTTGAATCATCAGCTCCATCTTTATGTTAAATTAACAATTTAACAGCTGCTTTCATCAAAGTTCTTTTGTGTCTATCAACTTGATACTGTCATTTTTTTTTTTAAATGCAACTTCCAAGATCGTTTCTGTATCTCTTTAGTCTCAGATTACTGATTTGCATGTTTGCTCAATTTGTATACAAATGTTCAGGCATTTATATACCATCCAGGGAGCATGAAACACCCTCCAAAACTCTTGAGAATAATTTAATCCATCTCACCATTCACTTAACTTAAATTTCTATTTCATTAAGGACAGGTGATGAATGAATGCAGTGAAACATGACTGAACAGAGTTCCATTGGTTTCCAATTAAGAAATACTCTAAATCAGATGAACAAGCAGAGGTTCTATCATTGAGTTCAGTTCAGTTCAGTTGCTCAGTCATGTCAGACTCTTCACGACCCCGTGAACCACAGCATGCCAAGCTTCGCTGTCCATCACCAACTCCCGGAGTTCACACAAACTCATGTCCATTGAGTTGGTGATGCCCTCCAACCATCTCATTTTCTGTCAACCCCTTCTCCTCCTGCTCTCAATCTTTCCCAGCATCAGGGTCTTTTCCAGTGAGTCAGCTCTTCGCATCAAGTGGCCAAAGTATTGGAGTTTCAGCTTCAACATCAGTCCTTCCAATGAACACCCAGGACTGATCTCCTTTAGGATAGACTGGTTGGATCTCCTTGCAGTGCAAGGGACTCTCAAGAGTCTTCCCCAACACCACAGTTCAAAGGCATCAGTTCTTCAGTGCTCAGATTTCTTTATAGTTCAACTCTTATATCCACACATGACCACTGGAAAAACCATAGCCTTGACTAGATGGACCTTTGTTAACAAAGTGATGTCTCTGCTTTTTAATATGCTGTCTAGGTTGGTCATAACTTTTCTTCCAAGGAGTAAGCATCTTTTAATTTCATGGCTGCAGTCACCATCCGCAGTAATTTTGGAGCCTCCCAAAATCTGTCACTGTTTCCACTGTCTCCCCATCTATTTGCCATGAAGTGATGGGACCGGATGCCATGATCTTAGTTTTCTAAATGTTGAGCTTTAAGCCAACATTTTCATTCTCCTCTTTCACTTTCATCAAGAGGCTCTTTAGTTCTTCTTCACTTTCTGCCATAAGGGTGGTGTCATCTGCATATCTGAGGTTATTGATATTTCTCCCAGCAATCTTGATTCCCACTTGTGCTTCCTCCAGCCCAGCGTTTCTCATGATGTACTCTGCATATCAGTTAAATAAGCAGGGTGACAATATACAACCTTGACGTACTTGTTTCCCTATTTGGAACCAGTCTGTTGCTCCATGTCCAGTTCTAACTGTTGCTTCCTGACCTGCATGCAGGTTTCTCAAGAGGCAGATCAGGTGGTCTGGTATTATCATCTCTTTCAGAATTTTCCTGTTTATTGTGATCCATGTCTTTGGCATAGTCAATAAAGCAGAAATAGATGTTTTTCTGAAACTCTCTTGCTTTTTTGATGATCCAGCAGATGTTGGCAATTTGATCCCTGGTTCCTCTGCCTTTTCTAAATCCAGCTTGAACATCTGGAAGTTCACGGTTCATGTATTGCTGAGCTCTGGCTTGGAGCATTTTGAGCATTATTTTACTAGCATGTGAGATGAGTGCAATTGTGCCGTAGTTTGAGCATTCTTTGGCATTGCTTTTCTCTATCATTGTGTAATTCCAATAAGTGGGAATATTGAAAATCAAGTCAGACCTGTCATATGGGACAGGAAAGTCATGATTTTTCCGGTAGTCATGTAAGGATGTGAGAGTTAGACCATAAAGAAGGATAAGTGATGAAGAATTGATTTGTTCAAACTGTGGTATTTGAGAAGTCTCCTGAGAGTCCCTTGGACTGCAAGGCGATCAAAACAGTTAATTCTAAAGTAAATCAATCCTGAGATTGGAAGGACTGATGCTGTAGCTGAAGCTCCAATCCTTTGGCCAGCTGATGCAAAGAACCAACTCATTAGAAAAGGCTCTGACACTGGGAAACATTGAGGTCAGGAAGAAAAGGGGATGATAGAGGATGATTGGATGGCACCACTTGACTCCATGGACATGAGTTTGAGCAAACTCTAGGAGATAGTGAAGGAAAAGGGAGCCAGGTGTGCTGCAGTCCATGGGGTCACAGAAAGTCAGACACCACTGAGCCACTGAACAACAACTTCTCACCTTTAATGCTAGTCAGTTAAGGCTCCTATAACTAAACACCTAAATGGTCTAGTGGTTTTCCCCACTTCCTTCAATTTAAGTCTGAATTTGGCAATAAGGAGTTCATGATCTGAGCCACAGCCAGCTCCTGGTCTTGTTTCTGCTGACTGTATAGAGCTTCTCCATTCTGCAAAGAATATAATCAGCCTGATTTCGGTGTTGACCATCTGGTGATGTCCATGTGTAGAGTCTTCTCTTTTGTTATTGGAAGAGGCTGTTTGCTATGACCAATGTGTTCTCTTGGCAAAATTATATTAGCCTTTGCCCTGCCTCATTCTGTACTCCAAGGCCAAATTTGCCTGTTATTCCAGGTGTTTCTTGACTTCTTACGTTTGAATTCCAGTCCCTTATAATGAAAAGGGAATCTTTTTTGGGTGTTAGTTCTAGAAGGTCTTGTAGGTCTTCATAGAACCATTCAACTTCAGCTTCTTCAGCATTACTGGTCAGAGCATAGACTTGGATTACTGTGATATTGATAGGTTTGCCTTGGAAACAAACAGAGGTCATTCTGTTGTTTTTGAGATTGCATCCAAGTACTGCATTTCAGACTCTTCTGTTGACTATGATGGCTACTCCATCTCTTCTAAGGGCTTCTTGCCCACAGTAGTAGATATAATGGTCATCTGAGTTAAATTCACCCATTCCAGTCCATTTCAATTCACTGATTCCTAAAGTGTCGATGTTTACTCTCGCCCTCTGCTGTTTGACCACTTCCATTTTGCCTTGATTCATGGATCTAACATTCCAGGTTCCTATGCAATATTGCTCTTTATAGCATCGGACTTTACTTTCATCACCAGTCACATCCACAACTGGGTGTTGTTTTTGCTTTGGCTCCCTCTCTTCATTCTTTCTGGAGTTATTTCTCCACTGTTCTCCAGTAGCATATTGGGCACCTACCGACCTGGGGAATTAATCTTTCAGGGTCCTATCTTTTTGTCTTTTCATACTGTTCATGGGGTTCTCAAGGCAAGAATACTGAAGTGGTTTGCCATTCCCTTCTCCAGTGGACCATGTTTTGTCAGAGCTCTCCACCATGACTCATTCTTCTTGGATGGCCCCACACGGCATGGCTCATAGTTTCATTGAGTTAGACAAGGATGTGGTCCATGTGATCAGATTGCTTAGTTTTCTGTGATTGTGGTTTTCAGTCTGTCTACCCTCTGATGGGGAAGGATATGAGGCTTATGGAAGCTTCCTGATGGGAAAGACTGATGGGGGAAACTGGGTCTTGTTTTGATCAGTGGGGCCATGCTCAGTAAATCTTTAATCCAATTTTCTATTGATTGGCAGAGGGGGAGGCTGTGTTCCCTCCCTGTTATTTACCTGGGGCCAAACTATGGTGAAGGTGATGAAGATAATGGTGACCTCCTCCCAAAGGTCCCGTGCACACATTGCTACACTCAATGCCCCCAACCCTGCATCAGGCCACTGCCAATCCACACCTCCACCGGAGAATCCTGGACACTCCCAGGCAAGTCTGGGTCAGTCTCTTGTGGGGTCACTGCTCCTTCCTCCTGGGTCCTGGTATGCACAATTTCTGTTTGTGCCCTCCAAAGTCTATTTCCCTGTGTAAGTTCTGGAGGCTCTATGGTGGGTTAATGGTGATCTCCTCCAAGTGGGCTTATGCCATACACAGGTCTGCTACACCCAGAGCCCCTGTCCCTGCAGCAGGCCACTGCTGACCCATGCCTCTATAGGAGACACTCAAACACAATTCTGTCTCAGTGTCTGTGGGGCCTCTGGGTCCTGGTTCATGCAAAGTTTGTTTGGGTCCTCTGAGTGTCTCTGGTGGGTATGGGGTTTGATTCTAAATGCGATTTCATGTTCCTGCCTTATTGCTGGGGCTTCTCCTTTGCCCTTGGGTGTGGGGTCTCTCCTCACAGCCACTCCAGCGCTGTGCAGCTGCAACTTCAGCACGACCAGATAACCATGATGGTGTGATCACTCACCTAGAGCCAGACATCCTGGAATGCAAAGTCAAGTGGGCCTTAGGAAGCATCACTATGAACAAAGCTAGTGAAGGTGATGGAATTCCAGTTGAGCTATTTCAAATCCTAAAAGATGATGCTGTGAAAGAGCTGCATTCAATATGCCAGCAAATTTGGAAAACTCAGCAGTGGCCACAGGACTAGAAAAGGTCAATTTTCATTCCAGTCCCAAAGAATGGCAGTGCTAAAGAATGCTCAAACTACCACACAATTGCATTTATCTCACACGCTAGCAAAGTAATGCTCAAAATTCTCCAAGCCAGGCTTTAACAGTACCTGAACTGTGAACTTCCAGATGTTCAAGCTGGATTTAGATAAGGCAGAAGAACCAGAGATCAAATTGCCAACATCTGTTAGACCATTGAAAAAGAACTATGAAGAACTATGGATGGAGTTTCACTCCAGCGTGACTAGATAAGCGGCGGTTGGATCTGCAAGGAGATCTAACTGGTCCATCCTAAAAGAAATCAGTCCTGAATATTCATTGAAAGGACTGATGCTGAAGCTGAAACTCCAATATTTTGGCCACCTGATGTGAAGAACAGACTCATTTGAATAGACCCTGATGCTGGGAAAGATTGAAGGCAGGAGGAGAAGGGGACGACAGAGGATGAGATGATTGTTGGATGGCATCACTGGCTCAATGGACATGAGTTTGAGTAAGCTCTGGGAGTTGGTGATAGACAGAGAAGCCTGGTGTGCTGCAGTCCATGGGGTCACAAATAGTTGGACACAACTGAGCAACTGAAGTGGCTGAACAAAACACCATTCCATAGGTGGCTGACACAGTGGAAACTGATTTTTCACAGTTCTAAAAGATGGAAAGTCCAAGATTAAAAGTGCCAGTCTATTCATTCCTGATGAGGACTCTCTTTTTGGCTTGCAGATGGCCACTTTCTTGCTTTGTCCTCATATAGCCTTTCCTCTGGGTTTTCATGCATGCACACACGCACGTGCGTGCACACACACACACACACACACACAGATGGAACTGGGGGAGGGGTAAAGAGAGCAAGTTCTCCTGTGTCTCTTCTTATAAGAAAACCAATCCCATCATGAGGACTCCAGTCTGATGGTCTCCTCTGAACCTCATTATTTCCCGAAGTCTCCTTCTCCAAACACCACCACACTGAAGTGAGGCCTTCAGCATATGACTTTTTGATACAGGTAAGGAGGCCCATAATATCTCTCATAGCTCAGGAAATATTTTAATTTTAGCTATAATTTTCTTTACATTTATCATCCTATTCCTAAGGTATAGGATATAGTAATACAGCCTCAGAGTCCTGAATCTAAAAGAAAGCAATAGATAGCAATATATGTAGATTTTCAAGGAAAATCTGTAGTGTGTTTTTGGCAGAAGTCACTTAAATCTGATGTTTCCTTATTGCCCATAAGATCTGCCTTAGAACTGAGGTTCTCCAAATTTGAAGAGCCTCCTTGAGGATATTCATTATTATCCTCTTTTATGAGTTGAGCTGAGAATGAGAAAATCCTGTAATTAGTCTCTGTAAAGAGTGTCAGTCTAGCCCTGCTAAGCAATTCCCAAATGGGAGCTCCTCAGATCTGCCCATTCCTGTCAGTTGTGTGATCAGGTACTGTAGGAAGTGCTGGGGAGGATAGAAGGGAGGAGACACAGGAGGATTCCCTGCAGAGTCATGAGGGGTTAATTGGAGTCAAGGAGCAAGTGATAGGAGAACCAAATATTACATTAAGTCCACAGGATCCAGGACTGGGTTAGGGTTAGAATCCAAACATCTAAGTAAGTGGGGCAAAGTTGAAGTGAGAACAGATCCAAGATCCTAGCCAGCTTTCAGGTAACCATAGCTTGACGTGTTCACTGCTGAGTGCTAGACGGAGAGAAATCAGCTCATCTGGATGAAAGGACCAGAGACAGTGTGGACCCAACAGTTCACAAAGGCATAAGAAACTAGGGGTGTAGCTGATGAAGCCCAACAGCTCCTAAAGCTTTTGCTATTCAGGTCACCACAGGACTTGCACTGGCTTGACATTCATCTCCTGCAGAATTGGAAGCTTTTTAACGTCAGGGCCACGTCATACTCTTCTTCCTTGAGTTCCCCACATAGTACCTGCTGGTGTACAATAAATATTTAACTTCTATTCTACTTTCTTGCATATCTTTTTGCAAATCTGGTATAAATGTGACCTTCACTAAGAGAGTAGCATTTTAAGTTATTCTCAAGATTTTGTATCAAGGATCTAATGGGTTTTGGGTACTTTCTGTGGAATAAGGTTTGATTTGATGAGAGAAGTAAGCTAATTTAACCCCAGGTTCCTAGGGGAGAAGTATTAGGTAGAAAGGGGAGGACACAGGTGGTTCCAAAAAGTAAAAACAAATGATGCAAAGAAAGTAGAAGGTGATGATAGACCTTCCTAATTGTTCAAGTTCTTGCAAGTTTCCAATGACATTTTATTTGCAATCCAGCCAGTGATTCTTGTTTAGGAAGATGCTGTTAGCAGATAACAAGCTTTGCCAAAATTTTTGCATCAACCTAATATCTCAAGTCCCCCTGTCAAAATAATTAGAATAAAGAAGAAATTTAGGGGAAATGAAATTAGCAAGTATTTTGGAAAAAAAGCAGTTTCTGAGCAGCAATGTGGATTCTGTGCCCTTCCCAGGTTTGGATGAACCACACATCATGGCCTGACAGCTGCCACTATAGAATGTTCCTCTTCAAATAGGCTGGTGGGCACCAGTGTGTTCTTCTAAGAGATCTGCCAAACTGTGATGAGTAAGTAAGTGTTAGTTGCTCAGTTACTCAGTCATGTCTGACTCTTTGCAGTCACATGGACTGTAGCCCACCAGGCTCCTATGTCTGTGGAGTTCTCCAGGCAAGAATATTGGAGTGGGTAGCCATTCTTTTTTTCAGGGGATCTTTTTGACCCAGGGATTGAATCTGGGTCTCCGGCATTGCAGGGAGATTCTTTACGCTCTGAACCACCAGGGAAGCATATATAATTGTTACTGAGTTTTGAAATAAACCTACTTGAAAGTCATGGTAGTTAAGAGAGGTCAGTTGATTCTTAGAGTCTGAAGTAAGCCATTTTTCTAATTGTCCACACTTCAGGAGCCAAAGATCACCAGCCATCAACTAGATATTAATACATGAGACCCAGTGAGTTTCCATCCCAGACTCACTGGATCAGTATCACAGAACGGACCTGGGAATGTGCATTTTACCAGGTTGTCCAGGTGATTCTAGTGCACTACAGGGTTTACAGAAAATTATTATAGAATCTAACCTGCCTTGAAACCTTCGGAGCTGTGGTTCTGCAACTTTGCTTCATATTATAATTATCTGGGGAGCTTTTAAAGAGCCTGGTGCCCAACCTACACTCCACACCAATTAAATGTGAATTTAAGAGGTGGGGGATCAAGGAGTCAGTATTTTTAGATCCTAGCAGGTGTTTCCAATGTGCAGCAAGCGTGAGAACCACTTTTCACTTGGAGTAAAATGTGCAAGGCTCAGGGTCCTTCCTGGCTGCACTTAGAGAAACTCAGACTAGGAGAGTGATATCACACCTCTGCATGGCAGGGGCATCCCCAGGGACGGCTTCACAGCAGCAAGTCTTGCTCATGTCATTCAGGCTGGCAAAAGACCACCCTGCAGCAAATGTAAAGTATTAATCTATGGAGAAGAATATTGTTGAAGCTTGGGAAATGCCTTGAAGTGTGGCAAACTCCAGGTCTAGAGGTCTGAGTCTACTAGTTGTCACTTGGAACAGTCCTGAGCAAGTAATCTGATGACTCTGAACTGCAACTTCTTAGCTGTAAGGAGGGTATGATAGAACCAGCCTTGCCACTTGGTTGCTATTTTATCCTATTAATGAAGCTGACATGTTCAAACATGCAAAGTGCTTTTGGTCGGAACTGAGAGAGCTATTGAAATTGGGATTCCCTACTTGAACCTGGAGCCAAGTCTTCACTGACTAACATTTGTGATCTTCTTAATTGTTTCTCCATTATTAAACATTTTTACAACCCTTCATAAGGCCAGCCTCCCTGATAACAGTTGGTAAAGAATCTGCTTGCAATACAGGAGACCCTGGTTCAATTCCTGGGCCAGGAAGATCTTCTGGAGAAGGGATAGGCTACTCACTCCAGTATTCTTGGGCTTCCCTTGTGGTTCAGCTGCTAAAGAATGCAATGCAGGAAACCTGGGTTCAATCCCTGGGTTGGGAAGATCCCCTGGAGAAGGGAAAGGCCACCCACTCTGGTATTCTGGTCTGGAGGATTCCATGGACTTTATAGTTCATGGAGTCTCAAAGAGTTGGACACGACTGAGCGACTTCACTTCACATAAGGCCAGCAGTACTAAATATGTGGCTCCTTTGTCTTAGAATAATTTTGGATCACTCTGTCATAATTGGCTCACAGATCCCATGGTTCTGGTACTTTGATCATCACTGCTGAGTAAGAGGGAAGACAAAGGAGGACCTTTGTTACATATCTGATAAAGTCCAGATCCTTCTGGAAATCATTTGGAGTTCATGGGCAAATGAAGCAGGTCATAAAATACTAAGAACTCAAGAGTAAAAATAAACTGCAAGGTTGAAATAGAAGTGAAGGTCTCAGCTCTCATCTTTCTTAACAATGTGGTATGAGTTGTTACCACAAAAGGAGAGGACCATGCGTGGGAGAGGAATGCGAAGCACAGCAAGCGGAGAGGGCATTCTGGGGACTTGTAGAAATTTGGACCCAAATATGTTTGTGTGATCACTTGGGTGAATCAGCAGGTGTCCCAGTCCAGTCAGCTTTGGGGAGGCATGCTAATCTCCCTTGTCTTATCTTTGGTGTAGAACCCCAGCGGCTTTGCGGTCTCGAAAGGTGGGCCTTGGTGTTCCTGTGTGTAAAAATGTCTATCCCGGTACCTTACTGACAGAAAGCATTGTCTATGTGAGCTAAATACAGATAATGCAAATAAGAAGTTCATTTACATTGACCTTTGAGCCTATAAGCTCTCTGTATAAAAATACTGCTTAAAAACACATGTGAGAATGGAAAGTTTGCTTGATCAATAGAGAATTAGAGTAACGAGTCAAATCCTTTTTCAAGGACACCTACCAAACAGAGTGGACTCTTTAGAAAACACCCGGATGCTGGGAAAGATTGAAGGCAGGAGGAGAAGGGGATAACAGAGGATGAGATGGTTGGATGGCATCAACGACTCAATGGACATGAGTTTGAGCCAGCTCGGGGAGTTGGTGGTGGACAGAGAAGCCTGTTGTGCTGCAGTCCATGGGGTCGCAAAAAGACACAACTGAGCAACTAAACACCAACAGTCAAACAGACTGATGCATTGTGAAGGGTGTCTGATCAGCTGGCACTCATGTGTGTGTGTGTGTGTGTGTGTGTGTGTGTGTTAGTTGATCAATTACTTCTGACTGCTTGAGGCCCCATGGACTGTAGCCCATAAGACTCCTCTGTCCATGGGATTCTCCAGGCAAGAATACTGGAGTGGGGTTGCCATCCTTCTCCAAGTGATCTTTCTGACTGCATTGCAGGTGGATTCTTTACCACTGAGCAGTCAGGGAAGCCCTTAAGTCTCCTAGATGAGTACAAACACTGGGTGAATGTTTGCAAAGACTGAGATGAAAGTTGATTTTTTTTTAATTGGCAAAGAGTTAAAATTCTAGGTCTCAAGGAGACTAGAGATTGTCAAAGGGCTATTTCACCTCCAAGTGAAATTTTTCACAGCCTGCCCACCTGAATGACTGACAGTCTCCAGGACCCCAGGGCCTATCCCAAACGTGATAATACACACCTGCCTTTTGACAAAACTAGAAAGAAATGTTCACCACTTATGCACAAATTCTACCTTTGCATTGTCACTAAAACATTCATTTCTGGAAAATATTTACTGGCATTTGAAGGAATCCTGACTCTAAAGCTTATCATTATAGTAACATCTTAAAAATATAATTTGTTTATTTTTGGCTGGGCTGGGTCTTCGTTGCTGCGAGCAGGCTTTCTCTAGTTGCAGAAAGGGGCTACTCTCTAGCTGCAATGCCCAGGCTTCTCCTTCAGTGCCTTCTCTTGTCATGAAGCAAGGGCTCTATGCACACAGGCTCACTAGCCTCGTGCTCCAAGGCATGGGGAATCTTCCCAGACCAGGGATTGAACCTGTGTCCTCTGCTTTGGTAGGTGGACTTCCACCCACTGCACCACCAGGGAAGTCCCTAAAGTAATATTTTTATCTCCGACTTTTCATCTCTAAAGTGAAGTAATAACACCTAACTTACCTCCTTAAGGGCTGTTGTGATAAGTAATATTTAAAAGAGAGTAAAGAAATGTCTGCACAGATACTTTAAAGACGGAGACCTCTTATCACTGGGAGTTTAATGACAATGGTTTTATTTCAGAACTATTTTGCAGTTAGCTGTTGGTTATAAGCTGTTTGGAATGAGCCCTGTTTTTATTTCTAGTTGCACTTGTGGCTGGTGGCTGACATTTACAAGATGACTGTGACAGGGCGCAGCTTTGGCTGGGGACACAGCTCTGCTCCAGCCCCGGCTTAAGTGGCTCATATGGTGATTGATCTCCTGACCTTGGATTCATTAACTCCATCCTCTAGTGAGAGGGACAAGCCAGTATAAGGCACTCTTTGTTAGCACACTTCTGTCTGTATTTCTGGGGGTCAGAGACACTGGGGCCCTACTTGTGTGTGTGTAATCTGAAGTATATTCCCTTGGCTAGACAGTTCTAGGGATATGCAAAATTCACTGAAATAAAGGGACAGCATGATAGAAAAATGTACAAAGCATTATAAGACTTCTTAATTGATAAGAGCAGGTAATAAAAATGAGAACCATGATACTTCAAAATGCTCAATGAAGCACAACCATGATTTCACATCTAATCCCATAACAAAATAGTGGGATTACTTCCATCTCAGGGGCCATGGTGACTTCTATTGAAATGAATAACTCTCTCTGTCTCTCTTGCTTGCTCGCTATTATTCATCAAGATCAAATTTTATAAAAGTTCCTAGTTTAATTTGGCAGTATAATCCTACCTCTGTTTGAAAACAAGTAGGCTACATTGAAAGGATTTTTGTTTTTTTGGAGCTGGGGTTCTGTTTTTATAAAAACGTAAGATTCTTTTTAACAAACAAGTAGGCAGCACCCTAGAGACACAAATGTGAAATCACGAAATCATTCCTGCATTTTTTTTTTTCTCAAACTGCCTCTGGTTTCACTTTTCCGGGGGCGGGGTGGGGGGTGGGTGGGGTCGGGTGTGGGCTGGAGACTGGGAGGGTAACCTGATCTCCACACACATCTGGGCACTCACTTCAGGCCCACAAGAGGGCAAAGAACGCTTTTCCGAAAGATGTGGTCGCAAGAGCCAGGGAAAGGAAGATTCCCTTGGCTGCTGGTAGATTTTTATCCTGGATGGACTTTTTGGAATAGCAATTGCCATCCCCAGCTTCCTTCCCCACCAGGTGATCCTGAGAGGGCCTCCTCTGTCCAGAGCGCCCTCCAGCCCTTCTCAGCCCCTGTCTTCCTTGCAGCTTCCTCTGGACCTCAGGCTGTCTGATCCAAAGGCCTCACCTCTCCTGTGCTTTGGAGACCGGGTCCTCAACACTTGGCTTCTCCAAGTTCCTGTGGTGAGGAACCGGAGCTGGGTTTGCTTTAGTCTTTGTTATTTTTTTCCCTTTCATTTCCAATATGTGTGGACAGATATGTTTGTAAAATACAATCAAAATAAAATAAATTGACAATTAAGATTAAATACAGTGAAAAAGCACAAGCACTATCATCATCTTCCCCATTGTTATCATCAGATTTAAGTGACAAATGAATCTATTGATTCTGTTTCCTTACTTGCTACACTAAGGAAAGTGTGTCTGCAGATGTGATCCCCGTCCCAGGCACGAGTGCTGCGGGTGAATGCCTCCCGTAGTTCAGGGCACCTCTTCCTTCCTGGCAACTTGTAGTCTGTAAGGGGTTTGCTCAGCAGAGGAGGGGAGACAGACTGGGTGGTAGAGAGCATAGGGACAGGTCAGACTGAGTGGGGTTCAAAGACCGCGTCATCGCTGGGGAGGAAGGGTTCTGGAGGAGGTTGCCACAGGCCTGGGGCAGCACTTGGAGGCACACTGAAAGCTCCACGCGTCAGGGTGACATTGCCTTTGCTCTGCCCTGGGAAGCATTGGTGAGGTCAAACTTTGTTCTTCTGACTGAATTGATTATGTGCCATTACAGCAAGTACAGAAACACACAGATAAGAACCTCTTATAAGCACACCGTCAAGAGACATAAAATACTTGGAGAATTTTCCTTTAGAGCATTTATTCCAGGATGTCTTCAAAGATTTAACATCTTACATAATACATATTATTTTTCAACTTCTTTGCTAAAAATTATAAACTAATCAAATCTTTTTATTATTGCTTTGTCTTGATGGCCATAAATTAATAGGTAAATATTGTTGCATTTATCCGTGAATCATGAATCACTTAACCATTACATCATTTTTGTGATGTTTAGATGACTTCTGATTTATTTGCCAATATGAAGAGCAATGAAATGAATGCTATTGTGTTCATAGATTTTTTGTACAGTGTATGTGTTTATTGGCTTTTTGCATTTCTCCTTTCATTAATTACCTACTTACGTATTTCTATTTTCACTTACCTACCAGAAAATCAGCACTTTCCATATTGATGTGTATAAATTCCTTGTGTATATATCATAGGTTACAAAAGAGTCTGAAATGCAGTACTTGGATGTAATCTCAAAAACAACAGAATGATCTCTGTTCATTTCCAAGGCAAACCATTCAATATTACAGTAATCCAAGTGTATGCCCCGACCAATAATGCTGAAGAAGCTAAAGTTGAACGGTTCTATGAAGACCTACAAGACCTTCTAGAGCTAATACCCAAAAAAGATGCCCTTTTCATTATAGGGGACTGGAATGCAAAAGCAGAAAGTCAAGAAATACCTGGAATAACAGGCAAATTTGGCCTTGGAGTACAGAATGAAGCAGGGCAAAGGCTAATAGAGTTTTGACAAGAGAATGCACTGGTCATAGCAAACACCCTCTTCCAACAACAAAAGAGAATACTGTACACATGGCCATCACCAGATGGTCAATACTGAAATCAGATCAATTATATTCTTTGCTGTCAAAGATGGAGAAGTTCTATACAGTCAGCAAAAACAAGACTGGGAACTGACCGTGCCTCAGATCATGAACTCATTATTGCAAAATTCAGACTTAAATTGAAGACAGTGGAGAAAACAACTAGACCATTCAGGTATGACCTAGATCAAATCCCTTATGATTATACAGTGGAAGTGACAAATAGATTCAAGGGATTAGATCTGATAGACAGAGTGCCTGAAGAACTATGGACAGAGGTAAGTGACATTGTACATGAGGCAGGGATCAAGACCATCCACAAGAAAAAGAAATGGAAAAAGGCAAAATGGTTGTCTGAGGAGGCCTTACAAATAACCGAGAAGAGAGGAGAAGTGAAAAGAAAAGGAGAAAAGGAAAGATATACCCATTTGAATGCAGAGTTCCAAAGAATAGCGAGGAGAGATAAGAAAGCCTTCCTTGGTGATCAAAGCAGAGAAATAGAGAAAAGCAGTAGAATGGGAAAGACTAGAGATCTCTTCAACAAAATTAGAGATACCAAGGGAATATTTCATGCAAAGATGGGCACAATAAAGGACAGAAATGGTATGGACCTAACAGAAGCAGAAGATATTAAGAAGAAATGGCAAGAATACACAGAAGAACTATACAAAAAAGATCTTCATGATCCAGGTAATCACGATGGTATGATCACTCACCTAGAGCCAGACATCCTGGAGTGCGAAGTTGAGTGGGCCTTAGGAAGCATCACTACGAACAAAGCTAGTGAAGGTGATGGAATTCCAGTTGAGCTATTTCAAATCCTGAAAGATGATGCTGTGAAAGTGCTGCACTCAACACGTCAGCAAGTTTGGAAAACTCAGCAGTGGCCACAGGACGGGAAAAGGTCAGTTTTCATTCCAATCCCAAAGAAAGACAATGCCAAAGAATGTTCAAACTACCGTGCAGTTGCACTCATTTCACAAGCTAGCAATGTAGTGCTCAAAATTCTCCAAGCCAGGCTTCAACAATACATGAACCGTGAACTTTCAGATGTTCAGCTGGATTTAGAAAAGGCAGAGGAACCAGAGATCAAATTGCCAACATCTGTTGGATCATCAAAAAAGCAAGAGAATCCCAGAAAAATGCCTACTTCTGCTTTATTGACTATTCCAAAGCCTTTGACTGTGTGGATCCCCACAAACTGTGGAAAATTCTTCAAGAGATGGGAATACCAGACCACCTGACCTGCCTCTTGAGAAACCTGTATGCAGGTCAGGAAGCAACAGTTAGGACTGAACATGGAAAAACAGACTGGTTCCAAACAAGGAATGGAGTACATTAAGGCTGTATATTGTCACCCTGCTTATTTAACTTATATGCAGAGTACATCATGAGAAACGCTGGGCTGGAGGAAGCACAAGCTGGAATCAAGATTGCCAGGAGAAATATCAATAACCTCAGATATTCAGGTGACACTACTCTTATGGCAGAAAGTGAAGAAGAACTAAAGAGCCTCTTGATGAAAGTGAAAGAGGAGAATGAAAATGTTGGCTTAAAGCTCAACATTTAGAAAATAAGATCATGGCATCCGGTTCCATCACTTCATGGCAAATAGATGGAGAAACTGTGGAAACAGTGACAGACTTTATTTTTTGGGGCTCTGAAATCACTGCAGATGGTGACTGCAGCCATAAAATTAAAAGACGCTTACTCCTTGGAAGAAAAGTTATGACCAACCTAGACAGCATATTAAAGAGTAGGGACATTACATTGCCAACAAAGGTCTGTCTTATCATGGCTATGGTTTCTCCAGTAGTCATATATGGATGTGAGGGTTGGACTATAAAGAAAGCTGAGTGCTGAAGAATTGATGCTTTTGAACTGTGGTGTTGAAGGAGACTCTTGAGAGTCCCTTGCACTGCAAGGAGATCCAACCAGTCCATCTGAAAGGAGATCAGTCCTGAGTGTTCATTGGAAGGATGGATGCTGAAGCTGAAACTCCAATACTTTGGCCACTTGATGTGAAGAGCTGACTCATTGGAAAACCCCCTGATGCTGGGAAAGATTGAAGGCAGGAGGAGAAGGGGATGACAGAGAATGAGATAGTTGGATGGCAGCACCGACTCAATGGACATGAGTTTGAGTAAACTCTGGGAGTTGTGATGGACAGGGAGGCCTGGAGTGCTCCTGTCCATGGGATCACAAAGAGTCAGACATGACTGAATGACTGTACTGAACTGAACTAAAACTCAACGTGGGAAACATCAAACTAAATGGCTTACAATTTTCCTTCCTTCTCTGTGATACTGAGGTATTTAATACATCATCAAGCTTTTGTCAGTCTTCAACATATATTTATTGACTAAATCAGGTTGTAGCCTCTCATACCTGAAATTCAGTTAAAGAACCTTACCACAAAAGGCTGTTAAACAAGGTTCTATATCAACAACAGAGAGTGAAATAGAACAGCAAGATCAGTTTATATCTTAACATAAATTGAAATGTCAGATTTGTTGGCTGGGTTGGCTAGTTAAGTACTTAAGCTCCAAGGGAATAGATCCTTTCCTTCCTTGGAAGGAAAAGCCAAGTCACCTGAGATCTGTCATGAGGGGTGGAGGGTGAGGAGGTGGTTGGAAGGAGTTGGCACAAGAGACCCCCCAGGTGGGCAGAGAGCCACAAACCCCTGCAGGGCATGCTGAAAGGCAGAAGGAGGTAGAGGGCAGGAGGGACAGCCGACTTCCAGCCTCCTTGACAGTTTTGCTTGGGGCCTGCTTTGTGCATGTGTAAATCATTCAGATAATTGCTGTAATTCTGTGCTTAGCTTGGCTGCTAAGACCCTTGGTTCATAAATATTCATAAGCTCTATCCACACTCCACTATTACTTAGATTTTCCTAGACAGCTTTCCTGCTGAGGGTGCCAGCATGTTTGTACTGTGGATGCAGACGGTGATCACTTCTTGTCTGGGTAGAAGCTTCCCTGTACTCACCCATCCAGGTGATGGTAAGAAAAGGGATGCTTGTATAATCTGGCCCTGCTTCTCAGTAGCTTTTGATCTAATACACTGATTATTTAATTCATTGTTTAATGAGTTATGTGCCAGGCACCTTGCTGGGTGCTGGGGTTCAAGCCCAGAAGAAAAGTGAGTACCAACCTCAAAATGGGTGCATGTCCTGACTGCCAGGATAGATTTCTTAAGAAGCCATCACAGAATAATGATAGTTGCTATCAACTCTGAATATTCACTGGGAAGACTGATGCTGAAGCTCCAATACTTTGGCTACATGAAGCAAAGAGCCGACTCATTGGAAAAGACCCTGATGCTGGGGAAGATTGAGTGCAGGAGGAGAAGGGGGCAACAGAAGATGAGATGGTTGGATGGCATCACTGTCTCAATGGGCATGAGTTTGAGCAAACTCCAGGAGACAGTGAAGGACAGAGAAGCCTGGCATGCTGTGATTCATGGAGTTGCAAAGAGTCAGACACTGACTCAGCCACTGAACAACACATAAGACTCTGAGCCCAGAGTGTTCTGGATAGAGCAAATACACAAAGTCACCACTGTGAGTGAGTGAAATCACAATCAAGAAGGAGTTGCTTCTCACAGGATTTAAATACCTGAACTGAGCCTTAAAATCACATCACATAACCAGTGTATGCTCATTGTAGAAAACAAATGTGATAAGGTGGGGAAAAGTCACTTGAAAATTTTTACCTAATTTTTCGTATGCACTTAAAGACTTTTATTTTTATTGAAACATATTTGATTTACAATATTGTGTTTTTTCAGATATACAGTACAGCAATTCAGTTATATATATATATATTTTTTCAGTTATATATGTTCTTTTTCAGATTCTTTTCCCTTATAGGTTATTTAAAAATATTGAGTATATTTCCCTATGCTATAGAGTAGGTCTTTGTTGTTTATCTATTTTATTTATAGTAGTGTGTATATGTTAGGCCCAAATTCCTAATTTATCCTGCACCCTGTATTTCATTTTAACAAAAGTACAACAAATCATGAAATATGTACAGTTTCATAATCTAGATTTTTTTCAGCTAAAGAAATATTTATACTAAATCTTGAAGAATGAGTTAGATCCCAGGTAAATGAGATCAAAGAAGGTGGTTTAAGCTGAGAAAGCATCAGGGATTCCACAGACGCGGGAGCCTTGTAGGTCTTGGGCCTGAATGAAGCCCAGGTCTTTAGCTAAGAATGGTCCTAGAGAGGAGGTGGAATGGACAGTATGTGCTATGCATTCCTGTCTGGGGTCTAAGGAGTTGGTGTTTCATTCTGAAGGCAAGGGAAGTCACTGAAGAGTGGTAAACAGAATAACGACAATTTGGAAAATCATTTGAAGGATGGCTGGAAGCAGAGACAGCTGTGGAAGGCTTTCAACTGAGTTTATGGCAGGGACTATAGACCCTGGCCACAACCAGGCTGGACTGGAGCCAATCATACACGGAGACCAACTGTGTGTTCATTTTATGGTCCTGGTGTGTGGATTTTCTAAGTATGGCTTCTCCACCTTTGTCAACTGATGAAAATGTAAAAGTCTTAGCACCTCACAAAACAAAACAGAGATTCATTTCATTTTGTGCTTGAATCTTAGGCCTAGAAGGCAAATCAGTTAAAAATTGTTTATCCATCCAAGCCACAACTCCAATTGTTCTTAAAGGACCATCCTGACCATGGGACTTCATTGTTGTTGGGGCACAGTGCTCTTTCACATTGCTGGGAGAATTGCATTCATTAAAAGTGTATTTAGAGTAACCTAGTAAATCATGCAGTTACAGCAGAATTGGTTGTTAGAGACAATTATAAATAAATATATGGGAACGTACTTTTCAGTTCACTTCAGTTCAGTCACTCAGTCGTGTCTGACTCTTCGTGACCCCATGGACCACAGCATTCCAGGCCTCCCTGTCCATCACAACTCCTGGAGTTTACTCAAACTCATCTCCACTGAGTCAGTGATGCCATCCAACCATCTCATCCTCTGTCATTCCTTTCTCCTCCTGCCTTCAATCTTTCCCAGCATCAGGGTCTTTTCAAATGAGTCAGCTCTTCACATCAAGTGGCCAAAGGATTAGAGTTTTAGCTTCAACATCAGTCCTTCCAATGAACACTCAGGACTGATCTCCTTTAGGATGGACTGGTTGGATCTCCTTGCAGTGCAAGGGACTCTCAAGAGTCTCCTTCAACACCACAGTTCAAAAGCATAAATTCTTCTGTGTGCAGCTTTCTTTATAGTTCAACTCTCACATCCATACATGACTACTGGAAAAACCATAAGTTTGACTAGATGGACCTTTGTTGGCAAAGTAATGTATCTGCTTTTAAATATGCCATCTAGGTAGGTCATAACTTTCCTTCCAAGGAGGAAGTGTCTTTTAATTTCATGCTGCAATCACCATCTGCAGTGATTTTGAAGCCCAGAAAAATAAAGTCAGCTACTGTTTCCCCATCTGCTTGCCATGAAGTGATGGAACCGGATGCCATGATCTTAGTTTTCTGAATGTTGAGCTTTAAGTCAACTTTTTCACTCTCCTCTTTCACTTTCATCAAGAGGCTTTTTAGTTCTTCTTCACTTTCTGCCATAAGGGTGGTGTAATCTGCATATCTGAGGTTATTGATATTTCTCCTGGCAATCTTGATTCCAGCTTGTGCTTCCTCCAGCCCAGCATTTCTCATGATGTACTCTGCATATAAGTTAAATAAGCAGGGTGACAATATACAGCCTTGATATACTCCTTTTCCTATTTGGAACCAGTCTGTTGTTCCGTGTCCAGTTCTAACTATTGCTTCCTGACCTGCATACATATTTCTCAAGAGGCAGGTCAAGTGGTCTGATATTCCCATCTCTTGAAGAATTTTCCACAGTTTGTGGTGATCCACACAGTCAAAATCTTTGGCATAGTCAATAAAGCAGAAATAGATGTTTTTCTGGAATTCTCTTGCTGCTTCGATGATCCAGCAGATGTTGGCAATTTGATCTCTGGTTCCTCTGCCTTTTCTAAAACTAGTTTGAACATCTGGAAGTTCACGGTTCACATATTGCTGAAGCCTGGCTTGGAGAATTTTGAGTATTATTTTACTAGTGAGTGAGATGAGTGCAATTGTGTGGTAGTTTGAACATTCTTTGGCGTTGCCTTTCTTTGGCATTGGAATGAAAACTGACCTTTTCCAGTCCTGTGGCCACTTTGCATTACAATAAACTTGTATAGAAAAACATAGCACTCTTGGGGTTAACTCTGGGATCCGAGTTGTTGTAGGGGAGAGTTGAGATCATTTCTGCATTATTTTACACATTCTCTAGTATTTAATAAAGAATATGTATAAGTTTGTAATGAAATAGTATATTCAAATTTTCTTTTCCTTTTTAACCAGAAACAATGCATTTTGATTTGAAAGAAATTAAGAAAGTAAAATATATGGGATATCATATCTGATTGGATATGGCAGGGAGATACAGGGAAGGAGCATGTGGTTATTGTTTGGTTTCTTTTCCCATGGTGGCACCATTCATGGTAGGGAATATGGACAGAGGACAAACAAAGCAATAAGAACACACAACACACTTAGAATGTCTTAAGATACTTGAGTTCAAGATACTAAGACATTATAAAGTCTTCATTTGGATTACAGGGGGAAAATTATGCTGAGAATTTTAAGTTAAAAATAACCTGATCATATATACTCATTGTCTTCCTGGGTAGGGAAAACATTGTTCAAAGAATAAGAAGTAGAAAGAAGAGCAGACCTAGAATTGAGCCTTTGGGGACCCTGAGATATAATGGGAAAATAAATCAATTTACTGGTCAAAAGGAAAAAAAGAAAGCTGAGAGCAAGGGATCACAATTTAGATGAGGGAGTGCTCAGAGAAGGCAATGGCACTCCACTCCAGTACTCTCGCCTGGAAAATCCCATGGACGGAGGAGCCTGGTAGGCTGCGTCCATGGGGTCGCGAAGAGTCAGACATGACTGAGCGACTTCACTTTCACTTTTCACTTTCATGCATTGGAGAAGGAAATGGCAACCCACTCCAGTGTTCTTGCCTGGAGAATCCCAGGGATGGGGTCGCACAGAGTCGGACATGACTGAAGCGACTTAGCAGTAGTAGCAGTAGTGCTTCTGGAAGGATGGATGATTCCTTAAGTTGAATCTTGGGATGTGCTCTCCTCTGGGGAAGGCAGCATTCACCTTCATGTAGAGGAGCTGTGTAGATGTGTAAATGCGGACCCTACTTTTAGAGAGAAATAACTGGAGAGAGTGAAAGCTCGAGCCCAGCTTGCAAAGAGTTAGAGCAGGAGAGTCGGTCTAGAGTCTCTAAGTAGTTTTTGTCTTGGTCTGGGTTTGGGTTACACACAGACACACACAGACACACACACACAGACACACACACACACACACACACACACAGTACACTTTGGATGAAAATGTAAAAGGTGCTTCTTTAAAACTGTTGAAAATACCTGGATGCAATTCCAGGCTCTGCAAACACCTTCAGGTCAGACTGTGACACAGAAACAAAGAGCCATCCCCTCACCTGACCTCAGATCATCTTCTAGCTCTTCCACCTCAGCCAAGTCAGCCTGGCAGTGGAGATCCTCAGTGACAGGAAAACTTGTTCTCAGTGAAGCACGGTTATCAAACAGGAGTGGCAATTCCCAACGCAAGTCGCTCTAGTTCCCACAAGACTGGGTCATGTCCATGTGCAACAAAGGAATAAAGAAGAAATTGCCGTGGTCAACACATAGAACCCAATGGATGAACCAGAGCAGAAGAGTCAGAGAATTGTTGCATGCCATTTAGGTATAAAATGAACACATACATGAGAGATACCTCCTCACCTAGAAAAAAATAGGTCAAGAGTGCTATGGACTTGTTTGTACTCCTGCATAAAAATTTTGGGAAAATGGTAGATGAAACTAAAAGACTTATGCTTATTATTTTTGAACAAAATCTACTCATAAAGATGATCACACAATCCAAGACACTGCAGTATTCATTTGTAACATTTATTAATACACCTGCCATTCTTTCTAAGAGAAGATGGATGGTATATGTTAGAACTTAAGACTCCAAATTTTTGCTAAACAGATAAACAACTACAACAGCTCATGAAAACTTAATGCTATAAAGTAATAGCATTAATTATAAACCTGGATTTAATGCTATAAATCCAGGTTGTCAAACTTGAGCCCCTAGGTCAACTTGACCCATTATCTCTTTTTGTAAATAAAGTTCTATTGAGATAAAGACACCCTTATTAGTTTATGTAGTGTCTATCTATGACTGCTTTCAAGCTACAAAATTGAATAGTTGTGATATTGACTATCTAGTCTCAGAGCCTTAAAAAATTCACTCTCTGGCCCTTGATGGATTTCTTTATTGTAAAGACAAAAATCATCACCCTTTAATTTGCTTATTAGCTGTTTTAACAAATCAGGAGACACACCTTGGTAGAAAGACCAGGCTAACCTCCTATATTCCAGAAGCCTCCCTAAGCTTTGCATGTACTGAATTTCACACTCACACCATATTTATGGCACACATTTTGCCCGTGTGTTGAGAAATGTATTCTAGTTTACACTGCACCCCACTCCCATTCGGCACGCTGACGAAGCATGAATATCCAGCCACTTATTTCTATTACAGCCAAGGTGAATGTCGATGGCTCTTTGGGAAACCTCTTAGTACAATACAACTGCCCCAGTCCTTAATCGATTTCACGCAGTGAGCTTTTCCAAGGCCCATTTCCCTCACTGTGAATGGACTTCCCCACTGGGCATCGAATTTCAGAGTGACCATATGAGAGAAGTGAGTTAGTTGAAAAAAACCAAAGTGCTTGTTAAAAATGCAGATTTCTGGGACCCACCCCAGGTCTGTTAAACCTTTTAGAGGGAGTCATAAAATCTGACTGGGGGTCCCCAAGCTTCATGATTCCGATATAGACCTCTAATCCATATTTTGAAAAAACACTGATCCCTAGAATTGTTTTCGGCCATAATGCTTTGCAACTCTGTGAACGCTTGGCTGGCTTTACATTCTGTTTCTCAAATCATTGTGTATGCTTCTATTTCCCTCTCTTTCAAAGCTGGAGAATATTCAAGCCATGTGAGATTCAGTATTGAAAAGATTTATACCAGTTGAAATTTGTGTTATTATATTTGTTTCAGGCATTTAATTCCTGTTGAGACTTTAAGTACTGGCAGCTGGACCCTTATTCCAGGTGCTATGCCTCACAAATTGTTGACATCTTTTCTCTCTGTTAGACACCAGAGCCCAGCTGTACCAGAAGTAACAAACCTACCACCTATGTTACTCTCTCATTTGCCTGGGTGACCACCACTGAAGATATGAAAGCGCAAATTCGGAGGCGGGGGCTGGTTGCTATCCTAGGCTGCATGCAAGCCATCTTTGTAGCTTGGCTAACTGAAGTATACGAATAGCAGTTTCTTCTAGATTAAACAGATTTAGGTTTTGAGAATTATTTCCTGGCAGAGAAAGGAGACAACACAAGAGCTTAATGTTTCATAAAGAAGTTCTGCCAGGAAAGCATTGGGGTTTTATATAAGCATGAATACCCCACTCCCATGTAGTTTTGCTAACATGGTATTTAAAGCCCACCTCAATGACTACTTATCTCAGAAAATGTTCTATAATATCTGTCCTACCTACTTAATTGTCAAAAATTAAAATTCCATTGCTTTAGTACCTCTAACATTAATGTAACCAATATTGATTAACTGTACTTTAGTATCAGAGTCAGCAGAGAGAGCTTTCAGAAATTAAGATATAATCCTGCTTTCCAGGAGCTTATGGGTACAAACAAGCACTTAAAGAGTGAAGAACTGATTATACTGCGTTCAAAGGATAGGAACATATATTTCAGTTTGAAATATTTAGTCTGAAAACCAGAGGTGAGGAAGCACTTGTGTCTTGGTATTTTTTTGTCTCTGCCATGGCCCTCATCATCTCTCTCAGTGAGGAACATGTCCACAGCACAGTCTTGAGTGGATTCTAATTTACCCTTTTCCTCTTAATGCATCACAGTCATAACATCTAAGTTTTCCTGTTAGAAAACTAGCTGTTTGGGGTCAGTCTTGTTCATGATATTCAGGGTTGGAAAGTGTGATTTGCCACCTTGGAACTCAGGCTCAGCTCCAGGTAAAGAGAGAGAGGAGTTTTGGCCGGTTCCCTCCCTTACAGAGATGTTCTCAGCTGGAACACACCCTTTAGGAACACTTGTATCCTGGAATGTTCTACTTTCCTAGGTGTTTCCTTCTCTCTCTAATTTCCCCTTCAATAATCACTTATTCTTTGACTAGATTTTCCAAAACTCTTGGTGAATAAGGGAATTTAACAGACTGCTGATAGGAAAATCTAATGAAAAGTATACGGTGTTCTCACATTACAGATTTGTGAACGTTAAGAAACAAAAGGTCTTTAGCAAACAAACATTAATAAAATTAAAAGGACACATTTTTGGAAAATAAGAAAGGCTTTTTTAGAAGTTAGGTTTTTGATACCCACTTTTACACCAATCTGCCTGGTTTTACTTGGGATTGGAGTACCTTCAAATCTGGTTTTAAATATAACTGTCAGAATTTTTAAAATTAGGTTTATCTTTTAAAAATTCCCATAGCTTTTTAATCCTGAGGACCTTACTTTATCCACTGTATACTGTCATATCTTATAATTTTAAAAAGGTAGTTTTGAAAGAGTCTAAATCTAACTTTTATAAATCAGATCATTTTTTTCATATTCTGTTGTGTTTTATAGTATGATTTCTCAGAAACGAATCTTGTTTCAAATACCCAATTTTAAAAATGTACTAAGTATCACACATTACATGATTTATGCGAACAAAAATATATAGTAAAATTATTCTATGTAATAGATCCAGTAGAAGGTATTTATTCTTCCTTCTTTTACATCCTTATGTGATGCCATGGAATGCTTTCAAGTTTAGGACTGGAAAAACCTTACTGAATTTCAGATGGCATAAAATTTTTATAAGTGAACAGCCCTATATTCTTAGACATGAAGAGGTTTCCCAAGGAAGTCCTGGGGTAGACTCTAGGTCTCCTGACTCATAATCCAATTTTCCAGTTCCAGGAGGGCAAAAAAAAAAAAAGTATTCAGGGTCAGCACTGAGCAAGGAGATGGCACAGGACAAAGAGCAAAGGTCAGTGTGGGGAATGGATTCCTAGATGCCAGATGTGAGCTGGCGTTTATTAGCTTCATCGCTTTAGTAAGGACTGGCCCCCTCCATCTCAATTTCCTTCTCTGCAAAGGTAGAGAATACATGCCCAGCTGCTCTGGACACCACTGCAGTGTCGTGCAGGTGAGAACCAACCCTATTGCAACCCTTATTATTCTATGTATACAGTTTTAATTAGTAGCTGCTGGACCCAGTGGATATGGTTGTGTGTCCTCTCCAAGCAGGGGAAGCTCTCAGCAGACATCAGCCCCAGCCGTGTTCACACATGCTCTTTGGGAGTAATGGCGGCAAGAGATTATCAATCTCATTTTACAGATGGAGAAACCAGAGCTGCGCCTTTCCTCCTGACTGTGCTGACTCAGTGGCTTGTTAATGCCTGGGTCAATGCCTCCCACTTTAAATCACAGACAGAGAGCCTGTGAGTCCCAAACCGATCATGCCATTTCTTAAACCACTGTGGAATTCTGTGTGCCTGGAAGTTCTGAAGACATGACGCTTAATTCAATATGCAGTGAGAAATTTATATTCTTCTCCATGTGTGCATGCTCAGTCACTTTAGTCATGTCTGACTCTTTGTGACCCCATGGACTGTAGCCCGCCAGGCTCCTCTGTCCATGGGATTCTCCAGGCAAGAATACTGGAGTGGGTTGCCATGCCCTCCTTGAGGGGATCTTCCCAAGCCAGGGATTGAACCCAGGTCTCCAGCATGGCAGGTAGATTCTCTACTGCTGAGCCACCAGGGACACCCTTATATTCTTTTACCATATATCAAATCAAAACTAATTTTTGGAGGAATGATACCCCAGATCCTGGTAAAGGCACAGGATCCTGATTAAATAAAAATGCAATAGACTAGGGAGTAAGGACAACATATTTTTTAAATAGTAAGGTGAAGATTCTATCCAAGGGCAAGTTCATCTTTACCCAGGTGTAGTCAAACCAAATGTTGCATGGATGTAAATATATATAACCTTGCATTCATCAGAAAGCAAGAGGTTTATTTTACTGCCTTTGCTCTAGTCCCGGTGTGTCTACCTGAATTCTCTTTGTGAACACCATGAGGCGGGCAGGGCAGAGGTGTCCTGCTCAGCGGGGCTCTCAGGGGCTTTCTGCACAGCCGAGAGCCCCCTGAATGTCAGAGCAGGGCACTCTGCACTCCTGCCTCCCTGCTTTTGGTTTTCCCATGGACTCTGCTGCTCAAACCCCAGTCTCCTCCCCAGTCAGGATTCAGAAGGGCTCCCGAGCTTTCCTGACACCTCACATCACTTTATAGGATGCTTACGTGGGACCCTTGCCGGTAGCCTCACGGGGCTCACATGTCTGTTGGATTTCCCACCCCAAGTGCTTGTAGCAAGTCAGAGTGATGGGGATGGTGTCTCACCTTTTCAAACTGCATTTTGAACCCTTGGTCATCAAGATTTGAATGAGTTGCAGAGGTTTCAGCGAGTCCCTGATTGGGGTGCTTTCTGCCTCATAAATCCTCAGCCTTGCCTTCAATAAAACCTTGGCACTGCCCTCCAGAGGGGACTCCCACATGAGCCATTCGAGGGGCTGAATAATTACAGGCTCATTACTGCAGGTGGTCTCCCCCCATCAGCCTATGAGAGGGCCACTGGGGTTGAATGTCTGTATAGCCCAGCTGGTCTGGAATGTACCCGTGGCTTAATTTCAGTCGTCCTCATCTCTCCCATTTACACCGACCCCCACTACGCAGATGGGAATGCCACCCCAAAGAGAACATGAGCACAAGCATTCTCTGGATCCTGGCTATCGGTAATATTTCTATTAGATAGATGCCCTGTGTTTTATCTTCATTTTTGTTTATTTCCTTATTTTCCAAGGAATAATCAGTTTGAGACTCGTCAACACAATAAAACTCAAAGAGACAGCCAGAGGCAGATTCAATTCTGGGGAAATAGAGAAAAGACCGATTATCATGAAAACCCTCAATTTGCATTTTGCTCCTCTTGTAAGTCATAATACCAGGAAGCTAATGCAATCCCCTGAAAGAAGCTTTTTATATCTAATGACAAGGCTATGTGCCTCCAGGGTGGTGAGATTATATATTTTTCATCACTCATCTGAGATGGTCCCTCTTCTCTGCTCTGCACTCTCCCGGGGAGGGGAGAACTGTTTCCAGGGAAGCAGCCCAGGGATGCCGTCCGCCCGGCAGAGAGGTCTCTGAGAGGTGGTCTCTGATATTTCCTGGGAGGAGATGTGTTTGCCTGAGTCTCAAGGTTGCAGGCTCAGGTGATGGAGAGTGCCTGGGGAGTGCCCTAACCTGGTGTCCCAGGCTGCAGGGGGAGCCTCCTCCCTGGGAGCTGGGATGCAGGGTTGTATATTTAGCATGTGTGTTCCATACCTTTCCAGCCTCCTCTTTCATCATCTTGATATTAAAAATAGATTCTGAGGAGTGTGCCTGAAGTGGTGGGGGCTGTTCCACATTGCTCTCCCTGATACGAAGACCCTCACATCACCCCTGCATCCAGTTGCCCCAAACAGCCCAGCAAGCAGGCAGGGACGGTGCGGTTCTAGACTCGGGCAGACGACCAACAGCTGCATGGTTAATTGTGGCTTTCTCCCTCTTCCTCCTTCTCCCTTGAAAATCTCAGCTTTAGAAATCAAAGATAAGAAATTCTTTGGAGTAATTAGAGACTGCTGAGCGCTTATGGTAATAATGAAGGGGAACATTCCGACTGATTTACAGCAGGAAAAGGCAGTGAGGGAAGCGATGCAGGTTGAAAAAAAATAATTAAAATCAGCTTTGCCACTATCTTGACTGAGCTGCCAGTCAGCCTGAGAGAGAAAAGAAATGCTAATGAAATATTAATATGCTGCCTTGGATTTTATGTAACAGCCTTTGTTCCCAGGTACCGTTCTCGCTCGTCAGTCAAAAGGGTTAGGGGTGAAGGATGCAGGAACTGTGGGGAGGGGGGTACCCCGGCACCTGATTGCCAGGGGTGCTTGGCCTCAGAAGGACTTGCTGGAGCCTCTGGACAGACAAGATGGTGTGTCTTTCCCGGACACGAGGGGCTCAGCCTCACCAGCTGGAGACACCCTAGAGGGGGGCAAAGCCTCTTTCTTTTCTTATCCTTTTCTCCCTAGCTGACAGACACTAGCTGTCAGCAATCATCATGACACAATCAGAGTGGGTTTTATAATATCTGTAAGTGGTTTCCAAGTCTGCAGATGCCAGACACTTTCACCAGCTCAGGGAGGCTCTGTCTCATAGGTTGTCTTCAGAGGAGAGGGAGCTGCACATGCTTCCTGGTTCATCTGATCAATCACTCAGGGCTGGGGTGCAAAATAGATGACATGGCCTGGAAAAGCTCTGGGTGTGTGCATGCTTGTGTGAGCTGTGTGTGCACATGTGCATGTGTGTGTGTGCCCTGTGCGAGCTGAGTGTGTGCACCTGTGTGTATGTGTGTGCCACGTGAGCCCCATGTATGTGCATGTATGCTCATGTGTCTGTGTGTGTACTGAGAATTATGTGTGCAGTGTTTGAATTATGTGTTTGAGTGCACATGTGTGCATATGTGTGAGATGTGTGTGTGAGGGCACTTGTGGTGGCATGTGTGAGCTGTGTACATTTGTGTGCATGTGGATGTGCACTGTGTGAGCTGAGTATGTACACCTGTGTGCATGTGTGTGCTGTGTGAGCTCTGTGTGTGTGTGCATGTTTGCCTGTATGCACACTGTGAATTGTGTGTGCAGTATTTGAGCTGTGTATATGAGTGCATGTGTGTGTGTACATGTGAGCTGTGTGTGAGGGCACATTTGTGTGTGTGCATGTGTGTCTGTTAGCTGTATATACACATGTGTATGTGTGTGCGCACTATGTGAGCTGAGTGTGTGAACCAGTGTGTATGTGTGTCCTGTGTGAGCTCTGTGTGTGTGTGGGCGTGCATATTTATCTATGTGTGCACTGTGAATTGTGCGTGCAGTCTCTGAGCCGTGTGTATGAGTGCAGGTGTGTGTGCACACGTGAGCTGTGTGTGAGGGCACATTTGTGTGTGTGCATGTGTGTCTGTTAGCTGTATATACACATGTGTATGTGTGTGCACACTATGTGAGCTGAGTGTGTGAATCAGTGTGTATGTGTGTCCTGTGTGAGCTCTGTGTGTGTGTGTAGGCATGCATATTTATCTATGTGTGCACTGTGAATTGTGTGTGCAGTCTCTGAGCCGTGTGTATGAGTGCACATGTGTGTGCACACGTGAGCTGTGTGTGAGGGCACAGGTGTCTATGTGTGCGTGTGGTCATTTGTGCATGTCTGGAACCATTCAAGTGTTGAAAGTTTTCCAGGCATCCAGTACATGGAATGGTTTGGGGATCTGCGAAAGTTCCAGAGAACTCCAGAGTAGTCAGCCCAGTGAACGCAGAAGAGACAGACCAGGCAGGAATGGAGACAGTGGTCCCGAGTCCCCCACAGGAGCCACCAGCATCGCACTGGCGCAAAGTCTTGCAGCTTCACGATGCATACCTCCTTTTGCGTGGATTCCGTGAAGGTCTGGAGTCCCAGGCTCGCAGATGGATGGGGAGGCGGAGGGGGTAGGGATACCAACTAAGGAAAGCCAGGGCCAGGAAGGGGGCAGACGTGAGGGAACGAGGAGGCGGGGAGAGGCTTAGGAGGAAGAGTCCCGGGGTCGGCTTGAGTCCTGACGCTGACATGCGCTCCCTGCGCGACTCTGGGCCAGAAATATAAACCCCGTGACCTCATTTCCTGTAACTGAGAAATGAGAAAGGGCTAGGGTCTCCAAGGTCCCCCTTGGGTCTGTGATGTGAAGAGAAGGCATTAAGGAAGGGACGTGGGATAAGAATTATGTTCCCTTCTGTCTGGGGTATGGTTTCTGGCTTTTTGTAAGACAGCTGACTTGTCTTTCAAGATTCAGTTATAGTTAGCTTGAACACATTTATTCCTTTCATAAAGAAAAGAAAAATGGAGTAGCAGCTATTACATTTTTTTTTTTTCTAGAGATCTATGCATAAGGAATTTACATTGTGTTGGATTATTTCAAAGTCCCTAAGGGCTAGATCTTATCTCTTAGAGACACAGAAAGCAAGACCTCAGTTTCCAAACAAAGACAGCAGAAGGCTGGGTCCCCACCCAGGAGTGTGGCTCCAAAGCCCGTTGTTTCCTTTCTTCCATTTTGGGGCCGCGATCGTGTGGTCGGTTATGAAATACATCATCTGTGCTGTGTGTTTTTGTTTTTGTTGAGTCCTAAAATCAGCCCCACGAAAGGATGGAGACTGGAACCTCCCCATGTAGCCCACTGAGTGGGCTGGAGAGACCAGGCCCTTTCCCCAAGCTCCTCAGTTCACTGGCTGCAGACACTTCTGCGTCTGGCTCCATTTGCAGTGCGTGCTCAGTCATGTCCAATTCTTTGCAACCCCATGGACTGCAACCTGCTAAGTTCATCTGTCTATGGCATTTCCTAAGCAAGAATACTGGAGTGGGTTGCCATTTCCTACTCCAGAGGATCTTCTCAACTCAAGGATCAAACCCACGGCCCTTGTGTCTCCTGCCTTGACAGGTGGATTCTTTACCAACTGCGCCACCCGGAAAGCCCTCAGTTCACTGGATGGCAGACACTTCTGCGTCTGGTGCCGTTCAGGTGAGGACAAAACCTGGGAAAGCTGGGCCCATGCACCTAACACACCAGTTGAAACTCCAGTTCTGGAGAGAAGAGGCTGCCTGACTGAGCGAATCCCACACTCTCCCTGGTGGCTGTGCCTGAAATAGAAGAATATGGCATCCTTGTAGATGACTGTCATGAGGGTTAATTAGAAGTGATATCATAGATCACTCAGCATAGGGCCTCGCTAATCAGAATAAAATAGCAGCTGACGTTTACTGAGCTTGTACAATATGTCAGACCTTGCACCTGCCTTGGGGGACCCAGTTCTCACACTCTGGAAGGCAGTGCTCAGGATTCACAGAGCCTGGTCTAAGTGCTTGGCCATATCTGTGCCACCTTGAATTCCACCCACGTCACTGGTACCCATCACTAAATCTGCGGCCTTGAAATTTCTGATAGTGAAGCTCAATTAGCAAAAAAAAAAAAAAAATTATTCCTAATACATAAATGTATTCATTCATTCTTTTTAAAATATTTTAGATTTTATTTATTTGTATTTTGGTTGTACCATGCAGCATGTGGGATCTTAGTTCTCTCCGTGTATAAACCCCGTTGAAGTGAAAGCATGGAGTCTCAACCACTGGACCACCAGGAAAGCCACTCATTCTTCCTTTTCTACATATGATTTGCCAAGGATCTATACATGAACTCTCAGGACATCTCAGTTTATTTTTAACATGTTAGAGGAAAGCAAATATGTATAGAAATCCTATTTTTTTTTCCAACAGTAAAATTGGGGATCCTTTGCCTTTTATTTTGAAATCCATTTGTTTAGTTAGTGATGAAACCTACCTGACCACACAGCATGTGTATCTCAACCTGGTATTATCATTTTCTGTCCATCTTCATCTTTTAATGTGATGTAAAAGGTTGGTTCTTCATGTTAAATGGCTATGAAATGAGTAAGCATAGGTACTAATGGGGGAAAAAAAACAAAATAAATGCAAAGAGGTATAAAAAGTAATAACTCTTAGCTCCCCTTCAAAAATCAGTTGTTACTAGGATAACACTTATCGAGGGATTTAAGCTAAACATAGAATGAGCACTTGCGTGGGTGCTAAGTTGCTTCAGTTGTTTGTGATTCTATGTGACCCTATGAATTGCAGACCATCAGGCTCCTCTGTCCATGGGCTTTTCCAGGCAAGAATACTGGAGTGGGTTGCTGTGACTTCCTCCAGGGGATCTTCCTGACCCTGGGGTCAAAACCCTCGTCTCTTATGTTTAACCTGCCTAGAGCAAATATTTGTTCATGACTACACTATTCTAGGTACTGTGCTGAATTGTTCTCAGCTGTTCATTTAATTCTCACAGTAACTGTTGATGGCTGTTTAGCAGTTAGCTGTGGTTTTGGTATTCTCCTGAGCAGAGGTCAGCTCAGGGTCCTTCTACCCCTCCATCTTGTCTCCTTCCTAATTCTCACAACAACTATGCGAAGTAGGGTCTGCTATTCTGTGAGGTAGGTGTAATGAGCCCCACTTTACAGATGAGAAAACTGAGGTAGAGAAAGATTAAGATATGTTTACTACACAGTTAAGCATGGAAGAGGGAGAAATAGTTTGGGATACATAATGCTGACTGTGTCAAAGGCATGAATCAATGACAAATGTTCTCCCTAAATTCTGCAAAAAGAATGAACACTTTATCCACAATGTCTACAAGCGCTCTAAGTTACAACAGATGTCATAAACTTAGCTATACAGCTGTTAGTGATAATGCAGACAAGGAAGCAAAGTCTGTCGGTTGTTGGGTCAACATGGCGGCCATTTGACCACTCAGTGTTTTAGCCAAACATGTAGTGAGGCAAAGGTAATAGCACTTCTTTTTGGTTTGTCTTTCATGGATACTTAACTTTTTAAATTTTATACCTGAAGGATAGCAAAAATCCTCTTCACATCCCAGAGAAAGCCATTTAAAATCCTCACTGGCCACCTAATGAATAATTACCTTTTCAGTACTATCGTGGTGTGTCCAGCCACCAGGACAAGCACAGAATTCAAGAAAAAAAAAAAACTCAATCATGGGGTGCCACCTTAAACTCATTACCTCCTTGAGGAGAAAAATGTTTAAAACATGTTAATAATTAGAGAGCAAGTCCTTAATCACACTTTAAAATCAGCGCACAGAGGGGAACCACTGCAGGATCTACACCCACGTGGCCCTTCCCTGGTCTCTGCTGAGCACAGACGAGATGGTCCTGCTTGGGTGTGATCCACAGGCCGTGGGACCCTCTCCTTTGCCCTGATTTCTTGTTAAGCTGGGAGACTCTGCTCACATCGTCCAGCCCCTGTGTTCTGTCTCTGAATTGAGATGATGAGCATGCTGACCTCGCAGGGACCTTGTAAGGACTTAGGAAGAAGAAATCCCAAAGCATGTGGGCCTGACAGACAAGCGTGCATCTCCTTTCCTGGGCTCGGCCGGACACTCCAGGGATGACCGAGCCAGGGCTCAAGGGAGCTGAAGTCCCAGCAGGAGTTGTCTTTGCAGAATTTATGGGACCTGAATGTGGAGGTGGGTGGAGGTGGGGCCTGGCAGGAGCCAGAGTCTGAAGCAGGAGCCCCAGTGCTCTCAGAGCGAGTCCTGGTGGCTCATCGTGGGGTCCTCCTTCACAGCCTCAAACTGAAGTGCCCACCCAGGTCTTGAAAAGGCCCATCAGGGATGCTGCAGGATGATGACCGAACTGCCTCCAGCCTTTCCTGTAATGGTCTAATTTAAAAATAGATAAATAAAAATTGATACATACATTATTTGGGGTGACCTACTTAACTGAAGTTATCCTCAATGTCCTCATCTGGTTTCTATAGTATGAACATCTCCTTGGCAGAAATGATATGAAGATGAAATGAGACAATGTAAATGAAGCATCTAGTGTTTTGCCTGCCACGGAGACACATAATATGTGTTGAAAGATAGGCTGGCGCATGTCTTGGGGGACGGAATGGATCTGGGTGTCAACAAAAATGGGAAGGAATGATCTCAGGAAAACTAAAGGAATCACATGTGTACAGGGATGAGTGTTCTGAGTCTGCCAGTTAATTTTGAAGTAATTTTCCCTTCCAAAGGATTGTGATATTTTGCAATTTTGTTGGAGAATTACAGTGGACTCCACTGTATGTTTCTTATGGCAAGATACAGTTCTAAGAATAAGTGCATTGCTATATTTCTTTTAAATCAAATCAAACCTGACTATGAAGCCATATCTCATCTGGCAGGTGGGGCAGCTGGTCTCCATTTTGGAGGGGGTTTCCTCTCTCTTGTAAAATCCAGTGAGACTCTAACCAGCTTGCATGGCCCCCAGAATGTTGGCAGGCCTTGTGTCTCACTCCGTTAAGAGCACTGCTGATTTCCTCCTCGTCTCAGCTTGAATGGTGTCTTGAAGGCAGGGGGTTCTCCTGCTCTGACGGGTCAAAGTACAGGCATGGGCTGAACCTAGAAGATCATGTATTGGAATATAGCTTCCCCGAGGGCTCACCTAGCATCCTCACGGAGGCCCCCCCTCCCATGCCTCTACAGAGATATGAGGCAGACATTATGGTTGTCTCCTTCTATCTGTGAAAGAGTAAGTCTTAAGTGATAAGCAACCCACCCACCCAAAGCTGTGAGGCCAAAGAGTCAGGAATTGGATGGAGCCAGTTGGCGGGTCCAGGACTAGAACTTCACACTGTGTGGGGGAGACACAGCCTCCATGGGAAGGAGCTCAAGACAGAGTGGACATAATGCAAAGCAGACCTACTAGGCTTTAGGTCAATTCCTCTGCATCCTTTAGTAGCAAAACCAAGAAGACTGTCTAGATCTTGAGTCTCCACTTGGATTCAGTGTCAGAACAGCCAGAGGTTACATCATGGCTGGACCACCTGCCAGCTTCATGATGAAAAGAAACAGAATCCAACCAACCAATGAAACAAAGCAAGTAGTCCAACACCAGAAAGAGCAAACAAAAGGAATAAAAGAAAATGGAAGAACCTTTGCAACAAACTGGTCTGAGCATGAATCCGTGCTTATATCTGAGCCATCCTCCCCTGCACTACATCTGGATCTCCTTTCAGTGAAAGGGGCTACCTTGGCTGATGGCATTGGTCAGGATGGCTGCCTGTCAGGCATGCTGCTCTGCACAAGCTGTGGAGGGTGTACCCTGCCTTGGGAGACATTCAAGGGCAGGGAATAGGTGGGAGGGTGACACCTTCCAGCTGCCCAGCTTACACCCTTTCAGCCCTGGCCTCACCATAAATGTGTGAGAAAACCATGGGGCCATTATTTACACTATCACATTTTGTGGGATGCTCTACTCCTCCCTACCTACCTCTCAGAATTGAACTAGACCATAAGAGGATGTGAAAGATGCTGGTAGATGCTGGGAGCTATGCCTAATAGACTCTTGGTACCAGCATCTTGAGGCTTAGGTAAAGTGAGCTGTATAAGCCCTTGCAATGTGGAAACCGTGCATGGGGTTTGTGAGTCTGCTCAATGTCCCTGAGGCTTGTTTGGAGCAGGGAGAGATTTCTGGATGCAGGGGGTGACCAGGGCAGGCCAGGGGACTCCAAAGCATCAAATGACATCCCTGCGATTGTGAGCTCTCATGCAAAATCTTCCCATGCAAGTGACAAGGGAGGTCTGAGAATTAAAGTGGGAGGAAATCAACTCTCAGAATATATGACCCTACCCCCAGTCCCCAGAGGGTGATCTTTTTAACAAATTTACTGAAAACTTAAAATGCTACAAGACAAATGCTATACGATTATAATTTTAAAAGTTGGTAACTACAGCAGTGAAACATGAAAAAATAAATCAAGCAACCAAGACAAAACAAGGTGGCGTCTGTTGGCGGTGACTCCGAGCAGGAATTTTTATGGTGTGGCAGGCAGGGAGGCATTTTCAAAGTCTGTTTACCTCTTCCCTTTCCTTAACCTGAGATTGTTTGAGTCTGGCCTCATTTCTTTGAAAGACCCTGGGCCTAGGGGCCTGTACTAATTTCTATAGCTGTCCTACATATTTTTTTTTTTTTTTTTTAACAGAACCATTGTCTGCTTTGAATACCAAACCAGATATAAACTTAAAAAAAAAATTGAAATCATTTTACGGATAATTGGAATGAATGTAGAGTTTTCATTGAATGTGAATGTTAATACCCTGAAAGAGGAACTCAGCCTTTCCCTATGTCTGCATCTTTGGTTGGATTAATTTTCCACTATCTTTACTACTACTTTTGATAACCTAGAGAAATTCTAGATTTAAATAAGCTAATTAAATGAGGGGCTTGGAGTCTCTGCAGACCAAGGGCAAGCCCACACCTCTCAGAGCACTCTAAGAATCACAGGCAAGCTGTCAAGGCCCCAGCTGGGGGTGTCACCAGGGTGTGGGAGCCTCCTGCAGAGGCCACTGAGATGGCAGCAAAAGGGACACCAGGCAGCATTGGTCTCATGGCAAGGGAGTCCTCTGGGACCTGAGTAGTAGTCAAGAAGTTCACTCTGGTGACGGCAAAGGTCAAGAGACGCTTTGTCATCTTGTGTCCTCTGCAAGCTCTGAGCCAGGAGGGTCTGACAGGGTGAACCACATGTGCAGCCAAGGGCTGGCACCCAGAGGGCTCTCTGTGTCCCTGCCCTTGGGGTCCCCAAGCAGCTGACCTGCCAGCTGTCGATCCAGAGTGGCTCAGAGTGAGGGCAAGTGGATGAGGGCGTGCACTGCTCCCAGCTGGCAAACCAGCGGCCCTGGGAGCTTCCTAAAGCTCACAAGAGTGAGAAAGTGAGTCTTCCAGGCGCCTCCCAGCCACATCTGGGATGATTACAATAGATGACGATGTTGAAGTCTGAACTCAGGGAGAATGATCAAAATGGGCTTCCAGAAAAGAACCTGATGTCAAGGAGGTGGGAGAGGCGACCCTTTCTCTTCCATTCATGCTATATTTGTATTGGTGATGTTTAAGTGTGTGTGTGTGTGTGTGTGTGTGTGTGTGCATGTTAGTCAGTCATGTCTAACTCTTTGCAACCCCATGGACTGTAGCCCACCAGGCTCCTCTCTCCATGGAATTCTCGGGCAGGAATACTGGAGTGGGTTGCTGTTTCCTTCTCCAGAGAAGACATGCCCAACAGGCTATAGACACATAGCTGAATAAAGGTGGGACAACGAAGGATGGTCCTTGGGGGCAGCCTTCCTGGTCCCAGCCAGTGGAATGTCCCTGCCGGTTTTCAAGGCTCTCCTGCTTTGGAGACCCCTCCAGATGGTGGTCCATTCTCTAAAGGAAAGTCTAGAACCACCTGAGAACCTTCAGAAAGCACCCAAAGCCCTTGTCATTGGTCACTTGCTATGTTCTCCATTGTTGTTTTGAGTTTTGAGCTGACTGATTTATTGGGGGTGAATTAGAAATTGAAGTTAATGATAATGAAATCTGACTCACTGAAATTTAAAAGCAAAACAAAACCAAACCCAGGATCTCTCAGAGTGCCTACCATGTGCTGTCTGCAGAAGAGCAGCAGTACCTGTTATGACCCGAGCACTTTCATTCTAAGTCTACACATGAGGGTTATGGTGGCATGTTTCTGAAGGCCACCAGGATACCATCCACTTAGAAAAGCAGTATTTTTGTTTGTTTGTTTGTTTGAACTTTGCTTGTTGCCTGGCATCATCAAAGAGAGTCAAACCAAGGTGAGTGTGTAGAGCTAGATGTCAAAGGCAAATGTACTCTGACTCCTCAGAACTATAGACTAAATGGGATTTCCCTGTTGAGTTAAAGATTCTGCAAGAAGGTGCATAAGACATGGGCTCTGCCTGTGAGGTCAGTGAGTCAGTGACAGAGGTTTTATATGTCTTGATCCCCTGTGTAGCTCAGAGAAGAATTCACTTTTCTCAAGTATTTACATAGGATCATGCCCCATTGACTTCTATTTAGCTCTCACTATTATCCTGTAAAGGATGCACTGTAAGGAAATTTCCCTGTAAGGAAAATATTTACAGATAGGAAATTGAGGGTCAGAAAGGTGAGGAAATGTGTCCATACCACTCAGGTAGAAATCAACAGACCTAGGATTTGATCCCAGATCAGGTTTAGCTGAACCATGTCCTCTTGTCTGAACATTTGGACCTACAGGTAAAACTGAATATCTTTTCTACCGTTATGCTTGAGATGCGGGTGTTTTTGCACTAACATGGCTGGATTTACTGGAAAAAAAAAAGAAAAGGAAAAAACTCTTGTTATACAACACTATTAGTAAAAATACTATGGTTTATGATGCTACTGGTGTTCTAAAACTCAACACTCATGAAATGTCAAACCAAAGTGCTAAAAAGAAAAAAATAAATAGATAAATAATTAAATTAAAAAGCAACTCCAGTGATTTTAGTAAAGACACACATACACAATTATGTCTCCATTGGAATTTTCACTGTGTAGCGTGGTCAAAGGCCCTTTTTAATTCTGATGGTTTACTGAGGATTCACTTGAGATGCAAGCCCTTAAATATGTTCATTTCTAACACAGCCAGCTTCAGCTACTTCAGATGGGCATAGTCTTCTCCATCAATTATTTTTTTAAACAAGTTCTAAAATGTATTTGGAGTTTTACAAGAGAGCTTAGCAACATGGAAAATAGAGCAGTGCTTGAAGCCAGCCAACTGCACATCCCTTGCACCAGAGGAAGACAATTCTAGAGTTTTGAGCATATGTGTTAGTCTTCATGTATTGCTAAGGCTTTCTCCCTAATCCTAAATTTGCTCCTAGCCCCCTGCATCACTATAAACTTAATTGTATCAATATATGAACAAAGGGAGTTCCAACTTGTGCTTTTATTATCCTCCTCTTTACCAGTTGAAGATAAGAACTGGTGCATGACAGACACACATTTTGTCTCAGGACAGGATGGTATTACCATACTTATTTGCTTTTACATTTTTCTTCCCCTATTAGTCTGGTGCTCTCCTACTTGACGGCCATAAACCACATGGAGCACTTCAATGCAGAAGACTCAAACTGACACGGGTTGTAAGTGTAAAATACATATCACGTTGTAAAGACTTGGCATGAAACAATGAGATAAATATCTCTGATAATTCTCATGTTGATATCCCATTGAAGTGATATCTGGAATCTACTGAGTCACATAAAATGCACTACTAGGATTATTGGACTTGCTCTTTATTTATTTATTTATACATACTAGTATGTACATCCAAGGGCTTCCCAGGTGGCACTAATGGTAAAGAAACTGCCTGCCAATGCAGGAGACATAAAACGCTTGGGTTTCATCCCTGGAGGAGGGCACAGCAACCCACTTCAGTATTCTTGCCTTGATCATCCCATGGGCAGAGGAGACTGGTGGGCTACAGTCCATAGGGTTGCAAAGAGTCAGACACGACTAAAGTGTCTTAGAGCACACATGTATGTTAAAAATTGCTTATGGAGTTCAGGGACTATGAGTAACTGATTTCACAGCCATGGAACCAACACACTGCCTGGTGCATGGTTGGTCCATAAACATTAATTGTAGCCAAGAAAATGAGGTGTGTGTCTAACTCAAAACTCATGTTCTTTCCACTGTTCATGGCAGGTACAAAAGGAACGA